>NC_135238.1:233311948-233911948 GCF_051348905.1 Ranitomeya variabilis
CCATTGGATTCTGGGTTGGTGGAAGAGTTTGCATGTTTGCGGCTTCCCCAATCTGAAGATGGGTTTTATATACTTGAACTTATCTTTCGGTGTGATCTACGGGTCAACAACAACGAGTTGGACTTAAAAATCTTTTATGTTTATTATTGCATGCATGTTTTCTTCCTCTTGTTTTTTCAGGTTCGAACGACTTCGAAAAATTACGGACATCGTGAAATCCAAGGATTTCAGACGGGGAGTGTCATGTCCCACGACTTGAGAAATCATTTAATGTTTGCATTGTTTGTGTTCCATCCTTTCTTTCTAGGCAGAAGTTTGCCTTTCCCTTTATTTTGTCCCAACTCTCTCACTGTAGTCCTGTGATGTATGTTTGTTCACGCCCTTATTCTCCATTTTGTCATCATCCCCATATCTGTATGCATCCTATTACATGTCCTCTGTTGAATATTCCTTTTTACCTGCTGCTTTCATCATAATACAAGAATTTCAGTTAAAGCAATCCTCTTTTCCTGGAGTCTTCTTACATGAGAACGTGGCTGAGTTAAGCTATCTGATAAATCGGTATGAACGTGAGTACAGGTCAATACGGAAGCGCCCAAAAGAATTGGCCTATCCAGGCACCACTGCGTTCTACATACCCATGAGTCAGAATAGTCCTTGTTTAAACTTTGATATGTTTTTGGATGTTTCTGTAGTTCTTTTTTATTATGTATAACCCTCCTCACATGTAAAGCACCAATAAATAAATAAATGGTGCTATAATAAATAATAATTACTTTTAAAGGGGGCACCAAGAAGTCACTTATACCTTCTTCAGGGGCCGCTCATGGGGGCATTATTTGTTTTACTGTGACAATCATGGGTTATTATTTCTGTTTCCGGGGCCAGCAGTACTTACTTTGTCTCCGCTCTACTGATGGAAGTATCCCTTCGAGTGGTATAAGAAAAAAAAGGGGTTTGGTACCGTGCTAGCCAGTTGAAAAAATAATGCTCTCAGTGTGAAAAACAAGAGGATCTTGTAGTTATGAGACCTTTTCATGGCTAACAGAAATAAAATACATGATGTTACCGTGCAGCTTTCGGGACTTCTTCGGTCCCTTCTTCAGGCACGGTGTAACAACGTTGATGAAGAAACAGCTTGAGTGGTATGTAACGACCAGGCGACCACTGCGAGGGGCCGGAGAGCTGATCTCATACACGGAGCGTGGAGGATTGACTTTCTTCTGTGTGTATAAATATCTGAGCCACAAATTATTCAGCAGTGGCCACACGCACCGCTGGGCTGATGGTGAGAAGTGGGAAAACGGGATTAAATATTGACGAGACCTTGTCACTTCCTATTTGGGCTGATGACCTCCCCGGCACATTCTGTACAGAACCCGCCGTCCCCAGAGGGGCAGAGAGCCATTACCGAGGACTCCCGGCATCTATCTGCCGCTAAGTGTGAGCACGCGGATAAAGCCGAACGGTGTCTGTGTTCACACCTCTCTGCCTCTCCTCCGCTGACCCCCTCAGATATCTGCACTCCATCTCCAGTAATCCCATGTTAGGCGAATGACGGATGTCATTTTTAAAGGCAAATGCTGCCTAATGTCAGAAGAGAAAGATCAGAAGGATATTTCCATCTCCTGAAGTAGTGACGTACTTGTCAACCGCTCCTTAGAGGGGCATTCTCCTGGGCCAGAAGTGGACGAGCAGTGGTGTGACTTAAAGCTCAGAGGCCCCAATATAAAAGCTCCAATGGGTCCCCAATTAGGGCAAGTCTTTAATATTATTGGTCTTTTCATATAGGCCAAAGAGACTTTTTGGGCCCCTTAGGCTCCAGAGCCCGGGTGCGACTGCAACCCCTGCACCTACTGTAGTTACACCACGGTGGGCGAGACTTAGAGATCCCTTTCCCTCCCCAACACTAATACTGTTGGTATATATTTCAGTGGTGTAACTGTAATAAGTGCAAAAGACCCTTGATCGTGCAGGTCAGACCCCACTGACCACACCTTGATGGCCTATCCTAGCATAAGAGTCATCCCTTTCACATTGTGCATTAGTCACTATGTTTGGGTAATAGTTGAGCCGCGATCAGTGACTCTAGTCTGATTCCATTATCTATGGTAACCTGTGCGTCAGGTCCCATGCTTTACACTGCAGCTCTGCTTGATAAAATTGGTTACATGGAAGTCAGTGTATTATAAACTGCATGAAACAAAACCATCAGATAGTAATGTGGGAGGTTGGGGCTAGCCTCGATATGTGGGGGAAGCTGATTTACTCCGTGCAGGCAATTAGCTCTCAGTAGTCAGGGAGGTGCGTGCTGCTGCTGTGTTAGAAGAAGCAGCACAAAGTATTTCAGGAAGGGAGGGAGCTGATCGTCTGGGGTTTGCTAGTAAATGACGTGGTGGGAGTTCAGGGTCTTGGGGGCTTTTGTTCATTTCAGATGTTTTCACTAGAATGTAACAATATGAAGTCTTCATCCACGGGTTTATATCACAAGTCGCCGTCTTCCCGTGAACCAGGCGCTAAATTATATTTGTAAAACAACTTTTATGGAGTTGGCAAAAGAGTAAAACTTTCCATGTTGGAGCTTCAGTGTAAGCGGGAAAGAAGGGGCCTGATTTACAGAGGCTGCAAAAAAGATTTGTATGAAAAGCAACAATTTGTCCGAAAGTCGAGATGACAAAAACTAACATCCAAAGAGAGCGCTGAAAAGATCCTACACCCAAGAAGTGACACCTCCACAGCAGAGTTCATATATATATATAAAGACATATCCGAAAGTGTTGGCACCCTTGAAATTGTTCCAGAAAATTTAAGTATTTCTCCCAGAAAATGATTGCAATTACATGTTTTGTTCTACATGTTTGATCCCTATAACCATCCACAAGCTTCTTGCACCTCTCAGCTGGAATTTTGGACTCTTCTTTTGCTGATTGCTCCAGGTCTCTCATATGTGAAGTCGCCTTCTCCCAACAGCAATAGCTCTCTCCACAGGTGATCAATGAGATTTAGATCCGGACTCATTGCTGCCACTTCAGACTCTCCAGAGTTTTGTTTCCATCCATTTCTGGTGGCTTCTTGGAAGTATGTTTGAGGCCACTGTTCTACTGGATTACCCATGACCTAGGACATACACCCAGCTTTCTGACACTTGACACTACGTTGCCATCCAAAATGCTTTGGTAATCTTCAGATTTCATGATGCCTTACACATAGTCAAGGGAGAAAGTGCCAGGGGCAGCAAAACAACCACAAGACATCTTTGAACCTCCATCACGTTTGACTGTAGGTACTGTGTTCTTTTCTTTATAGGCCCCATTACATTTTCGGTAAACAGTAGAATGATGTGCTTTAGCAAAAAGCTCTATATTGGTCTCATTTGTCCACAAGACACTTTCCCAGAAGGATTTTTGCTTACTCACATACATTTTGGCAAACTGCAGACTATGTTTTTAATGTCTCTGTGTCAGCAGTGGGCTCCTCCTCGGCCTCCTGATGTAGCATTTCATTTCATTCACGTGTGGGCAGATAGTTTCCGCTGCCACTGATGCACCTGAGCCTGCAGGACAGCTTGAATTTCTTTGGAACTTGATTAGGGCTGCTTATCCTCCATCCGGACTATTCTGCGTTGCAAGCTCTCATCAATTTTTATTGGCTGTCCACATCCAGGGAGATGAGCTACAGTGCCATGGGTTATAAACTTCTTGATTATGTTGTGCACCATAGAAAAAGATATCAAGATTTCTGGAGATGGACTTGTAACCTTGAGATTGTTGATATTTTTCAAAAATGTTGGTTCTCAATTCCTCAGACAGTTCTCTTCTCCTCTTTCTGTATACAGTTGTGGCCAAAAGTATTGACACCCCTGCAATTCTGTCAGATAATACTCAGTCTCTTCCTGAAAATGATTGCAATCACAAATTCTTTGGTATTATTATCTTCATTTAATTTGTCTTAAATGAAAAAAACACAAAAGAGAATGAAGCAAAAAGCAAAACATTGATCATTTCACACAAAACTCCAAAAATGGGCCAGACAAAAGTATTGGCACCCTCAACCTAATACTTGGTTGCACAACCTTTAGCCAAAATAACTGCGACCAACCGCTTCCGGTAACCATCAATGAGTTTCTTACGATGCTCTGCTGGAATTTTAGACCATTCTTCTTTGGCAAACTGCTCCAGGTCCCTGATATTTGAAGGGTGCCTTCTCCAAACTGCCATTTTTAGATCTCTCCACAGGTGTTCTATGGGATTCAGGTCTGGACTCATTGCTGGCCACCTTAGAAGTCTCCAGTGCTTTCTCTCAAACCATTTTCTAGTGCTTTTTGAAGTGTGTTTTGGGTCATTGTCCTGCTGGAAGACCCATGACCTCTGAGGGAGACCCAGCTTTCTCACACTGGGCCCTACATTATGCTGCAAAATTTGTTGGTAGTCTTCAGACTTCATAATGCCATGCACACGGTCAAGCAGTCCAGTGCCAGAGGCAGCAAAGCAACCCCAAAACATCAGGGAACCTCCGCCATGTTTGACTGTAGGGACCGTGTTCTTTTCTTTGGATGCCTCTTTTTTTCTCCTGTAAATTCTATGTTGATGCCTTTGCCCAAAAAGCTCTACTTTTGTCTCATCTGACCAGAGAACATTCTTCCAAAACGTTTTAGGCTTTTTCAGGTAAGTTTTGGCAAACTCCAGCCTGGCCTTTTTATGTCTCGGGGTAAGAAGTGAGGTCTTCCTGGGTCTCCTACCATACAGTCCCTTTTCATTCAGACGCCGACGGATAGTACGGGTTGACACTGTTGTACCCTCGGACTGCAGGGCAGCTTGAACTTGATTGGATGTTAGGGTACTGTCACACAGTGGCATTTTTATCGCTACGACGGCACGATTCGTGACGTTCTAGCGATATCGTTACGATCTCGCAGTGTCTGACACGCTACTGCGATCAGGCACCCAGCTGAGAATCGTACGTCGTAGCACATCGTTTGAAACTTTCTTTCGTCGCTGGATCTCCCGCTGTCATCGCTGGATCGTTGTGTGTGACAGCGATCCAGCGATCCGTTTGCTGGTAACCAGGGTAAACATCGGGTTACTAAGCGCAGGGCCGCGCTTAGTAACCCGATGTTTACCGTGGTTACCAGCGTAAAAGTAAAAAAAAAAAAACAGTACATACACACCATCTGATGTCCGTCAGGTCCCTTGCAGTCTGCTTTCCGCTCTGACTGTCTGCCGGCCGGAAAGTGAGAGCAGATCACAGCGGTGACGTCACCGCTGCGCTCTGCTCTCACTGTACGGCCGGATCTCAGTCAGAGCAGGAAGCAGACGGCAAGGGACCTGACGGACATCAGATGGTGAGTATGTACTGTTTGTTTTTTTTTACTTTTACGCTGGTAACCACGGTAAACATCGGGTTACTAAGCGCGGCCCTGCGCTTAGTAACCCGATGTTTACCCTGGTTACCTGGGGACTTCGGCATCGCTCCAGCGCCGTGATTGCAACGCGTGACCGCAGTCTACGACGCTGGAGCGATAATCATACGACGCTGCGACGTCACGAATCGTGCCGTCGTAGCGATGTAAATGGTACTGTGTGACGGTACCCTTAGTCGAGGTTCTTTATCCAACATCCGCACAATCTTGCGTTGAAATCTCTTCTCAATGTTTCTTTTCCGTCCACATCTAGGGAGGTTAGCCACAGTGCCATGGGCTTTACACTTCTTGATGACACTGCGCACGGTAGACACAGGAACATTCAGGTCTTTGGAGATGGACTTGTAGCCTTGAGATTGCTCATGCTTCCTCACAATTTGGTTTCTCAAGTCCTCAGACAGTTCTTTGGTCTTCTTTCTTTTCTCCATGCTCAATGTGGTACACACAAGGACACAGGACAGAGGTTGAGTCAACTTTAATCCATGTCAACTGGCTGCAAGTGTGATTTAGTTATTGCCAACACCTGTTAGGTGCCACAGGTAAGTCACAGGTGCTGTTAATTACACTAATTAGAGAAGCATCACATGATTTTTCGAACAGTGCCAATACTTTTGTCCACCCCTTTTTTATGTTTGGTGTGGAATTATATCCAATTTGGCTTTAGGACAATTCTTTTTGTGTTTTTTCATTTAAGACAAATTAAGTGAAAATAATAATACCAAAGAATTTGTGTTTGCAATCATTTTCAGGAAGAAACTGAGTATTATCTGACAGAATTGCAGGGGTGTGAATACTTTTGGCCACAACTGTATATACACACACACAGACACACACATGCACGCACGTGTACACACAGACACACACACACACACACACACACACACACACACACACACACACACCAGTCAAGTGAACCCAGAAATCACTGATCAATATGAGAGTAAGAACAACTAATAGACTGGATACAAAACCTGAGTCTCATTGACCAACAATGGAGTGACTACTGGGGCACGGCGTAATGACATGTATTGTGTATGTCTATTAAACACTTTTGGCGAATAATTATCAAGGTGGAGTTTTTTTGCAAAAAAAAAGAAGTCTGAAAAATTATCAAAAAAACATGCAAATTGTCACAAATTGTGCAACATTTTAGATAAGTGCGCCATGCACTATAAATAAATAATTATGCCCATTTCTGTGCCTTTTCCAACAAAGTGGCATGGCTTTGCAGAAAGGGGAGTGACTCAGCAGAAAGGCGGTGTGTCTTAACATGTTACTTTGTGCTCAAAAAATGTGCCCAAATTTTGGCGCACATTGCTGTTACAGAATAAGGCTGTCATCATACCCATTAGATGGCTAGCAGACAAATGAAGTTTTAGCCAATCATCCGGCTGTCAGCCATCTCGGCCGTCTCTCACACACACATGAGCTCTCATTCGTCTGAACACTCCTGTGTTCCCTATGAGAAAGTCGCCGGCTGACATTTCTGGGGGCAACTTATCTCCGTGAAAGCAATGCGATCAGCAGTCCGAAATTGGACATGTGCAGCTAACCTTTCTCCCATTGGCCGGCCCCCATACACTTTGGCCGGACCCGTTGATTGGTCAAATGTGTATGGGGGTCCTAAATCAAATAATAGGTGATGTATACAAAGACTAAGTGGTCAAAGATGCCCCCGATTTATCAAACTGCATGAGATATCGTGATAAACTTGACGCATTTTAAGCCTAGTCTAAGTTTCTGGCGGTCATGTATGATACGTTCATTTATACCTAATTCCCATAGGAATTTGGCGCTATGCTACAGCTGACCATGTGGCGCTCACCTCTGCTGAACACGGCGCTCTCATACGGGATCTTATTCTTGGTCTCCAGACTTGAGCAATTCCATCGGTTATCCCGAAACTGGTGCTGGCACTCGTGGATGGCGATCTGTATGCCTTGTATGGCTGACGCCGCCACATCCGGATGCCGCATGCAGACGTCCATCTGTCGACGAGTCAAGCCCGGTAACGTCAGGCACACCGTATTGGCGTTCAGCACCGGTTCTGGCGGTATCTTCAGGCCCAGAATTTCATTGGTCAATGATCTGAAAAGATAAAAAAAAAATTGCAGGAGAAGCAGGCTAAGAATACAGCACTGCCACAATTATGAGTTTACATAGCTGCGCTGAGCGAGCGCTGTGATTGACAGGCCATGGCGGTAAGCACGCCCGTCTCACCTGACAGTATTAAACGCAAACACCTGGTGGTAAGAATCGAGCCATTGTGTGCAAGTCACTATTGATGGCTGAACAAATGAGGAGCTACAGGGACCTGAATGAGGTCACATGAAACGCGTCGTGTCTTTATTTCACCGTCCGTGAGCTTAGCTCCTACTTACCTGGAATGTTTAGTCAATCTCCTATCAATCCTGCAGCTTTACCTGTCCCTGCCTGACATTGTGCAGACATCTCTGGCTTTTATCTACACAAGCCCCAAGGTGTGTTCTTCTCAAGTGCTGCCTCTGCGCCATTAAAATAATTATGTCTCTTTCAGAGGGGATTCTCGGATTGACGGATGTTCGACACGTTATGGTGAAAAGACGCAGGTGCCGGTAGAAAAGACAGCAGAGATGTGCCTCCCGGAAAATCGCCAGGAATGATGCCATACTTCACATACTTTTCAGCTTCTCTGTGACTGATTGTGAAAAATCACACAAATGTTTCCCTAAAATAACACAGAATGGCAGCATGATGAGCTCTGTCGCTGTGAACATGCAACCCGCTTCCCTAACATTCCTCGTCCTCTTCTGTTAAAACGTAAAAATTTGTGTTCAGCCATTGTGTGACAACTATTCTGGGTGCCCAAACTGTGCCATATAGGTTGTCACCCCGTATTCCTAGGCTCCTGAATAGCAAAGGATCATTGTATTACTGCGCCATTATATGCCATGTGTCCTGATTTGTTTTTTTGGTCCCAGCAAATTTGTGGTGTCCCATTTGTACAAACCCTGTCTCCAAATGGGCATTTCCAACAGGATTGGGGCAGTCTCTGCTGGGAACATGGGCGAGACTAAAGTGGTTCTAGGTAGAGTTGAACAAATTTGTTTGGATTCGGTCGCCAAATCTGAATTTGCCATATCCGTGCCGAATGTATGTTTGATAATCGGTTCCGAACATATTTGGTAAGTTCTACTTCCATTGACACTAATGACGTTCGGCTGTGTTCAACGAATATTGCAAAAACAATATTCGCTGCTAATCGTATTCGGACCCAAATCCGAACAAATTCGCTCAACTCTAGTTCTAAGCTGCCAACACCAATGTTAGTGGCTGTGCTCGGCAGATTGTCTACTGACCTAGTGTATCTAAGCCTTCCAGTGTGATGCTGTCTACTTATCCCTTGTATCTAAGCCTTCATGTCTGATGCTGCCTACTGATACAGTGTATCTAAGCCTTCATGTGTGATACTGTCTAATGATCCAGCCTATCGAAGCCTTTCAGGTGTGATACAAACATGTTTGATACTTTCTGAACAGCAAATATATCTAAATGTATCATATCTAATGCTGTAATTGGCATATGTAACCCCGTGAAATGATACTGAACAGATGTAGCTATATGTCATAGTCTCGTCAGCTGAGTGTTACATATAAGTGTAACAAGCTTATGACTTATTTTAGAGTAACATGCGGTGGCATGTAAAAGTTTGTGCACCCCTGGTCAAAATTACTGTTATTATGAACAGTTAAGCAAGTTGAAGATGAAATGATCTCTAAAAGGGCTAAAGTTAAAGATGACACATTTCCTTTGTATTTTAGACAAAATATATACATTTCCATCTTTTACATTTTAAAAATTACAAAAATGAAAATGGGCCACGAATGCAAAAAGTTTTGGCACCCCTGGGGATTTGTGTGCACAGATAACTTAGACCAAGGTTTCAGCCCTTAATTAGCCTGTTAGCGTTATGAATTGTTGACTATCATCGATAGGAAAGACCAGGTGATGCAAATTTCCCAGCTTTATAAAAACCCAGCCTCATCTAACCTTGTGCCAAAAACAGCAGCCATGGGTTGTTCTAAGCCGCTGCCCAGCAATCTGAAAATGAAAATGGTGGAGGCCACAAAGCAGGAGAAGGCTATAAGAAGATCACAAATTGTTTTCAAGTTGTCCTTTCCTCAGTTCAAAAAGTAATTAAGAAATGACAGTTACCAGGTACACTTGAGGTCAAGATAAGGTCTGGAAGACCAAGCAAAATTTAAGTGAGAGCTGCTCTTAGGAATGCTAGAGAGGAAAATTAGAAAGATTTAGCAGACTCTGGAGTTGGGGTACTTTGTTCTACTGCTCAGAGACACCTGCATAAAAATTGCCTTCATAGAAGAGTCATCAGAAGAAAACCTCTCCTGCATCCTCACCATAAAATTCAGTGTCAGAAGTATGCAAAAAGGCACAGAGTTTCAGGAAAAGAACACCTCACCAACAATTAACCATGGGGGGATCAATCATGCTTTCGGGTAGTGTTGCAGCCAATGGCACAGGGAACATTTCACAGGTAGATGGAAGAATGGATTCAATGACCTTTCAACAAATTCTTGATGCAAATATAATACCATTTGTAAAAATGCTGAAGGTGAAAAGAGGAAGAGAATGGCTGCTACAAATGGATAATGATCCTAAACACAGTTCACAATCCACAATAGACGACCTCAAAAGGTGCAAGAAGAAGGTTTTACAAAGGCCCTCACAGTCCCCTCATCTGAACATTATTAAAAATCTGTGGCGAGAGCTCAAAATAGCAGAGGAAGCAAGACGCCCCAGGAATCTCTCAGAACTAGAGGAATTCTCCAAGGAAGAATGGAGGAAAATCCCTCAAGAATTGAAAGACTCTTGTCTGGCTACAAAAAGCGTTTACAAGCTGTGATACTTGCAAAAGGGGGTGATACTAGGTACAACCATGCAGGGATTTGCAACTGTCCAGTTTCCTTTATGTAATTTTTAAAATGTAAAAAATGACAATTTAAAATTTTCATTTTGCCTAAAATACAAAGGAAATGTGTCATCTTTAACATTAGCCCTTTTAGAGATCATTTCATCTTCAACTTACTTACCTGTTTCAATAACAGTAATTTTGACCAGAGATGCCCAAACTGTTACATGCCACTGTAAAAAACTATGCAAAAGTTTTAGGCAGGTGTGGAAAAATTTCTGCAAAGTAATAAAGCTTTAAAAATAGAAGAGTTAATAGTCTATTTGTATAAATAAACAACTGACAAAGTGAAATAACAAAAGAGAAATGTAAATCCCATCAGTATCTGGTGTGACCGCCTGTCGCAGCAGCAAAGCATCAATTCTTCTATACACAATTGCACAAAGTCATGGATATTGTTTGCTTACAGTCAGTGAGAAGAGTAACCAATTATAAGAAACAGGTGACAGGCATCATCATTTTCTTATAGGCTGAAACATAGTCATTAACTAAAACAGAAACAGATGAGTAGGAGGCTTAGAACTGGTGAGGAGCATCCAAACCCTGCTACAAAGTTGAGGTTGGGGAAGACTATTTCATGTCACAGGTCATACATTATGGAAATATTGAGTGCAGAAAGAAATCACAAGGTAGTCATACTGCATCTGCCAGGTCTCTACCAGGCAAAGGTTTTAAAGCAAACTGGAGTTTCACGATATACTATTAAAGCTCTTTTGAAGAAGCACGAATAAATGAACAACACTGAGAACTGTAGATACAGTGGTTGGCAAATGAAACTTAGTGTAGCAGATGAAAGACACATCATTCCCTTCAAAATCAGAAGATGTCCAGCAGAGCCATCAGCTCAGAACTGACAGCAACCAGTGGGACCAGTAACACCCATCTATTGTTCGGAAAAGACTGACCAGGAGTCGTCTTCATGGAACAACTGAGGATGAAGACCTAAACCTTCCACATAGAAACAAGGACAAGCAATTCAGCAACACATAAAAATAATAATCTGTGCTGCTGATATCCCGTATAAAAGATCCAAGTCCAGAAAGAAAGTATATGTGTTTTTCCTTTATTCAGTCAACACATTTCGAAGTACTACAGAGTTCTTCATCAGCACAAGTAAAGCATAGTCCACAACACAATGCAGTTACATTTATGGTTAAAGTTACAGTAAAGTTCAAATGTTGGAGCCTAATAGATACATGATGATGATGTCTCAAAGTTCATCACCGTTCATTAGGAATTTTTTTTTTTCGAGTTGGTAGTATAAACTTGACATATAGAAAAATAATGTACAAACTATTGTCGTCTAAACTATATTGTTTTATACTGATTCCTAGGTGATGAATAGAAAGAAAGAAAAGAAGAACATAAAAAATGCATGTGATGGTAAAAAAAATTAATATAGATAGATTTTATGAACTTGAACTTGGGACGTGAATATGTTTACTTCTTTATCTTGTATTGCAGCGAACTCAGAGAGGCATGTTAGACAACCCTGGCACAACAACATCACTAAAAATCTCCGGTAAGTGTCCAGGGTTGCAGAGTGGCATTGGAAGAAAACACATTCGCAAGATGACTTCAACGCTTTCTAACAAGCAACATTCGCATTCAAATTAGCCCTCACCTCTGTTAAAAAGGCAACTTCACAACCCTCATGTCTTCCTTATCCTACAACCCCAAACAGTTATTCAACACTTAACTCCCTCCTCCGCCCCCCACTGCCCCTCCGACCTCCCTCATCTCTGCTGTGGACTTTGCCACACACTTCAAAAATAAGATTGACCAAACAAGGCAAGTCTTTATCGTCCGACCACCACAACCTTTTTGTATACCAGACCAATGCCCTTCCCCCATAACTTCCCTCTCCAACATCACTGAAGGAGAGCTAACTCCTCTCCAAATCACACCACACCACTTGTACACTTGACCCCATTCTATCTCCTCCCCAACCTCACCACCACCACACTTATCCTGTCCCTAACCCATCTCTTCAACCTATCACTAATTTCTGGCTCCTTCCCGTCTGCTTTCTTACATGTCACAATCACGCCTATACTTAAAAAGCCATCCCTTGACCCAACCGCTATGTCCAGCTATTGCCCAATATCGCTGCTCCCATTCGCTTCCAAATTCCTTGAGCAGCACGTCCACGCTGAACTTTCCTCCCACCTCTCATCTAACTTGCTCTTCGACAATCTATAATCTGGCCTCCATTCTCATCATTCCACTGAAACTGCCCTGACCAAAATTTCTAATAACTTACAGCCAGAGCTAACAGACAATACTCTATACTCCTCCTTCAAGATCTGTCCTCTGTCTTCAACACAGTTGACCACTGCCTCCTACTATAGATCCTCTCTTCCTTTGGTGTCAAAGACCTCGCCCTATCCTGGATCTCCTCATACCTTTCCAACTGCACATTTAGCGTCTCTCACCCCCACATCCCGCTCTCTCTGTTGGAGTTCCTCAAGTCTCTTTCCTGGGACCCTACTCTTCTCCATCTGTACCCTTGGCCTGGGGCAACTCATAACGTCCCATGGCTTCCACTACTACCTATACACTGATGACACTCAGATCTACCTCTCTGGCCCAGATGTCACCTCTCTGCTGTTCAGAATCCCAGAGTGCCTATCAGCCATATCCTCCTTCTTCTCCTCTCGCTTCCTCAAGCTCAATGTGGACAAATCTGAACTCATCATCTTTCCTCCATACCTACCTGATCTATAAATAGCAATAAATGACACCACACTTTCCCCTGTACCGGAAATCTGGTGCCTCAGACTAACCCTTGACTCTGCCCTGTCCTTCAAACCGCACATCCAAGCTCTCTTCACCACCTGTTGCCTCCAGCTCAAAAATATTTTCATAATCCGTCCTTTCCTCAACCCTCAATCTACTGAAATGCTAGTGCATGCCATATCATCTCCCGCCTTGACTACTGCAACATCCTCTAATGTGGCCTACCTGCTAACACTCTTGCACCCCTCCAGTCTATCTTTAACTCTGCTGCCCGACTAATCTCTCTTCTCGAATGTAGTACTCCAGTGGCATATCACCTCCTCTTCCGTGACATCACTGAATCAAACCACCATTCTTTTGCCATTCCTTATCCACCACATTTGGATCCTTCAGGCGGAACTTGAAAACCCGTCTCTTCTAGCAAGCTTACAACCTACAATGACCACGCTGCCATCTCAGCACCATCGGAGCTGCTGCACCCCCTCCCCCCCGAGCTACTGCCTCCATCCCCATCATCATGTAGTATGTAAGGGTCCTCGCCCCTCTGTACCAGTCTGTCATTGTTAGTTTGTTTACTGTAAGTGATATCTGTATTTTGTATGTAACCCCTTCTCATGTACAGCACCATGCAATCAATGGTGCTATATAAATAAATAATAACAATATTACACTGTAACATAACATGATGGGTGATACTGTCTGGTCTGTCAGTGTATCTTACTCTTTCATGTGTATTGCTGTAATAAGTTTACTCAAACTCACTATAAATGATAATGTCATAGATGTATCCAAGCATATCAAGTGTGACATTGTGTGATCAGATAATCTATCCTATATAATACTGCAGCAAGTATTGTACATAATGGGGCATAATTAAAAGGTTACAATTAGTCATATGATGTAGCTAAGGCTAGGGATACATGGCGACATTTGTCACATGACACTGAAATCGCAGCGACACATTGCAACATTGGATGTAATGATTTCCTATGGTGTTGCGATCTGTGACGTGCTGCCACTGACACATGGTTTCCAAATGTGTTGGATTTTCTGTTGTTGGTCGCACGTTACAAGCAACACACTTGTCATAGACTTCAGTGCAGGTTGTCTGTGACTTATTTGTAACTTAGCGATTTTCTTTACAGAAACATCAGAGCACTAAAGTTGTTGCATGAATGAATTAAGTTGCAGACGAGCTGCACAAATGTTTTTGTTGCATGAATTCTCTGAGTTGCTGGTCGCAATGTAGCCCTAACCTAAGTCTAACAATGTAAGAGTGTGACAGGTGTATCTAAGCGTATTATATTTGATATTATAAAAGATGTATCCAAGCCAATTAAATGTGATACTGTCTGCTCGGCCGCTGTATCAAAGCTTATGACTACTCATAGTGTAATAATAGTTCTGTCATGTATGATACATATCCTGTGTATCTCATCATGTGTGACACTTTCCTATGGTGTATCTAAGGACATGATTACGGTGGAGGAATCTGCAGCACATTGTACAGGAACCGCACTTGACCTGACATACTCTTTACACTTGGCTGCAGTTTACACCATGAGCAGCATTCTCAGTTTACAGGGGTACACGGGATAAGTTTGTACCCCCGGCCTAGCTTGCTATTTTATTGTATTCATGGCCCTTAGATCAAAGCGAGGCCATTCCCCCAGCAGATGAAACAAGAATCCAGCCAAAAATAGCCAGTGATCCCTCCACGTCCTGTGTTCCCCTGATCAAAGCAAAGTCTCTGATACATTTCCCGTCCGCAATTTACTTGTGACATATTTTATTTACGTGTACTTGTGCCCTCGCCCTTCACAACAGGCCACAAGTTCACATTTCCAAAGTCGATTTCCATTGTGAGCAGCGAGCACGTGGATAGGGGGAGCCCTGCGGTCGCACTGGGCACGATGAAAGGAGGCGCAGCCTTGTGGTTCAGGAGCTCCACTTTGAAGTGGGTTATGTGTGCGAGTCCTACACGTTCCTGTGCAACCTTCTCCCAAACCAGTTATGATTGCTTGACCCCCCGCCCCCCGTCATTTATCGCTTTTACTGCCAAAGGGGTTTCAAAGTTAATTAGAAAGTGCTTATTTCTAGAAACAGTGTAAGGCTGGGATCACATGACATCCGAGAACATCTGTCCAATTCTACTAATCACACTATGATCAGAGTTCGATCAAAGTTTGATCAGAGTGGGATCTGATTTTCTTGGATGTGCAAAAGAAAAAAAAAGTTCTCCGTCTTCTCCATTCTGTCAGTCCGTGAAAATCGGACTTCACTAAGATGTCATCCGAGTGCAGTGCAATTTTTTTTCCCCAGGGACCCATAGATATGAATGGGCGAGTGTGATTGAATCAAATGCAACTCATGGATGCTGCAACTTGGATGGACCAACACGGGCCGGGGAAAAAACGAACATGTGCACGGACTCATATACAGTGGGGAAAAGAAGTATTTCATACACTGACGATTTTGCAAGTTTTCCCACCTACAAAGAATGGAGAGGTCTGTAATTTTTATTGTAGGTACACTTCAACTGTGAGAGACGGAATCTTGAAAACAAAATCCAGAGAATCTCATTGTATGATTTTTACGTAATTTGCATTTTATTGCATAAAATAAGTATTTGACGTAATAGAAAAACAGAACTTAATATTTGGTCCAGAAACCTTTGTTTGCAATTACAGAGGTCAGACATTTCCTGTAGTTCTTGACCAGGTTTGCACACACTGCAGCAGGGATTTTGGCCCCCTCCTCCATACAGATGTGCTCCAGATCTTTCAGGTTTCGGGGCTGTTGATGGGCAACATTGAGTTTCAGCTTCTTCCAAAGATTTCCTATTGGGTTCAGATCTGGATTCTGGCTAGGCCACTCCATGACCTTTAAAATGCTTCTTATGGAGCCACTCCTTAGTTGCCCTGGCTGTGTGTTTCGGAACATTGTCATGCTGGAAGACCCAGCCACGACCCATTTTCAATGCTCTTACTGAGGGAAAGAGGTTGTTGGTCATAATCTCCTGATATATGACCCCATCCATCCTCCCTTCAATACGGTGCAGTCATCCTGTCCCCTTTGCAGAAAAGCACCTCAAAGTATAATGTTTCCCCCACCATGCTTCACAGTTGGGACGGTGTTCTTGGTGTTGTACTCATCCTTCTTCCTCCAAACACAGCGAGTGGAGTTGATACCAAGAAGTTCTATTTTGGTCTCATCTGACCACATGACCTTCTCCCATGCCTCTCTGCATCATCCAGATGGTCATTGGTGAACTTCAGATGGGCCTGGACATGTGCTGGTGTGAGCAGGGGGACCTTGCATGCCCTGCAGGATTTGAACCCATGACGGTGTAGTATGTTACTAACGGTAATGTTTGAGCCTATGGTCCCAGCTCTCTTTGGGTCATTGACCAGTTCCTCCCATGTAGTTCTGGGCTGATTCCTGACCTTTCTCAGAATCATCTTTACCCCACGAGGCAAGATCTTGCATGGAGCCCCCGACCGAGGAATATTTATAGTCATCTTGTGTTTCTTCCCTTTTAGAATACTTGTGCCATCAGTTGTTGCCTTCTCACCAAGCTGCTGCTTTCCTACTGTCTTGTAGCCCATCCCAGCCTTGTGCAGGTCTACAATTTTGTCCCTGGTGTTCTTAGACAGCTGTTTGGTCTCGGCCATGGTGGAGAGGTTGGAATGTGATTGAGTGTGTGGACAGGTGTCTGTTATACAAGTAATGAGTTCAAACAGGCGCAATTAACACAGGTAATGAGTGCCGAGTAGGAGGCTTCTTACAGAAAAACTAACAGGTCTGTGAGAGCCAGACTTCTTGCTGGTTGGTCGGTGATCAAATACTTATTTCATGCAATAAAATGCAAATTAATTATGTAAAAATCCTACAATGTGATTTTCTGGTGTTTATTTTTAGATTCTCTCTCCATTCTTTGTAGATGGGAAAACTTGCAAAATTGTCAGAATTTCAAATACTTATTTTCCCCACCATAATAACATGGGGACGAGTGCTATCCGTTAAAAGTATGGATAACATTTGTACGATTTTTATGGGCATGTGCATGAGCACTTTGTGACACTGTGCAATTTTGTGATCACTTTGTGACACAGGGTTTAGTTTAGTGATCACTTTGTGACACAGGGTTTAGTTTAGTGATTACTTTATTACACAGGGTTTAGTTTAGTGATCACTTTGTGACACAAGGTTTAGTTTAGTGATCACTTTGTTACACAGGGTTTAGTTTAGTGTTCACTTTGTTACACAGGGTTTACTTTAGTGATCACTTTGTTACACAGGGTTTAGTTTAGTGATCACTTTATTACACAGGGTTTAGTTTAGTGATCACTTTGTGACACAAGGTTTAGTTTAGTGATCACTTTGTTACACAGGGTTTACTTTAGTGATCACTTTATTACACAGGGTTTAGTTTAGTGATCACTTTGTTACACAGGGTTTAGTTTAGTGATCACTTTATTACACAGGGTTTAGTTTAGTGATCACTTTGTGACACGAGGTTTAGTTTAGTGATCACTTTGTGACACAGGGTTTACTTTAGTGTTCACTTTGTGACACAGGGTTTAGTTTAGTGATCACTTTGTTACAGAGGGTTTAGTTTAGTGATCACTTTGTGACACAAGGTTTAGTTTAGTGATCACTTTGTTACACAGGGTTTAGTTTAGTGATCACTTTGTGACACAGGGTTTAGTTTAGTGATCACTTTGTGACACAAGGTTTAGTTTAGTGATCACTTTGTGACACAGGGTTTAGTTTAGTGATCACTTTGTGACACAAGGTTTAGTTTAGTGATCACTTTGTTACACAGGGTTTAGTTTAGTGTTCACTTTGTTACACAGGGTTTAGTTTAGTGATCACTTTGTTACATAAGGTTTAGTTTAGTGTTCACTTTGTTACACAGGGTTTAGTTTAGTGATCACTTTGTTACACAGGGTTTAGTTTAGTGATCACTTTGTTACACAGGGTTTAGTTTAGTGATCACTTTGTGACACAGGGTTTAGTTTAGTGTTCACTTTGTGACAAAGAGTTTAGTTTAATGATCACTTTGTTACACAAGGTTTAGTTTAGTGATCACTTTGTTACACAAGGTTTAGTTTAGTGATCACTTTGTGACACAGGGTTTAGTGTTCACTTTGTGACACAAGGTTTAGTTTAGTGATCACATTGTTACACAGGGTTTAGTTTAGTGATCACTTTGTGACACAAGGTTTAGTTTAGTGATCACTTTGTGACAAAGAGTTTAGTTTAGTGATCACTTTGTGACACAATGTTTAGTTTAGTGATCACTTTGTGACACAGGGTTTAGTTTAGTGATCACTTTGTGACACAGGGTTTAGTTTAGTGATCACTTTGTGACACAGGGTTTAGTTTAGTGATCAATTTGTTACACAGGGTTTAGTTTAGTGATCACTTTGTGACACAGGGTTTACTTTAGTGTTCACTTTGTGACACAGGGTTTAGTTTAGTGATCACTGTGAGACAGGGTTTAGTTTAGTGATCACTTTGTGATACAGGGTTTAGTTTAGTGATCACTTTGTTACACAGGGTTTAGTTTAGTGATCACTTTGTGACACAGGGTTTAGTTTAGTGTTCACTTTGTGACAAAGAGTTTAGTTTAATGATCACTTTGTTACACAAGGTTTAGTTTAGTGATCACTTTGTTACACAAGGTTTAGTTTAGTGATCACTTTGTGACACAGGGTTTAGTGTTCACTTTGTGACACAAGGTTTAGTTTAGTGATCACTTTGTTACACAGGGTTTAGTTTAGTGATCACTTTGTGACACAAGGTTTAGTTTAGTGATCACTTTGTGACAAAGAGTTTAGTTTAGTGATCACTTTGTGACAATGTTTAGTTTAGTGATCACTTTGTGACACAGGGTTTAGTTTAGTGATCACTTTGTGACACAGGGTTTAGTTTAGTGATCACTTTGTTACACAGGGTTTAGTTTAGTGATCACTTTGTGACACAGGGTTTACTTTAGTGTTCACTTTGTGACACAGGGTTTAGTTTAGTGATCACTTTGTGAGACAGGGTTTAGTTTAGTGATCACTTTGTGACACAGGGTTTAGTTTAGTGATCACTTTGTGACACAGGGTTTCATTTCATCATCACTTTTAAATATTTTATGATTACATCTTTTGAATTACAGAATGTATGCTTTGCAAACAGCACCCTATAGCTAAGCATCCAATGAATACCCTGTAATTAGTGGGAATACTGTAGCAGCACGATTTAATTTAATTCTTAATATTATCTTTCTCTAGGAAAGATGGGTGACAACCATTTTGGACACCATTATAGCTCCTATGGGGCTTATCATCCAGATTTCTTACAGTCCGCAAACTAACTGCTCAGTTATTCAGGGACAATTTCATATAGAACTTATTTATATCTACAAGATGAAGGCCCATAGACCTTGCAGCATTATGTGGGCGCTATATGGTGATATTACATGTGCACTGGATGGCTCTATATGGCCCTAATATGTTTTTTCTATGCTATTATATGGGACTTTAAAGTGGAACAATATGGCCCTAATAAGTGTTCACTGTATGGTGCTAACATGTAGGGACATTTTGGCGATATGAGATGTTCACTTTATAGTTCTATTATTTGAGCACTATACGGTTTAATTATCTGCTCATTGTATGATGCTGCACTGTTATATAGCTACTATATGGTGCTATCATGAGTTCACACTGCAGTGATATAATGAAAAGCTATTATCTAGGCAGTATAAGACACTATCATGAGTGTTATGTGGATACTATATCGTGCAATTTTGCGTCCAGTGTATGATACTATTATTTGGACACTACATTGTGCTAATTTGTGCTCATCCTATGGTTCTTCTATGTAAAGCTATTATTTAGGCACTATACGGCCCTATTAAGTGTTCAATGTATGGTGCTATTATGCAGGCACTATGTGGCCACCTCATGTGTTCCCCTTATTGTGCTACTATGGTGGCACTATACGGTGCTATTTTGTTTTCACTTTATGATGCTATTAATTAGTCCTAATATGCAGGTACTATATGGCGTTATTATGTTTTCATTATATGGCAGTAATACGTGGGTATTTTGTGCCATTACTATACATTCATTATACACTGGCAATATGTGGGTACTGTATGGCACTATGTGTGACCACTATTTGGTGGTTTTATTTTGGTGCAGTGGAAATAAGTTTTAGTGACTTTGTAGTGGTGAACTGGATCTAATCCGAGATCTTTAGGGAAATCAATTTTTCTACCCCTTCTACTACGTTGTGGCTTCCATGGGGGGCTTGATATTAGGGGGATCCATCATGATACTGACGTGTGTTGGCTCACGCTAGTAAATACATAATAAAGCCAAACGTGATACATAAAGTGACAATTTCTCCTCATTGCTAGGTGATTCAATAATGTCTGCCCCTCCCCCTCTATAGACACAAGTCATTACCAGGGTCCCGACGGCTTTTGTCTGCTATTCATGTGTCAGACAAAATATTTTGTTTAGCAAAAATCTTTCATTTATTTTAAGGGATTTCATATCTGCGGCTGTTTCCATGTGTCTTAAAGGGACGGCTCCCATTGGAAGAGTTTCACTTTAATTACAAACATCAATAATTTGAGTACAGAAAAGATTATGCTCAGCTACTTCTATGCCAGGACAGACAAAGGTCTGTGGAAAAATCTGGGGCGCGTCTACCAAAAAAGGGAAATCATGAGCTATCATAGTGACCGCAAAATAATGCCATGCGGTGCTTACATAATTTTGCAGTACAATGCTAATACGGTATAACAGCACCCAGTGAACACATTACGGCGTTATACAGTGCCTAAGTAATACCACTGTACAGAGCTGCCTGGTTGTACCATTCAGCGCCCACATTATACTGCCATATAGTGATTACATTATAGAACCATACTATATAGTTGTACTTTAAGCGGTTTTATCAGGTTTGAAAGTTATTCTCTATTCGCCGGATAGGGGATAACTTTCTTATAGCTGTGGGTCTGACTGCTGGGACCCCCAGCGATGCCGAGAACCCGAGATCTGTCGATCATGCGCACGTCTGCTCCATCCATTCTGATTGGAGTGCCAAGGACCAACTGAGCGCAGCGCTGTGCTATCTCCAGCAGTCCCATGCAACGCACGTGATCAACCTCTGCTCCATTCACATGAGTTCTCTGGATCAGTGGAGGTTTCAGCAGTTGGACCCCCAGGGAGCGGGAAGTTATCCTATACTTCAGTGATAACTTTCAAACTTGAGAATAACTCTTTAAGGATTTCCTAATATATGACTGCACAAAGCCGTGTCATACCATGAATGAAATACTTCCATAACGTGCACTCCGTATATGATAGTACCATATAATGAACACAAATCAGTGACTATACTGTTCATAAATAATTCCGCCAGACAGTACCAAATAATGCAATAAAGCTACATGATGCGGACGCCCAACAAGCAGCTCCTTCTAGCTCAGCTTCCTGTATCCCTGCGAGTCGTCGTATGCAGTAATACACACAGTTATATGAGTGACTTGGATTGCCATCCAGGATTCCAGGAGAGTTGGGTACCGAGCTGTAGTGGCAGCCATATTGGATGACTCGCAGGGTTATAGCGGTAGTCTGTATCGAGATCATCCTAGAAACCGAGAAATGACTGTAGAAACTGGTTATGGCGGCAGTTTTGGGTTGTATATTATGAGATGACAGTTTTACAACCTTTAGTAATTGAGTTGTTCCCCAGTGCGACCGGATCATCCACATTGCCCACAACACATTACCTGGAACCTTTCTCTTTAATATCATAGGTTTCGCTGTACTCAGGGCAAATACTGGTGAGAACCTGCTGTCTGCGACCAGTGTTCATAGGGCCTAAAGTACTGAAGTGTCTAAAGTACTTATTGTAGGCCCTCTTTTATCAAAGTTGCTCATAGCAACCAATCACAAAGCAGCTTTCATGTCTCCAGAGCAGTTTGAAAAATAACAGCTGAGCTTTCATTGGTTGCCATGAGCTGTCATGTCTATATTACTTACTGTAGGCCCTGCTTTATCAAAACTGTCTTTATTGCCCACAGCAACCAATCGTAGCACAGATTTCATTTCTCCAGCGCAGTTAAACAAATGAAAGCTGAGCCCTGATTGGTTGCCATAGGCTGCCATGTCTAAACTACTTACTGTAGGCCCTGCTTTATCAAAGTTGTTTTTGTTGCCCATAGCAACCTATCACAATGCAGATTTCATTTCTCAAGAGCAGTTTGAAAAATGAAAGTTGAGCCCTGATTGGTTGCCATAGGCTGCCATGTCTAAATTACTTACTGTAGGCCCTGCTTTATCAACACTGCCTTTATTGCCCATAGCAACCAATCATAGCACAGCTTTCATTTCTCCAGCACAGTTAAACAAATGAAAGCTGAGCCTTGATTGGTTGCCATGGGCAACAAAGACCATTGCCCTGTAAGGTCTTCTTCATACACCGAGCATTTTGGATGTTTTTTTCCATCTAGTTATGTAGAAAGAGGAAAAAAACAATGTTTTAGAGTAGCAGCAAAATGAATGAGGTTTCTAAAACCTGCGTTTTGTTTTTTAATCATAAATGCAGCATGTCAATTCTTCAGTGTTTTTATAGCTTTCTTTATCCATTGAGATCAGTGGAAAAAATACACATTAGTTTCTGGACAATAAAAATGCAACAAATCCACTCAAATTAATGCGTATTTGACGCTACGATTCTCTGGTAATTGTCGGTGTTTCTGCTGCCTGTCAGCATACCCTTATGAGGACCTGTATCTTTCTGGGACAGCTGAGGGACCATCAATATGGCTGCTGAGTATCCCATAGGGTACTGTTCACACTCGGCATTTCCTGTGTGTTATTTTTCGCAGGAAGCAAACAGCGGTAAATCTGCACTGAGCTTCATCCTCACGTAGCGTCCCCAGCGCCGCAGTGATATCCGCAGCCATGATTGTGAAGGAGGATCGGGGAAGACGCACATGTCACCTCCATCAGCGCCATACACCGACATGTGGCGGATCTCAGACCCTCACCGCCGGCCGATCTGCGCTGCCGATTATATTTGCCAGCACGTGTGTCAGATTTTAAGAAAGCTCAAGATTTTCTGCAAGCAAATACTCCAGGAAAAACCCTCCATGCTTTTTGCACCGTGTGAACGTTAGCCTAAATTATGATTTTTTTTATGCTGAGACCAATTTGTTTTCTCATTTGTCTCAATAAGGAAAAAAAAAAAGGAATAAAAATGCTGAAATAACGGACATGTCGCAATTTATAAAATTAAATTTACAGCAAGTTAAAGGAAAAAAACATGAGAAAAATGTTAAAAATGTAATTCCTTTTCTGCTACTTTGAAATGCTATGGGGAGCTTTTCTCTCCTCAAATAACGAAATGTAAAGATGCGTCAATACCGCTACCTGTGAAGTAGCCCAGGGGGCACCACTCAGCTTTCTCAGTCTCCTGCAGGGTGTGAGTCCTGTGTGAGTCAGGACAGATTTATGAAGAATCTGGGAAAGCTGGGTGATAAAATGCAAAGTGTGACACTTACAACTCCCACCTCCTTGTCACCCTGCTTAGAGTATAGTCACTCTGGGCGGCAGACAATATGGCAGCACTTTATAGCCTTTTTACCCAGCTTTCCCATGCATGTGAATGGAAAATCTGCCACTTGTCAGACCCAGCTTTTCCAGGAATGGATATAACTATGGAGCAACTGAATGCAAATTTACTTTTAACCACTAGAATGATTGAAGGTGTAAAGCACCAGCTGGCGCACGAGCGGTTAATGTTGGAAATGTCATCAAAATGGGCGTATAATTCCTCCCTCCACCGCTCGCATTAATGTGATTTAATCACTTGACTTTCCTGTACTTGCTGTAATGCAATTATATTTACTCCATAGAGGCGAATGGGTAAATCGTGACTCCCTCGCCCCCCCATCCTACAGACCATATAGGAACCACACAGGGGTCTATTATCTGCTGCACTGGGTCCAGCTCTGCCCCTTGGGGGGGGGGGGGGGGGATAATAACCACATTATATTGGAATGGAACAGAATTGTTACATTTGCATCCAATCAAAATTGCGCCAATATTTTATTAATCCAAATTTTTTTAATCCCTTTTTTAAATTACTGAATTCAAGAAAAAAAAAATGAAATACTTGTCGCTTTATCTGTAAACGTTACATTATATGTCACCGTGTAGATGGCGATAGATGGAGAGGACGCAGAGCAGAATTCACTACATTCTTCTCCACCAGCGAGACATGTGGACAATTAGTGGTTTGGACGCAGCAAGGTATCTGCGACGCTTTGAAGACAGTGGAAGAGCTTAGATCAGCAAATCATCATGAAGAACTATTATTATGGTGAGAAAACGAAATAATCCGACCTATTCGCCATTTATTTATGATTTGGCGTGGAAAACTGAATAAATCGATTTAAAAGGGAATCATTGCAAGGTGAATTTAATTTGCCAAATATCCACAGATGAATGTGCCAATATCAGAACGTCTGCATCAGAATGGGGAATATTTTACTGTTTATATTACTTTTTAGGACAGTTACAATGACCATAAAACGCTTCCGATAAACAATGCGACAAGATACCTTCACATTAGCAATTTTACATGGGACTGCAGGTAGACCCTTATGGTGCACCTAAAGAGTTAGGTGATTAAGTCCTGCCTCACTAGGTTACTTAGCGAGGCCACAACAAGCAGAGATCAGTGACTCATGATGATTTCACAGCGTGCTATTTACTGTTACACAGGACTGCACGTAAATCTCCTGCATTATCGTTACTTTGAGAGTCTTAAAAAATGTTCTCCCATTTATAGTAAACTCAGCTTTGCAAAATCTATATCACAGCAGAGGCAGATGTGGAAGAGCAGCGATTAATAATAATTTCACATTGACAATGTTACATGGGACTGCAGGTACATTTACTGCATTATATCAACTTAGAGTCATCAAAATGGCCAAATGATTCAGCCCCAAATGACAAACTGAGGTATGTTTCATCTACGTCACTATGAACCAGAGCTGCATGACTCATGATGATGTCATAATGTTATGGTCTCCTTTACATAGGACTGCGGGCAAACCTACTGCATTATCTCAACTCAGAGAGTCATCAAAAAGTGAAGAATTAATTTAACTGTGAGTTCTGTTACATCTACGTCACTATGAAGCAGCTCTGAGTGACTCATAATAATATCACAAAGTTGTAATCTCCTTTACATAGGACTGCTGAGACACCTACTGCCTCAACTCAGAGAGTTATCAAACAGTAAAGAGCTGACCACAAACTCAGTTCTGTTACAGTATGAGGCCACGTTCACACCAGCAGTATTTGGTCAGTATTTTACATCAGTATTTGTAGCCAAAACCAGGAGTGAGTGATAAATACAGAAGTGGTGACTTGTGTCTATTATACTTTTCCTCTCATTGTTCCACTCCTGGTTTTGGCTACAAATACTGATGTAAAATACTGACCAAATACTGGACGTGTGAACGTGGCCTGAAGCAGAGCTGAGTGTCTCATGATTTCCCAGTGTGTTATAGTCTCTTTTACATAGGACTGCTGATACACCTACTACATGAACTCAACTCCGCTAGTTATCAAACAGTAAAGAACTAACCAGTTCTGTTACATTTATGTCACTATGAAGCAGAGTTGAGAGTCCCATGATTCCCCAATGTGTTAGTCTTTTTTTTGCATAGGACTGCAGGTAAACTTACTGCATTATCTTAACTCAGATACCCAATCAATGCAGAACTAATGACAAACTCATCTCTGCTGCATCCCTCATCTCAGCTGCTTTACCTCTGCATGGAGAGCAGGAGTCCCACCAGGATAGAGAAGATGCCAGGAAGGTGCCAGGGTGCCATGATGCCTGTCTGTCCAGCGCCTGGGATGCTCCCGTCACCTTTACCCGTTCCTTCCCTGCTTCCTAATTTCATGGATGTGTAACTCTCCAAGGTTCATCTTTCTTTTTCCACTGGAGAGAACTTTTCCTGATGGAGGAGACCTGACAACTTTTAGGATCGGTCTTTTCCTTCTCTGACACCTCCCAGAGTTCAGGATCAGCGATGCCTGGAGCTCAGTCCCAATCCCATCCTCTGCACAGGTTCAAGGTCTTCTATCTCTGTCCTGTCCTATAATCCTCAGTGTTCCTCCGGGCAGTCTCCGGCGGTCTCTTCCCCCTTGTGATCCCTGGCTAGAAGTTTAGGATTTGGGCTGTTGGCTGCAGGGAGCTGTCACACACCACTCTGCTCTCCTGCTGAGAGCTGCTTCCCCTGTGACTCTCCACCTCTTTAAATTCCCCTCTCCACATTGACAGTCACACACTCCCCCTGTCTCTGTCCTTCCCTCCCCTACTATCATCTGTTGACAGGAGCAAGTATTCCGCTCACCACACAAGTTATCCCTCTTAATGATACCCATTACTTACAAAGGAGTCCATTACAGGGCAATTCCCTCTAAAATAATACACAGTCTCCGGGAGATGCGGCTCTTCTCTCTGCTTCTGACAAAGCTGGCTGACAACCAACGTTCCCACAGGTTCAGCTCTCATGTGAGTTGTCAGCCAGATTCCCAATTGGCAATCCTATCTCTTTTTTTAGGACATATAATAAGGCGCCGTTCCCACGATGAGTATTTGGTGAGTTTTGATGTTGCAGATTTTCTGCACCTATTAAGTAAACAACAAATAATTCCAGCGGATCTATCCTACTTGGCAGTTAAAATCCATTTTATTGTTTCATCTTTAAAATAAACCATTTTGCAGAAATCAAAGAAAGAGTACACAGCTGCGTTATGCATGCAGACAACGCGTTTTGACCTTCTTAGGTCTTTATCTAGGTCTCTATTAAGTAAAATAGATTACTTGTGTAAGAAAACTCACCGAAAACTACTAGATACTCTAATAGTGACGCGAGATCTGGTAATGAAAGAGTTCGTCATTCTGGAGTCTGGGAAAGCTGGCTGACAACCAATATTTGCACCATTACAGCTCGCACAAGGGTTGTCAGCCAGCTTTCATAGACTCACATTTGGCAAATCTGCTATATTTCGGCAGTAAAATGTCACTGTAGCGTATGCTACTTGGTAAACAATCGCCTAAATGTAGCTGACAACCATTATTTCCAATGTTACAACTCTCAAAGTGGTTGTCAACCAGTTTTCACAGAATCCCAGTTGGTAAATGTGCTTTGTTAGGCAGTAAAATGGTAGGGTGCTACATTATAACTTATGGGTTTGCCATTCAAAAGTCTGACAACCAATATCACTGCTCTCGTAAGGGTTGTCACACAGACTTCATAGATCATTCTGCTTTGTTAGACTCCGTTCACACCTCCATGTGTCATGATCCGTGATGCACAGAGAGGCCGCAGGTCTCCTGACCCGAAGTCATCCGTTTCCTATTGATATATCGGGGGTCAGGTGTGGATCGGCAGACCCTCGGCCATTCTATGTATCGCAGTCTGCACCCGGGCCATGACACACGGAGGTGTAAATCCAGCCTAAGCAATAACATTGTAGCACAGGATCTGACACCCCATAAACCAATATTCCTGCCATTACAATTCTCATAGGGGTTGTCAGACAGTCTTCCTAGATTTTCCTTGTGTTGTTAGTCACGAATAAGTGTAGTGCACATTCTTGTTTATTGTATTTGTCTATGTTTGCCCCCTTTTCACATGTAAAGCGCCATGGAATAAATGGCGCTATAAAAAATGTATAATAATAATAATAATAATCTTCTACCCCGTATATACAAGGGTTTGCCTTTCTAGGGTTGACAACTAATACTCCCACCATTACAACTCTCACAGGGGTTGTCACACTGATAATGGAATTGTAGAAGCCTGTCACTGGATAAGTAAGACCCCAGAAGTCTGGGAACGTTGGGGGGCATCATCTGTGGGGGCCGTAATATCGGCTGTCATTCAATAATTATCAATAACAAAAGGGAGAAAATGTTTCAAAAATTTCATAGAAAGGAAAGACTCGAGGACTTGGTGACATTTCAAAGTAGAAATGATCTTTTTTAACTTGTCGCCTAAGGGTGAAGGATGAACCATCATAAAAGTAGCATAGTTGTGGAAGCTTTACCTTTAAGGAGGGGGTTGTATACAGTAAGTGTGAAGATGCAGTAGACTCCATGGCCGATGCTGGGGGGTTAATGCTCTTTTCTCTTTTTATTACCAGAGCTTTGAAGGTAAATTATTCATCAGAGAACCTTTTAGACCCTTTATGGATTATTTCAGAGCCGTTCTGTTGACAATGCCGGGGTCAGGTGACCGGGACAGTGGTCAATATTGATATATTAGTAATTATTTGGGAACCTTGCATTTCCCCTTTAAGGAGCAGTAACCACTGACAAGCCTTTATTTAACCACAGCTCTGTTACATAATTCCCGTGACGGAAATATTAAATGTAGCCAGTTCCGTTTTACCTATGAGTCACCTGATGGAGGATATAGCACACCGATGTGAAAAGCACATGGGGGTCACAGCCCAAAAAGGGGTAAAGTGGACTCATTGTGAATACATCAAACTATAGAAGAAATATCTGTTATTAGGAGGAAATAGCAACTTCCTCACCCTCCAGCAGCTTGTAGTTCCTTTTTTCTGTAAATTGTGTCAGAAATGATCCCAAATAGTAAATTGGTGTAATTCATTATAGAAAAGACAGAGAGGAGGGGAGAGGAGGGATATGCAGCTGCAGCTTCTCACTGTGTCTGTGAGACTGCCTGCTGCAATCTGATTGGCTTAGAGCACAGATTACAGCTCTAACATCACACTGCAAAGAGAAAATGTGCACAAAGTAGCAAAAAGAAAGGGACACAAAATCTGTTCTGGATTTTTGTAAAAGGGCCTAAAAAAATGAGACCTGATTCATTTTATAGATCTCTGTTTGCTGTAATTGAATGGGAAACTTTGAATTTTTCACTTAGAGGTTGAAAGCCTGTCCAGACCTAATAGTTTACTTATTTTTCCAGATGAGGCAATAATCTATGACCTAAAGAACCTGGAACCAGACTGATACATTTCAGCTGTACTGATACATTGTAACAAACACTCATCACAGGAGGTTAGAGCTGCTGAATCTGGTGTGTTTCAGCTCATGGAACATTGGCTAATAAATCCCCAGCTGTGAGAAGTATTAGGTCAAAATGTCTGGGGGTGAATAGGAGACAGCAAGCTGCGGCAGGAATTTGGAAAAACAGTTGGGAATGAATGGGTTAATCTGACGGCCCAACTCTTTGAGCCCAGGAGGGTAAAGGCCCAGGAGGAGAAAGTCTCAGGATGGGTGCTGCATGTTTGTCATGGACAATTTCCTAAGAATTCACAGCTAGGGATGCAGGACCTGCGCTCGGGGATTCCTGTTAACATGTTCACTGCTGACTGCTGCCAACAGGGGCCACAGTATTAACCAGAATCCCGTGCAGTGAGGAAGGAAAGACCCCGGGATAATTTATTAGTCATTTGACATATCTTGGCTCATTTGCAGCCAAGCGGGAGGAACATAAAATAAATTACGGCGATCACAATAAAAGGAGATGTTTGTGGAGGGGAAGTCGCTTAAATCAATGTGTAACGAAAAGTTCTTCAACTTTCTAATAAACTTTTGTGTTCCAATTCTTTGCAGTTTCTATTATTTCCGCTTGATGTCAGTGAACGAAATCGTCCAGAAAATGATTTTGTAACAGTTGCATCAATTCTTAAAATTCATCTAAAGAATTTAAAGGATTATTCTCAGAAGAGCAATGTATCCTCTATGCATAGGATAGGGAACGACTTGCTGATTGCTGAGGGTCTGACCACTGAGACCCCCCAGCCTTGCCAAGAATGTCTCTGCAGCCCAGAGAGCAGGTGCAGAGCCCCCTCTAAAATGGAGCAGAGATGTGCATGCTCGGCCTCCCCTCCATTCATCGTCTATGGGACTGCTGGAGAAAGCTGTCTACAGCACTCCACTAGACAATGACTGGAGTGGAGGTTTAGCTTGTGCATCTCTGCTCCATTCAAAAACAGAGCCCCCATCTTGGAATAGATGGGGGGTCCCAGCGGTCAGACCCCTGCATTCAGCAAGTTATTCACTGTCCTAAAATTAGGGGATAACTTCCTAACCCTTTAATTTTGCATTCAAGATCACTGCTTCCTGTCAGTGAATGCAAACATTCCTGTTTAACTCCACAGTTTATCATTTTTTGTGATATAGGCCAGGGACGGACATATCATTGGTGCAACCTGTGAAGCCGCACAGGGGCCCCAGAGGTAAAGAAGGGGCCACTACTGCCTCCAAAGCAGGTGGAATTGTGCATTGTGAGGAGCTATTGGGCTGCAGAGGATCCATATACCGTTCTTTGCACAGGGGCCTCTCCTATCCATGGTGTAGACATTCCTACTCTCCTGATAGTTTGTTACAATGTATCACCACAGGTGAAATGTATCTTTGTAGATGGGGATGTGAGTGGGGAAAAAAATCAATAATAAAAAAAAAGCAATGTATTTGCAAACGCAGTCATGTTAATGTAACTTGTAACGTGCTGTTTAATAGCAAAGTATCACTAGAATATTTCCCTCCCTCCTATTGATGAAACGCACCATTTCTATGCGATGATGCACAAGTCTGTGCCGGGGAAGCTCCTCTTCGGTAGGTCACATACTTCTCGCCGGCAGCCTGGAGCTCTTGTCCTACTCTTCTCATTACAATATACAGTAACATGTAAAGCTTCACGCGTCCCTGTAATGCCGCGGCGTCCCAGACTCCACCGCCGCACGCTGACAGCGGCTGCTCATAAATTACGCAAATATGCTTTTATCTGCGTCAACAACATAACAGGAATTTCAGTAACAATGTAGCTCAGCGAGGTTTTCTGTAATATGCGCTGTGTCATTGTGCAGACCTGTGATTTTATCATTGTGCTGCATGATGAAAGAGCATTAGAAGTGCAGCACAATGTGTAATTACACCGCTCGCATATTTACTGCTCTACTCCATCGCTAATTACACACAGGACTTTGTGTGTGTCTACACTGTAGGTTTAAAGGGAATGGAACTTCACACTTCATCTTTCTAGGAAATCATTAAAGTATTTGAAACATTTTTTACATATATTTAGCAAGGGTCTGATGCACTATTTCACTAGTATACAGATATTTACACTGCTCAAAAAAATAAAGGGAACACTAAAATCCCATGTCCTAGATATCTCTGAATGGAATCTTCCAGTTGTAAATCTTTGTTCATTACATAATGGAATGCGTTGAGAACAATAAAACCTAAAAATGATCAATGTAAGTCACAGCTAATATCCCATGGAGGTCTGGAGTTGGAATGATGCTCAAAATCAAAGTGGAAAATCAAATTACAGGCTGATCCAACTTCAGTGGAAATACCTAATGACAAGGTAATGATGCTCAGTAGTGTGTGTGGCCTCCACGTGCCTGTATGACCTCCGTACAACACCTGGGCATGCTCCTGATGAGGCGGCAGATGGTCTCCCTCTAGACCTGGACTAAAGCATCTATCAACTCCTGGACAGTCTGTGGTGCAACGTGACGTTGGTGGATGGTGCGAGACATGATGTCCCAGATGTGCTCAATCGGATTCAGGTCTGGGGAACGGGCGGGCCAGTCCATAGCTTCAATGCCTTCATCTTGCAGGAACTGCTGACACACTCCAGCCACATGAGGTCTGGCATTGTCCTGCATTAGGAGGAACCCAGGGCCAACTGCACCAGCATATGGTCTCACAAGGGGTCTGAGGATCTCATCTCGGTGCCTAATGGCAGTCAGGCTACCTCTGGCGAGCACATGGGGGGCTGTGCGGTCCTCCAAAGAAATGGCACCCCACACCATTACTGACCCACTGCCAAACCGGTCATGCTGAAGGATGTTGCAGGCAGCAGATCGTTCTCCACGGGCGTCTCCAGACTCTGTCACATGTGCTCAGTGTGAACCTGCTTTCATCTGTGAAGAGCACAGGGCGCCAGTGGCGAATTTGCCAATCCTGGTGTTTTGTGGCAAATGCCAAGAGCCTGCACGGTGTTGGGCTGTGAGCACAACCCCCATCTGTGGACGTCGGGCCCTCAGAACATCCTCATGAAGTTGGTTTCTAACCGTTTGTGCAGACACATGCACATTTGTGGCCTGCGGGAGGTCATTTTGCAGGGCTCTGGCAGTGCTCCTCCTGTTCCTCCTTGCACAAAGGCTAAGGTAGCGGTCCTGCTGATGGGTTGTTGCCCTCCTACGGCCCCCTCCACATCTCCTGGTGTACTGGCCTGTCTCCTGGTAGCGCCTCCAGCCTCTGGACACTACACTGATAGACACAGCAAACCTTCTTGCCACAGCTCGCATTGATGTGCCATCCTGGATGAGCTGCACTACCTGAGCCACTTGTGTGGGTTGTAGAGTCCGTCTCATGCTACCACGAGTGTGAAAGCACAACCAACATTCAAAAGTGACCAAAACATCAGCCAGAAAGCATTGGTACTGAGATGTGGTCTGTGGTCCCCATCTGCAGAACCACTCCTTTATGGAGGGTGTCTTGATAATTGCCAATAATTTCCATCTGTTGTCTATTCCATTTACATAACAGCATGTGAAATTGATTGTCAATCAGTGTTGCTTCCTAAGTGGACAGTTTGATTTCACAGAAGTTTGATTTTGAGCAGTGTATATACTCATAGATCTATATGCAGCCACTACTTGTTGTGGCCACTAGAGGGAGAGCAGCTGCTATTTAAGACAGTGAAAGCTATGCACAGTTATGACATGATCTCCCCCTAGTGGTGGCAACAGGATGCAGATTTTTAAAAGTACAGCATTGCAGGAGAAAATTAGGAAACAATGCTTTGTACTTACAAAATAAAGCACTCCTTACTATTATATTTTCAGTTTTTTTCCTACTTGTTTGGGGTCCCAATTTTGTGGAAAGCTGGTCTTCCTCTTTGAGCTAAATACACTTTGTATTGTAGTTTGCTACAATGTATCAGGAGAGATACAATGCATCAGTGTGAAGGCCAGGTTGTTTTGTATTGCCTGGATTACATACAATTGTAACAACTGGCAATCCTGTTTTAGTAAATACTTGTGCTTCCTCTACCAAAAAAATAATTCTGGAGCATCTTATGTTCTCTTTGTGTTGTGCTATTCCTCTGTTGTTCCTCCTGTAAATGTAAATGGAATCTGTCATCAGGTTTCTATCCTATCTGAGATTATTGAGATATAGGGACATAGACCATGATTCCAGCAATGTGTCACTTACTGGGCTGCTTGCTGCAGCTTTGATAAAATCCCTGCCTTCTCTGCTGCAGAATCTGCAGGTAAAATCCGCGGTGTGGAATTGGTTTTACTTAGGCTCGTGGCTGTTAAAATTGTGAATACTTTTTATCATAATACGGATGGTGACATGTAAATGGTTTAGGAAAAGCTGCAGTATAAAGTATGGTGGATGTCATAAACAGATGATGCGTGTGCCATTGTAGGATGATTATTGCTATCACAAATTGCACATAAAAATAAGAACATAAGGACAATCTAAAAATAAGTGAACAAAGCGGGGTTCGGAGAATGTCCCCCGACCATATAAATATAGATTGCGGGACGCAGCTCAGTGTGAATGAGAATTTCAGGAGCGCAGGAATCCCTTGTGTTAAGCGCTTTGGAAATCCGCAGAAATGCGCGCGTTTCCTGCCTCCCGTGACGTCACGGCTTGTGATTGGTCGCGTCGCCCATGTGACCGCGACGCGACCAATCACAAGCCAGAACGTAATTTTAAAATCCTGAAGGACCTGAAATTACGTCACGGCTTGCTGTGATTGGTCGCGTCGCGGCCACATGGGCGGCACGCGACCAATCACAAGCCGGGACTTCACGGAAGGAAGTAAACGCGCAAATTTTAAGCAAAGAACGCTGCCGGTTCCCTCGGTGAGGTCCAGGCTGCGTCGGAGAGGTCAGTATAGCAATATTTTTTATTTTAATTCTTTCTTTTACACATTAATATGGATCCCAGGGCCTGAATGAGAGTTTCCTCTCCTTCAGACCCTGGGAACCATCAGGAATACCGTCCGATACTTGAGTCCCATTGACTTGTATTGGTATCGGGTATCGGTATCGGATTGGATCTGATACTTTGCCGGTATCGGCCGATACTTTCCGATACCGATACTTTCAAGTATCGGACGGTATCGCTCAACACTAGCCATGAGACATCTTGTCCTCTAGTGATAATCTTCTGCTGATTAAACTGTGATTGCATCAAAACTACAGCAAGCAGCTCAGTAAGAGGTACAGCTTTAAGAATATAATGATAGCTACTAGTTGGGGGTTGTGCCAAAATATGCTCCAATCAGAGCTGACGATGTCAATCCCCGCTGACATAGGAAATAGTGACGCCAGCTACGAATTTCTTTGTCATATACCTGGAGGAGCAACAGAGGAACAGCACAATGCAGAGATTTTATAAAAGAAGAGTCGGAATTTTATACAATGGAGAAAACTAGTATTTACCAACACTGACACTGCAGGAGAGATGATAGTGGCTGTGTCCATCACAATCTGCTTCTGCTTTGGATGTGACTATAGAAATCGACCTGGGATATCCTGACTATTAAATGAATGTGACATAATTGATGCATCTGCCCCTTGTGTATCTGGATGCACTTGGCAGCAGCCCCATGTAAAGTGTAAGCTGCGGTACATTATGGGATTTGTTCATGTGTTTGAAATGAGGAAACATATAATTAAAGTGATACCGTTTATTGGCTAATAACAGTCTTAAAGTGCAAGGCTTTGGTGTAATTACAGCTTCTCATCAGGCTGAGGGATGATGGGAGTACATGAGGACCACAGGGGTCACATGAAAGCTGAAGGGGGTATTAGGTAATAGGGTATAACAGGGGTTACATGAAAGGAGGGTGTTAGGTAATAGGGTATGGATGTGTCGGGGGGCTCAGATGTTAAGTCAAGGAATAGTTGTAAGTGCAATGTGCTTGATGAATGGGGTAGATATAAAGAAATACAGTATAAGGCCTGTCCCACACGTTCAGATAATTCCAATACCGGAAAAAATCCGTACCGGAGTTATCCGTGTCCGTGTGTCCGTGAGCTCACGTAGGCCATCCGCGTGGCACACGTGCGGCAGCCGTGTGCCGCCTGGGTACCACACGCACCGTGCAGGAGACAGCGCTAGAGATAAGCGCTGTCCCCCCACGTGGTGCTGAAGCCGCCATTCATATCTTCCCTGCAGCAGCGTTTGCTGTAGAGAAGATATGAATAATCCTTTTTTTTTTTTGTTTCTCGTGTTTAACATAAAGATCCCTGTCTCCAAAGTGTCCCCATAGGGGTGGAGCCACATATTCATTTCTGTAATGGGCGGCCCCACGTGACCGCATACAGTAGAAGCTGCGGCCAGGACAGGACACTGCGAGGGAGGCGGGTGAGTATTTTAATAACAGCGGGCGGGCGCACAGGGGGTGGGAGGGGGGTGGGGACAGGGATCTTTATGTTAAACACGAGAAACAAAAAAAAAAAAAAGGATTATTCATATCTTCTCTACAGCAAACGCTGCTGCAGAGAAGATATGAATGGCGGCTTCAGCACCATGTGGGGGGACAGCGCTTACTGTAGCGCTGTCTCCTGCATGGCAAACGGACTGCACACGGACAACGTCCGTGTGCGGTACGTGTTTTACACGGATCCATTGACTTTAATGGGTCTGTGTAATCCGTGTGCTCCCACGAACACTGACGTCTCCATGTTTGGCACACGGAGACACGGTCCGCAAAAAATCAATGACATCTGCACAGATGCATTGATTTTAATGGGTCTACGTGTGTCAGTGTCTCCGGTACGTGAGGAAACTGTCACCTCACGTACCGGAGCCACTGACGTGTGAAACCGGCCATAACTAAATATTGTGCGGCTTTCATTAATCATTTTTTAGAATCACCGTTTTTAAGATTTCTGCTTGGCGCCAGTCAATGGAACCTTCTTGTTTTAGTTTTCAATCTGAAAATGTAACCTGACCTGAGAGTTTTTACAGCTGAGAGAAAGCTACAATATTAGAAAACTACTCTGAAAATCAGCAGCATAAATCTCTCACTGATCCTGACCTTTTGCTACATTATATCTGTGCAGCCAAAATGTATCAATCCGGAGTCCAGAGAGTTTAAGGAGGACCGTGGACAGTTTTTGCTCTTCTTTTATTCCTGCTGCACCCGAGAAATCTGTTTTTTAAAGGGTTTTTTCTGCAAAATTTTTGTGCAATTCTGAAAAAAATCAATACTGCTAGAACATGTGTCCACTGTGACACGTCAGCTTCAATCAGGTGAATCTCTTCATCAGGATGCCCGTCGGAATACCGTTACTCGTGGATTTCAACCGAAACTCAGACGTAGCGCTCGGCAGAGAGAACTGTAATGTAAACCTAGCCTTACCTACACTGATACAGTGTAACAAATTATCAGCACGGGGAGAGATTTGTGCTACTGATGAGTTTTACAAGCGGAATGTGATGAAAATCTAAGGCTATGTGCACACGTTGCAGATCTCCTGCAGATCTGCAGCTTTTTTTTTCCGCGCAGAAACGCTGCAGATCTGCAAGTGATTAACAGTACAATGTAAATCAATGGCAAAAAAAAATGCTGTGCTAATGGTGCGGAAAAATCTGCACGGAAAACGCAGCAGATTCAAAAAAGGAGCATGTCAATTCTTTGTGCAGATCTGCTGCGTTTCTGCACCCATTCCATAATAGAAATCCGCAGGGGTAAAAAAAGGAAGAAATCTGCACAAAAATCTGCAACGTGTGCACATACCAAAAAAAGGAGCAGATTCTGACCTGCGTTTTCTGCCAAGAAATGCAGAATCTGCACAGAAAATTCCACAGTCAAATCTGCAACGTGTGCACATAGCCTTAGGCATCAAGTAATATAGGATGAATGGGAAGTTTATTCTGGATTGTAGCAAACTGTCTGCTGTGATAAATATCACATCTGTAATAAAATACTGGAAAGGTGATGAAATAAAAAATAAGACAGAAGTCAAAAAAGGTTCTGTTATATAACCAGTGATAATTTCAATAACAATCAGTTACAATTAATGGATATTTCCTATAACTATAAACAACTATATGTGGTGAGTTCGTTTTCACTGCTTTTTCACCCGATAAACCCCTGGTTTCTTTACATTTTGATGTTGGGATTTAATCAGAAAGTAAAATATGACTCGCTATATCCATTTGTTTTTAATAATGTACAAATGAAGAATATAAAAAAATAACAAAAAATAGTCACAAGCTGCAGAAAAAATACAAATCTTATTAGCAAGGAATCCCTCTAGTGGCCAGAGTAGAAACTGCATTGCAGACACAAATCAGCCATCTAATACTTGTTGTCACACATGTGGTTTTGTCACAATTGTATCCAGGGTACACACTCATGTTTGAGATCAACACATCAGCAGTACATATCTTCTTCCTATATTGATTATTGATAGTTTGTTACAATATATTGTCCAATTAAAGGTATTATCTGTGAGTTCATGCTAATGCACTTAGTAGTCACGTGGCACACATATAAGGCTGGGGTCACACATGGCGTAAGACAATACGCCACGTATTATACGTCCGTACTACGGCCGTAATATGGAGAAATGTTCCCAAAATATTGATCCGTAGTCAGGGTGTGTCAGCGTATTTTGCGCATGGCATCCTCCGTATGTAATCCGTATGGCATCCGTACTGCGAGATTTTCGCGCAGGCTTGCAAAACCGACATCTAATGGATTTATGTGCTCAAATGTTCATTAAAACATATATACAGTATATATATATATATATATATATATATATATATATATATATGTCATTGAGACACATATATATATATATTCTGTATTTAGATTTCATTCAGCGCGATATCTGTGAACAGCCGGTAATTCAATTGCCGGCTTCTCATTTCTCCTGCACAAACCCGACAGGATATGAGACATGATTACATACAGTAAACCATCTCATATCCCCTTTTTTTTGGCATATTCCACACTACTAATGTTAGTAGTGTGTATGTGCAAAATTTCAGCGCTGTAGCTGCTGAAATAAAGGGTTAAATGGCGGAAAAAATTGGCGTGGGCTCCCGCGCAATTTTCTCCGCCAGAGTGGTAAAGCCAGTGACTGAGGGCAGATATTAATAGCCAGGAGAGGGTCCATGGTTATTGGCCCCCCCTGGCTACAAACATCTGCCCCAAGCCACCCCAGAAAAGGCACATCTGGAAGATGCGCCTATTCTGGCACTTGGCCACTCTCTTCCCACTCCCTGTAGCGGTGGGATATGGGGTAATGAAGGGTTAATGCCACCTTGCTATTGTAAGGTGACATTAAGCCAGATTAATAATGGAGAGGCGTCAATTATGACACCTATCCATTATTAATCCAATTGTAGGAAAGGGTTAAAAAACACACACACACATGATTAAAAAGGATTTTAATGAAATAAACACAGCGGTTGTTGTAATAATTTATTGTTCTCGCAATCCATTTGCAAACGGTTCAAACGGTTCCTTCAAAAAGGATTTGAACCGTAACAGCCTCAACATCAGGCTCACCTACAATTTTGGTAGGGTGAATATACCTTTTCTTGATGTCATGCTGCAGATCCTGGATGATGGCTCCATAGGAACAGACGTCTTCAGAAAAGAAACCTCAGCTAATACATTGCTTCATGCCTCCTCAGCTCATAATAGCTCAACAATTGGAGCTATACCTATAGGACAATTTTTGAGAATGAGGAGGATATGTTCTACTGAGGAAGCATTTACAAAACAGTCCGTGGACCTTGGGGAGAGATTTAGATCACGTGGGTACAGCAACAGAAGTATAAAAAGAGGATTCGTTCGGGCCAAAAACCAGAAAAGATGTGATCTTCTATCACAGATACCCAAAACTAAGAAGAGGGATGGTGAGGTGGTTAGATATATATCCACATATAACCACCAATGGGGACAAATGAGGAACATCTTGAGACGACATTGGCCCATTTTAAAGACCGAACCAGTTCTGGCCAAGTGTCTCTCGGAGGAACCCCTTATGACGGCTAGGAGAGCCAAAAATCTGAGAGACATCTTGGTCAAGAGCCACTACGTTAAAAAAACTCCATCTATTTTTGGTAGTGGGAAAAGAAAATGGGGTTTTTTCCCATGTGGTGACTGCTTGGCGTGCAGAAACCACGTGAGGACATTGTCATTTGCCTCTGTGGAGGGCAGACAATTCAAAATCACAGACTACATCTCATGTAGTACCACATTTGTGATCTACATGGCCAAATGTACTTGTGGATTATCTTATGTCGGATTGACGTCACGCGAACTGAGGGTTAGAACCCGGGAACACATTAGAGACATTATGGCGGCCAAGGAGGCAACTGACGATGTTCCTCTCAAATCCATACCTAGGCACTTCAAGCAGTACCACGGGTGTAACCCTAAAGAGTTAAAAGTATTTGGAATTGATCATGTGAGGGGAGGAGTTAGGGGAGGAGATCTTAAGAAAAAACTTGCGCAATTGGAATGTCGCTGGATAAGCATATTAGGTACCATGGCCCCACACGGGCTTAATGAACAACTAAGCTTCGCTCCTTTTTTATAAATTTATAATTCTAGGTCACCAAAATCTCTTATATCTGGATTTTAATTTGTGTGTCTTTTTATCTATTTTTAGTACCTGTAATGCCTGTATCCATCTTTATTGTCTGTTCATCTGGGCCTGTATTGGACATCTGGACATCCGGACAGCTGTGTTGCCTAGAGAATTTATACACCGAAAGAGAACATCATGAGTTATGGACGATAGACCTAAATATTCCAAGAATAAATCTAGAACATCGGATGACAGCTTGGGCCAAGACCCGTATAATTGTTCTGTTTGGCTTATTACTTTTCTTTTAAATTTTCTCTTCTTCTTTTTTCTTTGGTTCTCTTAATGGGTGGTTTTTTGTTGAGGTGTTATTTGTGGACCATGACGTGAGCGGTGCTACTATAACAACATATGAACAATTAGGGGTTAGCCCCCTGCTACACACTCTTTGCTTTATTAACGGATACCGTGGATAGCGTTGCTCCGTTCACGTCGTGGTTCCGGTTGACACAAGAGATTTTATTTATTTATATTAATAATCTGCGGTTTGGTATAATCTTGCAGTATATATTTCACGATATGTGAGTATAGTCACGAATTATGCACTTTATATTCATACAAAATTCATTGAACATATTTGTGAAGAGTTACATGGCTACGCACTTTATATTTATCTATATATTAATTACGTGAGCACTAATTCTGATTATAGTGGTTAGTTGCATTAATTCCTTATTCTACTTTAGTGTTTCCCTTTTATTATTTTCTTCATCTATTTGGCACGGTCACTTTAGTTTCACTGCCATTACTAATAATACGTTACGTGTCTTGGTTGCCCTTAGCTCTTCCCGTGGGTAAAATGGCCGCTGGTGTATGCGCGCATGCGCGCCGCACTCTGGTCTGCCGACCATCATCCACCTGCGCTCCCCAGCGGCGGAACAGGAAACGACGTCTTGAGGATTTTCCTCTGCCTGTTCGCAGCGCCGTGAGCGCCGGGGATGATGGGTGCGGCGTCCCGGAGGTAACGGGGCGCATGCGCCAATCAAATAACGCTATGGCCGCAACAGCTGTAGGTGGTCCATAAAAGGCAGTCCATGATAGACACACAATCACGTCCCCCCGAGGAAGCTCACGCGAAACGCGCGTCGGGGCCGCCGGACACACACTGACACCAATGAGATTGGGGTAAGATTGGCAACGATATTTGATTAGCACTTATTCCTACTGCTGGCTTTAGAGCAGTGATATTAATGAAGGGAGTGGCACATGCCGTTTTGTTGGTAGCACTATGCACTTTAAACCATGTAACATGCTCCATTGAACTATCAATAGGCCTAGAGTAGGTAGCTGTGTTTGCCTTCTTTATACCCCAGGTGATACCTGTGGTGTGTTCTGTCCGCCGCACATGCATTATACGTACACTTTGTCTGTTATGTTTGTAATATATGTGATTTAATTATGCTTAATAAAATTTGCTAATTTTTTACTTATGATTCATTGGGTATTTATACTCCGTAGTTTCTCTATAGGATTTATGTATTAGTGGAGTTTCCCTGTTATCCTTTATGTCTTTTGCGGAGCTTACTTCCATACGGAGCTCTGCAAATGACATGCATCAGTGGTTGTTGTATTTATACACTACTAACATTAGTAGTGTGGAATATGCAAAAAAAAAGGGGATATGAGATGGTTTACTGTATGTAATCATGTCTCATATCATGTCGGGTTTGTGCAGGAGAAATGAAAAGCCGGCAATTGAATTACCGACTTTTCACTAACAGCGCTGCGTATTTCTCGCAAGTCACACTGCTGGTCCGTGTGGAATCCGTATTTTTCTCGCCCCCATAGACTTTCATTGGCGTATTATTTGCGCAGTACGCTGACAAACGCAGCATGCTGCGATTTTGTACGGCCGTAGAAAGCTGTATAATACTGAACCGTAATATACGGCTAATAGGAGCAGCCCCATTGAGAAGCATTGTGCCGTATGTAATGCGAGTTTTACGGACGTAGTTTATGCGCTCTTACGTACGTAAAACACGCATGTGTGACCCCAGCCTAAGTATCACTGTGATGCCAGGCATAGGAATGCTATTTGTGATGCCATGACTCCAGGACAGGTGGCACTATAAATTGGTTATATTTGTTATAATAATTCCTGGTCTTTGGAAACTTTCTTAAAGTCCTTGACATCACCTTTAATTCATGGGATACATTTTACCTGCACTGGTACATTGTAACAAACTATGAAGAGTTTAGTGTAACTGATATATCGCAGATGATTTAATGCTCTTAGAATATCTAATACTAAAGACGCCAGACAACGATATATTTTGTGTGAATGCTGATACTTGTAGTTCCACAGCAATTGGCCCCATAGAAGGTAGCATTAACAGATGGGGCTGGTGCCCATAACAAGTGCCTGCTCAGTGCAGGAAGTTCTGGAGGTTACATAATGTTTGCTTCGCCATCTGAGCCCTCTCTGCTCCTCTCTGGGGTCTGCGGCTGAGCAGATGCCGGGATCTGGCAGTAATTTCGCTGTCGGGGTAAAGCCGCCATGGTGTTTGAAGTCACATAATAGCAGGTTATTGATTGGCCGCTGGGCGAGAGTCTTAGAGAAAACCGAGGACTTCTTATTACAGTATCTCTGGTGAATAGGACCGAAGCCAAACTAACCCCAAATATTCCCTATATAAAAAAAATATACAAAAAAGGTTGCACTCTGTAGTGCTAAAGCATGAAAGCATGTCACGTGAAATATATGAAATATGAATAGCAATGCGGCTTCTGAATACTAGGAAAAAAGGAAATGCTTTGCACATCATTTGGCCAAATCATGCCTGCCCAGCAACCAACATCAAGGTGGTCTCAAAACTGATGGATCCCTACGTATCAATGTGAACACCTCTCTTTTAGGCCGGTTTCACACGTCAGTGGCTCCGGTACGTGAGGTGACAGTTTCCTCACGTACCGGAGACACTGACACACGTAGACCCATTAAAATCAATGCATCTGTGCAGATGTCATTGATTTTTTGCGGACCGTGTCTCCGTGTGCCAAACACGGAGACATGTCAGTGTTCGTGGGAGCGCACGGATTACACGGACCCATTAAAGTCAATGGGTCCGTGTAAAACACGGACGTTCTCTGTGTGGGGTGCAGGAGACAGCGCTACAGTAAGCGCTGTCCCCCCCACATGGTGCTGAAGCCGCGATTCATATCTTCTGTGCAGCAGCGTTTGCTGCAGAGAAGATATGAATAATAGTGTTTAAATGAAAGATCTATGTGTCCGCCGCCCCCCCACCCCCTGTGCACCCCCCCCCCCCCCCGCTGTTCAGAAAATACTCACCCGCTCCCACGTTGGCTGTCGCTGCTTCCTCTCTGCCCCGCGCCTTCTACTGTATGCGGTCACGTGGGTCCGCTCCTTTACAATCATGAATAGTCGGCTCCGCCCCTATGGGAGGTGGAGCCGCCTATTCATGACTGTAAATGAGCGGCCCCACGTGACCGCATACACTAGAAGCCGCGGCCAGACCAGGAAGGAGCGACAGCCAACGAGGGATGCGGGTGAGTATTTTCTGAACAGCGGGGGGGGGGGGGGGGGGGGCGCACAGGGGGTGGGGGGGCGGCGGACACATAGATCTGTATTTTAAACACTATTATTCATATCTTCTATGCAGCAAATGCTGCTGCACAGAAGATATGAATCTCGGCTTCAGCACGATGCAGGGGACAGCGCCGAACTTTAGCGCTGTCTCCTGCACGCTCCGTGTGGTACCCACTCGCCACACGGGCGGCACACGTGTGCCGCACGTATGGCCTACGTGAGATCACGGGCACACAGACACGGATAACTCCGGTACCGGAATTATCTGGACGTGTGGGACAGCCCTTAGGCTGATGTCTGAATTCCTGGGTGAATGTGGACACCTCTTATGGGTAGGATCTTGCTGTAATTAAAACCACCACGGAGTGCCCAGTCAGAGAGCTAACATACAAATAACAAAAGACTGACTGGCACATCCAAGCTAGTGTGAATAGGTGCATACTAGGAGCAGTTTTGAGACCACATTGACGTTGGTTGATGGGCAGACATGAATTGGCCAAATTATGTGCAAAGTGTCTAATATTCAGAAGCAGGATTGCTATTTATGCTTCACATATTTCACAGTGACATGCTTTAGTGCGACAGAGTGCAACCTTCTTCTGTATATTTTATATGGAGGTGTGCACCTATTCACACTACTCTGGATGTGCCAGTCAGTCTTTTGTTATTCCCAAATATTCCCTGTTCCTCAGATTCCTGAGCTCCAGGGTTTGTTATGTTCCCCGGTCTGGACCTGCGCCATATTAACACCATCCAGATACACGGTGACTATGAAGATGTGACCTGTGACCATTTGCAGCAGAGGAACATGAGGGATGTTACTTTTTGTGGAAACTAAAATATCTGAGTTCCCTTGATTGGTGCTAATGATACTTTAGGTTATGGTGTATCTAATCCGATCATGTGTGATACTGTGATGAGCCGTGTATCTAATCCTATCCTGTGTGATACTGTCTGCTGTAATGATGTATCTCATCCTATCGTGTGATACTATAATGAGCGGTGTATCTAATCCTATCCTGTGTGATACTATGATGAGCCGTGTATCTAATCCTATCCTGTGTGATACTACAATGAGCGGTGTATCTAATCCTATCCTGTGTGATACTGTCTGCTGTAATGATGTATCTAATCCTATCCTGTGTGATACTGTGCTGAGCTGTGTATCTAATCCTATCATGTGTGATACTATGATGAGCCGTGTATCTAACCCTATCATGTGTGATACTATATTGAGCTTTGTATCTAATCCTATCATGTGTGATACTGTCTGCTGTAATGATGTATCTAATCCTATCCTGTGTGATACTGTGCTGAGCTGTGTATCTAATCCTATCATGTGTGATACTGTGATGAGCCGTGTATCTAATCTTATCATGTGTGGTGTATCATTATTGGATTTTTCTACAAATAAGATAATTTAGTTGCTTGTTATTAATCATCTCCATGTTTTCACTCGCTGCTGGGCTGGTGCTTATACAAAGAAACCAATTGGAAGAAAAAAGCTGCAGTGTAAAGCATGGGAAAAAATCAGCAGAATAAGTATTTCTACAGGCAGAAGGTGGATGAATTTCACATTTTCTCAGATTCCATTAGAACACGGAGCCAGGCTGAAGTCAATCATTATCGCTGCCCCTCCAAAGAGCAGAGAGAAAAAACAGCACTAAAGACAAAATATCAGGGAAGAGTCACCCATGGGAATCCTAAGAGCTCCTGTCCACAGAAGTCATCAGAAGTTGTCATGAATGTCTTCATCGCATTTCTCCATGTGCGTCATTTATTTAGTCGCAGGATTTCAGCTCCACAGCTGTGTTAGTGTCTGCAGCAGATGCCCCGACCATAATTACAGGGATATCGCTGCTCACACACTTCAGCATCTGTCACCAAAACCGCTACAGTCAAAAATAACCATCAAGAATTGGGGAGAACCTTTCAGAACCACAGAGCAGAAGAAGCATGACCCGCCCAGGAGGTCTGCACTGACCGGAAGAACGTAGGCAGAAATAATATTCTATAAACACAGATGAGAACAGAAGCAGATCTACTAGTGTCATTACCCTAAGAAAATCATTACTCTGTGGGCAGAACAGAATCGCGTCCAGCTCAGTACTGGACTATATGGAAGATATCACAAGAGGAGGAAGTAAAAGTAACACTGCCCCCTATATACAAGAATATAACTACTATAATACTGCTCCTATGTACAAGAATATAACTACTATAATACTGCTCCTATGTACAAGAATATAACTACTATAATACTGCCTCTATGTACAAGAATATAACTGCTATAATACTGCCCCTATGTACAAGAATATAACTACTATAATACTGCTCCAATGTACAAGAATATAACTACTATAATACTGCCCCCTATGTACAAGAATATAACTGCTATAATACTGCCCCTATATACAAGAATATAACTACTATAATACTGCTCCTATGTACAAGAATATAACTACTATAATACTGCCCCTATGTACAAGAATATAACTACTATAATACTGCCCCCTATGTACAAGAATATAACTACTATAATACTGCCCCTATGTACAAGAATATAACTAATATAATACTGCTCCTATGTACAAGAATATAACTACTATAATACTGCTCCTATGTACAAGAATATAACTACTATAATACTGCCCCTATGTACAAGAATATAACTACTATAATACTGCTCCAATGTACAAGAATATAACTACTATAATACTGCCCTCTATGTACAAGAATATAACTACTATAATACTGCCCCTATGTACAAGAATATAACTAATATAATACTGCTCCTATGTACAAGAATATAACTACTATAATACTGCCCCTATGTACAAGAATATAACTACTATAATACTGCTCCTATGTACAAGAATATAACTACTATAATACTGCTCCTATGTACAGGAATATAACTACTATAGTACTGCTCCTATGTACAATAATATAACTACTATAATACTGCCCCTATGTACAAGAATATAACTACTATAATACTGCCCCTATGTACAAGAATATAACTACTATAATACTGCCCCTATGTCCAAGAATATAACTACTATAATACTGCTCCTATGTACAAGAATATAACTACTATAATACTGCCCCTATGTACAAGAATATAACTACTATAATACTGCCCCTATGTACAAGAATATAACTACTATAATACTGCCCCTATGTCCAAGAATATAACTACTATAATACTGCTCCTATGTACAAGAATATAACTACTATAATACTGCCCCTATGTACAAGAATATAACTACTATAATACTGCTCCTATGTACAAGAATATAACTACTATAATACTGCCCCTATGTACAAGAATATAACTACTATAATACTGCCCCTATGTACAAGAATATAACTACTATAATACTACCCCCTATGTACAAGAATATAACTACTATAATATTGCCCCTATGTACAAGAATATAACTACTATAATACTGCCCCTATGTACAGGAATATAACTACTATAATACTGCCCCTATGTACAAGAATATAACTACTATAATACTGCCCCTATGTACAAGAATATAACTACTATAATACTGCCCCTATGTACAAGAATATAACTACTATAATACTACCCCCTATGTACAAGAATATAACTACTCTAATACTGCCCCTATGTACAAGAATATAAGTACTATAATACTGCTCCTATGTACAAGAATATAGCTACTATAATACTGCCCCTATGTACAAGAATATGACTACTATAATACAGCCCCATGTACAAGAATATAACTACTATAATACTGCTCCTATGTACAAGAATATAACTACTATAATACTGCCCCCTATGTACAAGAATATAACTACTATAATACTGCCCCTATGTACAGGAATATAACTACTATAATACTGCCCCTATGTACAAGAATATAACTACTATAATACTGCCCCTATGTACAAGAATATAACTACTATAATACTGCCCCTATGTACAAGAATATAACTACTATAATACTGCCCCCTATGTACAAGAATATAACTACTATAATACTGCCCCTATGTACAAGAATATAACTACTATAATACTGCTCCTATGTACAAGAATATAACTACTATAATACTGCCCCTATGTACAAGAATATAACTACTATAATACTGCTCCTATGTACAAGAATATAACTAGTATAATACTGCCCCTATGTACAAGACTATAACTACTATAATACTGCTCCTATGTACAAGAATATAACTACTATAATACTGCCCCTATGTACAAGAATATAACTACTATAATACTGCCCCTATGTACAAGAATATAACTACTATAATACTGCCCCTATGTACAAGAATATGACTACTATAATACAGCCCCATGTACAAGAATATAACTACTATAATACTGCCCCTATGTACAAGAATATAACTACTATAATACTGCCCCTATGTACAAGAATATAACTACTATAATACTGCCCCTATGTACAAGAATATAACTACTATAATACTGCCCCCTATGTACAAGAATATAACTACTATAATACTGCCCCTATGTACAAGAATATAACTACCATAATACTGCCCCTATGTACAAGAATATAACTACTATAATACTGCCCCCTATGTACAAGAATATAACTACTATAATACTGCTCCTATGTACAAAAATATAACTACCATAATACTGCCCCTATGTACAAGAATATAACTACTAGTTTTACCATTATTTTTTGAGCAAATACTTTTACTACCTTAGCTTTCATCCTGAATTATACCTCAGAGCTGCACTCACTATTCTGCTGGTGCGGTCACTGTGTACATACAGTGGGGCAAAAAAGTATTTAGTCAGTCAGCAATAGTGCAAGTTCCACCACTTAAAAAGATGAGAGGCGTCTGTAATTTACATCATAGGTAGACCTCAACTATGGGAGACAAACTGAGAAAAAAAAATCCAGAAAATCACATTGTCTGTTTTTTTATCATTTTATTTGCATATTATGGTGGAAAATAAGTATTTGGTCAGAAACAAACAATAAAGATTTCTGGCTCTCACAGACCTGTAACTTCTTCTTTAAGAGGCTCCTCTGTCCTCCACTCATTACCTGTAGTAATGGCACCTGTTTAAACTTGTCATCAGTATAAAAAGACACCTGTGCACACCCTCAAACAGTCTGACTCCAAACTCCACTATGGTGAAGACCAAAGAGCTGTCAAAGGACACCAGAAACAAAATTGTAGCCCTGCACCAGGCTGGGAAGACTGAATCTGCAATAGCCAACCAGCTTGGAGTGAAGAAATCAACAGTGGGAGCAATAATTAGAAAATGGAAGACATTCAAGACCACTGATAATCTCCCTCGATCTGGGGCTCCACGCAAAATCCCACCCCGTGGGGTCAGAATGATCACAAGAACGGTGAGCAAAAATCCCAGAACCACGCGGGGGGACCTAGTGAATGAACTGCAGAGAGCTGGGACCAATGTAACAAGGCCTACCATAAGTAACACACTACGCCACCATGGACTCAGATCCTGCAGTGCCAGACGTGTCCCACTGCTTAAGCCAGTACATGTCCGGGCCCGTCTGAAGTTTGCTAGAGAGCATTTGGATGATCCAGAGGAGTTTTGGGAGAATGTCCTATGGTCTGATGAAACCAAACTGGAACTGTTTGGTAGAAACACAACTTGTCGTGTTTGGAGGAAAAATAATACTGAGTTGCATCCATCAAACACCATACCTACTGTAAAGCATGGTGGTGGAAACATCATGCTTTGGGGCTGTTTCTCTGCAAAGGGTCCAGGACGACTGATCCGGGTACATGAAAGAATGAATGGGGCCATGTATCGTGAGATTTTGAGTGCAAACCTCCTTCCATCAGCAAGGGCATTGAAGATGAAACATGGCTGGGTCTTTCAACATGACAATGATCCAAAGCACACCGCCAGGGCAACGAAGGAGTGGCTTCGTAAGAAGCATTTCAAGGTCCTGGAGTGGCCTAGCCAGTCTCCAGATCGCAACCCTATAGAAAACCTTTGGAGGGAGTTGAAAGTCCGTGTTGCCAAGCGAAAAGCCAAAAACATCACTGCTCTAGAGGAGATCTGCATGGAGGAATGGGCCAACATACCAACAACAGTGTGTGGCAACCTTGTGAAGACTTACAGAAAACGTTTGACCTCTGTCATTGCCAACAAAGGATATATTACAAAGTATTGAGATGAAATTTTGTTTCTGACCAAATACTTATTTTCCACCATAATATGCAAATAAAATGATAAAAAAACAGACAATGTGATTTTATGGATTTTTTTTTCTCAGTTTGTCTCCCATAGTTGAGGTCTACCTATGATGTAAATTACAGACGCCTCTCATCTTTTTAAGTGGTGGAACTTGCACTATTGCTGACTGACTAAATACTTTTTTGCCCCACTGTATATTACTTTTCCTGTCATTTGCCTGGGAGCTCCCATTGACTTCAGTGTTGGTCGGCCCTTAGTTGGCTCTGCCGGCTCTATTGTGTAAGCTTCTTCTCTGGTATTGCAGTCGCTCACTATTATATTTAATAGCGGCTGTTGCAGTCAGTCATGGGCCGGCTGTCACCGCCTGTCTCCATCGCTGGCGTAGATCTTTATTTATTGGAGAAGCTGCCGCTGTATTTCCAGCATTTGGGTTTTTAGATTAATGACACCATCCAGGATATGAATTCTTGTCAATCGGCTCAGGAGCCTTTAGCTGCCGGCAGTGCTCTGTTTTGGGGGCAGTGCAGTGGTGCACACAGGTCTCACACTCCCTCTGGTGGAGCAGAGTGGAATGGCAGGCTGGGGATGGATTTTTAGTGTTTACTTGTATTGCACAGAATATGTCCTTTGAGGAGGGTTTGAGGCCATGTGCACACGTTCAGTATTTTTCGTGTTTTTTTGCTATAAAAACGTGATAAAAACGCGAAAAAAACGCTAACATATGCCTCCTATTATTTACAGTGTATTCCGCATTTTTTGTGCAAATGTTGCATTTTTTTCTGCGAAAAAATCGCATCCCGAAAAAAAAAGCAACATGTTCATTAAAAATGCGGAATTGCGGGGATTCCGCACACCTAGGAGTGCATTGATCTGCTTACTTCCCGCACGGGGCTGTGCACACCATGCGGGAAGTAAGCAGATTATGTGCGGTTGGTACCCAGGGTGGAGGAGAGGAGACTCTCCTCCACGGACTGGGCACCATATAATTGGTCGAAAAAAAAGAATTAAAATAAAAAATAGTCCTATACTCACCCTCTGATGGCCCCCGAAGTGTTCCCGCCTCTCCGGTGCATGCTCTCTCTTCCGTTCCTATAGATGGTGTGGTTCAGGACCTGTGATGACGTCGCTGTCTTGTGATTGGTCGCGTGACCGCTCATGTGACCGCTCACGCGACCAATCACAAGCCGCGACGTCATCGAAGGTCCTGAACCACACCGGCATCTTTAGGAACGGATGCCGCTGAGGAGATTGGCTGTCTGCAGAGGGTGAGTATAACCATTTTTTTTTATTTTTTTTATTATTTTTAAACATTCTACCTTTTACTATAGATGCTGCATAGGCAGCATCTATAGTAAAAAGTTGGTCACACTTGTCAAACACTATGTTTGACAAGTGTGACCAACCTGTCAGTCAGTTTTCCAAGCGATGCTACAGATCGCTTGGAAAACTTTAGCATTCTGCAAGCTAATTCCGCTTGCAAAATGCTAAAAAAACGCGAAAAAAACGGGAAAAAAACGCCAAAAAAAATGTGGATTTCTTGCAGAAAATTTCGGGTTTTCTTCAGGAAATTTCTGCAAGAAATCCGGACGTGTGCACATACCCTAATACTTTCTGAAATGGTATCACTGCTAATAAACTTAGACGTACAAACTTTTCAGAATTTATGTGAAGTAGGATTGGAGGCAGCAGCTCTGGGCAGTATCACACATGTAAGCTTAGATAGGCTGACTCATCAGACACTACGGATACAACAGTTCAGAAGACAATATACCATGATGTTCTTAGATACAGGTGGTCATTAGACGTCTCACACAAGACAGACACATAAACGTGTGTAAAAAGTATCATACATGTTTCCTTAGATACACTGACTCATACAACAGTTTTACATGTGATAGGTTTTGATACAGACATGGATTAGACAGTATCAGACAGGACAGGATTAGTAGAAATCTGCCCCATTCCTCCTGATGAAGCTGGTTCTACAGGCGAAACATATCGGGTGGCAGAACTGACATTAGTTATTCAGTACAACTACTCATTTTTGTCAGAAGAGGAGATAAGTCCTCATCAGTCATCACTGTTACTTGTAACTTTTTTAGACCTTTAATAAACAAAAGTTACGTTTTATATGATAATTAATATAGTGGTGAGGAAAATTGGGTTGTAGTTTTCCAAAAGGCAGAACAGCGATTTACATGATAGGATCAGATCCAACTCTGTAAGGGCAGAATCTCGAAAAATTCATGGCTGATCTTGCAGTAATCACGAGGCAGCATTGAATTCCACCATGAAGATTGAGCATATTGACAGGTGCGATTTGTATGAAAACAAGTTGCTCTTTTTTTAATCTTTTGCCATTGTAACACTTTATGGTGAAACTGTACGATTTCTTTAAAAAATCATTTATGGGAAGTGATCGGTGTCTGGATTATCAGATGATCAACTAAGGTGGGGAATACTTTATAAGAATAAAATGAGACAACAAGAAAGAATCAGCCGCCATCACTTTTCATACTTGATGTCCTCCTGTTTCTGGTCCTTTGTGTTTATACGGTACTTTATCTTGTGGCCACGTACTGTAAAGAAGCAGCAGATTATTACATTTCCAGAAACGTTATGTTGTATTAAAAAAATTGAATGGTAGTACTTTGATAGTTTTATTTGGTAACTGTGGCGGTATTACTTTTTGAATGGTATATAGTATTTGGTACTAAATGGTGGCATTTGTATAACTACGCCAGTGTTATTTGGACATTGCATGGCGGTATTATTTGAGAATTGTATGCTATTATTAGTCACTAGATGGTGGCCCGATTCTAACGCATCGGGTAATCTAGAATATGCATGTAGTTTATTTATGAAGTTTTCAGAATAATGCAATTTATACACAGGATTCGGCCAGCCAGTCGCGACCAATTAGCAAAGCGTGGTTCAAATTCTGCGCCAATTCGCAGGTGGACTGCGACTGCCGCTGATTGTTCGCGGCCGGGCGTGACCAATCAGTGAAGCCAGGGCCGGCTCCAGGTTTTTGAGGGCACCGTGCGAAAGAGTCTCAGTGGGCCCCCCTCTTTAACACATACCATGATACATGATGCACAGATACAGCAGAGAAATATAGCACAGCCAAGTAGCGTATAACACAGCCCATGTAGTATATAACACAGCCCACGTAGTATATAGCACAGTCGTAGCATATAACACAGGTGTTGTGAATTCCGCTCTTGGGCTCCCTCCGGTGGTTGTAAGTGGCACTTTTGTGAGTTCTGCTCTTGGGCTCCCTCCGGTGGTTTTAAGTGGTACGGCTGCTCCTTGGATTTAGCAGTCAGCAGCTGCTTCCACTGATCATCTATTCTGGCTCGGCTATATAGCCTGGCTCTATCCTTCAGCCAGTGCCAGTTGTCAATGGTTCCTGCTTGGATTCACATCTCTGCTTGGATTTCCCTGATATTCTGACCAGTTCAGCAAAGATAAGTCCTTGCTTGTTCTTTTGCTGTCCACATATTGTGGACTTAATCGTTCTGCACATTCTATGTTTTTTCTTGTCCAGCTTGTCACTATGGATTTATTCAGTTAAGCTGGTAGCTCTGGGAAGCAGATTTACCCTCCACACCTTTAGTCAGGTGTGGAGATTTTTGTAAACTCTGTGGTGGATTTTTCTAGTTTTTAATACTGACCGCACAGTATTCTGTCCTGTTCTATCTATCTAGCAAGATGGGCCTCCTTTGCTACATCCTGGTTTCATTCTGCGTATGTCATTTCCCTCTCCACTCACAGTCAATATTTGTGGGGGGGCTGCCTATCCTTTGGGAATTTTCTCTGAGGCAAGATAGCTTTCCTGTTTCCATCTTTAGGGGTAGTTAGTCCTCCGGCTGTGACGAGGTGTCTAGGGAGTGACAGGAACATCCCACGGCTGTCATGTTCCCAATGGCAGGGAATTTAACAAATAACATGGGCAAAAACAGGTTGAGCTCTAGGGTGATGGAACCTGAGCTGACCGCGATCCTGAACCTCAACACTCAACTAACAGTAGCCGGGGAGCGTTCCTGGGGGGACTCTAGACGCCTCGCGCCAGCCGGAGATCTAGCTTCCCCTATCAGAAGAATCACAGACCTATCTTGCCTCCAGAGAAATATTCCCACAGAAATAGCAGCCCCCCACATATAATGACGGTGAAATGAGAGGAAGGCACAAACGTAGTTATGAAAATAGATTCAGCAAAATGAGGCCCGCTTTAAGCTAGATAGCAGAGAATACAAAAGGTGCACTGCGCGGTCAGCTTAAAAACCCTTCAAAATACCATCCTGAAATTACTTGAACTCATGTGCCAACTCATGGTACATGAGTGGTAATTTCAGCCCACCAGAGCAACCAGTAGCAGAGAATTACATATCTGCAAGCTGGACTAAAAACATGAAAGCAAACATGAAACAGGGAAATCAGAACTTAGCTTGTCTTGAAGGCTTTAGGAGCAGGTAACAGAGACACACTGATACATTGATAGCCGGCAAGGGAATGACAGGAAAGCCAGGTTAAATAGGAAACACCCAGCCTCTGATGGACAGGTGGAAACCAGAGACCGCCACCCACCAAAGTCACCCAGTACCAGTTGTAACCACCAGAGGGAGCCCAAAAACAGAATCCACAACAGTACCCCCCCTTGAGGAGGGGTCACCGAACCCTCACGAGAACCCCCAGGGCGATCAGGATGAGCTCTATGGAAGGCGCGGACCAAATCAGTCGCATGAACATCAGAGGCGACCACCCAGGAATTATCCTCCTGACCATAACCCTTCCACTTAACCAAATACTGGAGTTTACGTCTGGAAACACGAGAATCCAAGATCTTCTCAACAACATACTCCAATTCTCCCTCCACCAGCACCGGAGCAGGAGGCTCAACCGAAGGAACAACGGGCACCTCATACCTCCGCAATAACGACCGATGGAACACATTATGAATAGCAAACGATGCTGGGAGATCCAAACGAAAAGATACAGGGTTAAGAATCTCCAAGATCTTATAAGGACCGATGAACCGAGGCTTGAACTTAGGAGAAGAGACCTTCATAGGGACAAAACGAGAAGACAACCACACCAAGTCCCCAACACGAAGTCGGGGACCCACGCGGCGACGGCGATTAGCAAACTGCTGAGCCTTCTCCTGAGACAACTTCAAATTGTCCACCACCTGATTCCAAATCTGATGTAGCCTGTCCACCACCACATCCACTCCAGGACAATCTGAAGGCTCCACCTGACCAGAGGAAAAACGAGGATGAAACCCCAAATTACAAAAGAAAGGAGAAACCAAAGTAGCAGAACTAGCCCGATTATTAAGGGCAAATCCGGCCAGTGGCAAAAAGGCAACCCAGTCATCTTGATCAGCAGAAACAAAACACCTTAAATAAGTTTCCAAGGTCTGATTAGTTCGCTCCGTCTGGCCATTCGTCTGAGGATGGAATGCAGACGAAAAAGACAAATCAATGCCCATCTTGGCACAAAACGTCCGCCAAAATCTAGACACAAACTGGGATCCCCTGTCAGAAACGATATTCTCCGGAATCCCATGCAAACGAACCACGTTCTGAAAAAACAAAGGAACCAACTCAGAGGAGGAAGGCAACTTAGGCAAGGGTACCAAATGAACCATCTTAGAAAAGCGGTCACACACAACCCAGATAACGGACATTTTCTGTGAGACAGGGAGATCTGAAATAAAATCCATGGAAATGTGCGTCCAAGGCCTCTTCGGGATAGGCAAGTGTTGTGAATTTGCTTTTTGCTCCCTCTAGTGGTTACTAGTTTTTTGACTCTGGTTTTTCTGTCATTCCTTTTATCCGCACCTGGGTCGTTAGTTAGGGGTGTTGCTATATAAGCTCCCTGGACCTTCAGTTCAATGCCTGGCAACGTAGTTATCAGAGCTAGTCTGCTGTGCTCTTGTCTACTGATCCTGGTTCCAGTTATATCAGCTAAGTCTGCCTTTTGCTTTTTGCTATTTTGTTTTGGTTTTGTATTTTTGTCCAGCTTGTTCCATATCTATATCCTGACCTTTGCTGGAAGCTCTAGGGGACTGGTGTTCTCCCCCCGGACCGTTAGACGGTTCGGGGGTTCTTGAATTTCCAGTGTGGATTTTGATAGGGTTTTTGTTGACCATATAAGTTACCTTTCTTTATTCTGCTATCAGTAAGCGGGCCTCTCTGTGCTAAACCTGGTTCATTTCTGTGTTTGTCATTTCCTCTTACCTCACCGTCATTATTTGTGGGGGGCTTCTATCCAGCTTTGGGGTCCCCTTCTCTGGAGGCAAGAAAGGTCTTTGTTTTCCTCTACTAGGGGTAGCTAGATTCTCCGGCTGGCGCGTGTCATCTAGAATCAACGTAGGAATGATCCCCGGCTACTTCTAGTGTTGGCGTTAGGAGTAGATATATGGTCAACCCAGTTACCACTGCCCTATGAGCTGGATTTTTGTATTCTGCAGACTTCCACGTTCCTCTGAGACCCTCGCCATTGGGGTCATAACAGTTTGCCAGGCCAGTATTAAATGTTTAATGCGTTGCAGAAGAGGGATTATAAGAAAGAAGATTCTGAGTTTTTTTTTTCTTCTTCCCCTTTACCTCAGAGTGGCTATGCTTGCTGCAGACATGAATGTCCAGACCTTGATTACAAGTGTGGACCAGCTGGCTACTCGTGTGCAGGGCATACAAGACTATGTTATCAGAAATCCTAGGTCAGAACCTAAAATACCGATTCCTGAACTGTTTTCCGGAGACAGGTTTAAGTTTAGGAATTTCGTGAATAATTGTAAATTGTTTTTGTCCCTGAGACCCTGTTCATCAGGAGATTCTGCTCAGCAAGTAAAAATTGTTATTTCGTTCTTACGGGGCGACCCTCAGGATTGGGCTTTTTCGCTGGCGCCAGGAGATCCGGCATTGGCTGATCTTGATGCGTTTTTTCTGGCGCTCGGTTTACTTTATGAGGAACCCAATCTTGAGATTCAGGCAGAAAAGGCCTTGCTGTCTATGTCTCAGGGGCAGGACGAGGCTGAAGTGTATTGCCAAAAATTTCGGAAATGGTCCGTGCTGACACATTGGAACGAGTGTGCACTGGCCGCTAATTTTAGAAATGGCCTTTCTGAAGCCATTAAGAATGTTATGGTGGGTTTTCCCATTCCCACAGGTCTGAATGATACTATGGCACTGGCTATTCAAATTGACCGGCGGTTGCGGGAGCGCAAAACCGCAAATTCCCTCATGGTGTTGTCTGAACAGACACCTAATTCGGTGCAATGTGATAGAAAAACCGCAAATTCCCTCATGGTGTTGTCTGAACAGACACCTGATTTAATGCAATGTGATAGAATCCTGACTAGAAATGAGCGGAAAATTCATAGACGCCGGAATGGCTTGTGCTACTACTGTGGTGATTCTACACATGTTATCTCAGCATGCTCTAAACGTATAGCTAAGGTTGTTAGTCCTGTCACCGTTGGTAATTTGCAACCTAAATTTATTCTGTCTGTAACTTTGATTTGCTCACTGTCATCTTATCCTGTCATGGCGTTTGTAGATTCAGGTGCTGCCCTGAGTCTCATGGATCTCTCATTTGCTAAGCGCTGTGGATTTACTCTTGAACCATTAGAAAATCCTATTCCTCTTAGGGGTATTGATGCTACACCATTGGCAGCAAATAAACCGCAGTATTGGACTCAGGTTACCATGTGCATGACTCCTGAACACCGCGAGGTGATACGTTTCCTGGTTTTACATAAAATGCATGATTTGGTTGTTTTGGGGCTGCCATGGTTACAGACCCATAATCCAGTCCTGGACTGGAAGGCTATGTCAGTCTCAAGTTGGGGCTGTCGTGGTATTCATGAGGATTCCCTGCCTGTGTCTATTGCTTCTTCTACGCCTTCGGAAGTTCCGGAGTACTTGTCTGATTATCAGGATGTCTTCAGTGAGTCTGAGTCCAGTGCACTGCCTCCTCATAGGGACTGTGACTGTGCTATAGATTTGATCCCAGGCAGTAAATTTCCTAAGGGAAGACTGTTTAATCTGTCGGTACCTGAACATACCGCTATGCGTTCATATATCAAGGAGTCTCTGGAAAAAGGACATATTCGTCCGTCTTCTTCCCCTCTTGGTGCGGGATTCTTTTTTTGTGGCAAAAAAGGACGGATCTTTGAGACCTTGTATTGATTATCGGCTTTTAAATAAGATCACTGTCAAATTTCAGTATCCTTTACCGCTGTTGTCTGACTTGTTTGCCCGGATTAAGGGTGCCAAGTGGTTCACCAAGATAGACCTTCGTGGTGCGTACAACCTTGTGCGCATTAAGCAAGGTGATGAATGGAAAACCGCATTCAATACGCCCGAAGGTCATTTTGAGTACTTGGTGATGCCTTTTGGGCTCTCCAATGCGCCTTCAGTTTTTCAGTCCTTTATGCATGACATTTTCCGGAAGTATCTGGATAAATTTTTGATTGTTTATCTGGATGATATTTTGGTTTTTTCTGATAATTGGGATTCGCATGTGGAGCAGGTCAGGTTGGTCTTTAAAATTTTGCGTGAAAATTCTTTGTTTGTCAAGGGCTCAAAGTGTCTCTTTGGTGTACAGAAGGTTCCCTTTTTGGGGTTCATTTTTTCCCCTTCTGCTGTGGAGATGGACCCAGTCAAGGTCCGAGCTATTCTTGATTGGACTCAGCCCTCGTCAGTTAAGAGTCTTCAGAAGTTCTTGGGCTTCGCTAACTTCTACCGTCGTTTTATCGCTAATTTTTCTAGCATTGTGAAACCTTTGACGGATATGACCAAGAAGGGCTCCGATGTAGCTAACTGGGCTCCTGCTGCCGTGGAGGCTTTCCAGGAGTTGAAACGCCGGTTTACTTCGGCGCCTGTTTTGTGCCAGCCTGACGTCTCACTTCCCTTTCAGGTTGAGGTGGATGCTTCGGAGATTGGGGCAGGGGCCGTTTTGTCGCAGAGAGGCCCTGGTTGCTCTGTTATGAAGCCTTGTGCCTTTTTCTCTAGGAAATTTTCGCCTGCCGAGCGAAATTATGATGTGGGCAATCGGGAGTTGTTGGCCATGAAATGGGCATTTGAGGAGTGGCGTCATTGGCTCGAGGGTGCTAAGCATCGTGTGGTGGTCTTGACTGATCACAAAAATCTGATGTATCTCGAGTCTGCTAAACGCCTTAATCCGAGACAGGCCCGCTGGTCATTGTTTTTCTCCCGCTTTGATTTTGTTGTCTCGTATTTACCAGGTTCAAAGAATGTGAAGGCCGATGCTCTTTCTAGGAGCTTTGTGCCTGATGCTCCTGGAGTCGCTGATCCTGTTGGTATTCTTAAAGATGGAGTTATCTTGTCAGCTATTTCTCCGGATCTGCGACGTGTGTTGCAGAGATTTCAGGCTGATAGGCCTGAGTCTTGTCCACCTGACAGACTGTTTGTCCCGGATAAGTGGACCAGCAGAGTCATTTCCGAGGTTCATTCCTCGGTGTTGGCAGGTCACCCGGGAATTTTTGGCACCAGAGATCTGGTGGCCAGGTCCTTTTGGTGGCCTTCCTTGTCAAGGGATGTGCGGTCATTTGTGCAGTCCTGTGGGACTTGTGCTCGAGCTAAGCCTTGCTGTTCTCGTGCCAGCGGTTTGCTCTTGCCCTTGCCTGTCCCGAAGAGACCTTGGACACATATCTCCATGGATTTCATTTCTGATCTTCCGCTATCTCAGGGCATGTCCGTTATCTGGGTGATATGTGATCGCTTCTCCAAGATGGTCCATTTGGTTCCTTTGCCTAAGCTGCCTTCCTCTTCCGATCTGGTTCCTGTGTTTTTCCAGAACGTGGTTCGTTTGCACGGCATCCCTGAGAATATTGTGTCAGACAGAGGATCCCAGTTCGTTTCCAGGTTCTGGCGATCCTTTTGTAGTAGGATGGGCATTGATTTGTCGTTTTCGTCTGCTTTCCATCCTCAGACTAATGGACAGACGGAGCGAACCAATCAGACTTTGGAGGCTTATTTGAGGTGTTTTGTCTCTGCTGATCAGGACGATTGGGTGACATTCTTGCCGTTGGCTGAGTTTGCCCTTAATAATCGGGCTAGTTCCGCCACCTTGGTTTCGCCTTTTTTCTGCAACTCTGGTTTCCATCCTCGCTTTTCTTCGGGTCATGTGGAGCCTTCTGACTGTCCTGGGGTGGATTCTGTGGTGGATAGGTTGCAGCAGATCTGGAATCATGTGGTGGACAACTTGAAGTTGTCACAGGAGAAGGCTCAGCGCTTTGCCAACCGCCGCCGCGGTGTGGGTCCCCGACTACGCGTTGGGGATTTGGTGTGGCTTTCTTCCCGCTTTGTTCCTATGAAGGTCTCCTCTCCTAAATTTAAACCTCGTTTTATTGGGCCTTACAAGATATTGGAAATCCTTAATCCTGTATCTTTTCGTCTGGATCTTCCTGTGTCGTTTGCTATTCACAATGTATTTCATAGGTCCTTGTTGCGGCGGTACATTGTGCCTGTAGTTCCTTCTGCTGAGCCTCCTGCTCCGGTGTTGGTTGAGGGCGAGTTGGAGTACGTGGTGGAGAAGATCTTGGATTCTCGCCTCTCCAGGCGGAGGCTTCAGTACCTGGTCAAGTGGAAGGGCTATGGTCAGGAGGATAATTCCTGGGTGGTCGCCTCTGATGTTCATGCGGCCGATTTAGTTCGTGCCTTTCATGCCGCTCATCCTGATCGCCCTGGTGGTCGTGGTGAGGGTTCGGTGACCCCTCACTAAGGGGGGGGTACTGTTGTGAATTTGCTTTTTGCTCCCTCTAGTGGTTACTAGTTTTTTGACTCTGGTTTTTCTGTCATTCCTTTTATCCGCACCTGGGTCGTTAGTTAGGGGTGTTGCTATATAAGCTCCCTGGACCTTCAGTTCAATGCCTGGCAACGTAGTTATCAGAGCTAGTCTGCTGTGCTCTTGTCTACTGATCCTGGTTCCAGTTATATCAGCTAAGTCTGCCTTTTGCTTTTTGCTATTTGTTTTGGTTTTGTATTTTTGTCCAGCTTGTTCCAAATCTATATCCTGACCTTTGCTGGAAGCTCTAGGGGGCTGGTGTTCTCCCCCCGGACCGTTAGACGGTTCGGGGGTTCTTGAATTTCCAGTGTGGATTTTGATAGGGTTTTTGTTGACCATATAAGTTACCTTTCTTTATTCTGCTATCAGTAAGCGGGCCTCTCTGTGCTAAACCTGGTTCATTTCTGTGTTTGTCATTTCCTCTTACCTCACCGTCATTATTTGTGGGGGGCTTCTATCCAGCTTTGGGGTCCCCTTCTCTGGAGGCAAGAAAGGTCTTTGTTTTCCTCTACTAGGGGTAGCTAGATTCTCCGGCTGGCGCGTGTCATCTAGAATCAACGTAGGAATGATCCCCGGCTACTTCTAGTGTTGGCGTTAGGAGTAGATATATGGTCAACCCAGTTACCACTGCCCTATGAGCTGGATTTTTGTATTCTGCAGACTTCCACGTTCCTCTGAGACCCTCGCCATTGGGGTCATAACAGGCAAGGGTAACAACAACCCACTGGCCCGAGAACAGCAAGGCTTAGCCCGAGCACACACTTCACAAGACTGCACAAAGGTGCGCACATCCCTTGACAAGGAAGGCCACCAAAAAGACCTGGCCACCAAATCTCTAGTACCAAATATTCCAGGATGACCAGCCAACACAGAAGAATGGACCTCGGAGATGACTCTACTGGTCCAATCATCCGGAACAAACAGTCTTTCTGGTGGACAACGATCAGGTTTATCCGCCTGAAACTCCTGCAATGCACGTCGCAAGTCTGGGGAGACGGCGGACAATATTACCCCATCCCTAAGGATACCAGTAGGCCCAGAGTCTCCAGGAGAGTCAGGCACAAAACTCCTGGAAAGAGCATCCGCCTTCAAATTCTTTGAACCTGGCAGGTATGAAACCACAAAATTGAAACGAGAAAAGAATAACGACCAACGAGCCTGTCTAGGATTCAGACGCCTGGCAGACTCAAGGTAAATCAGATTTTTGTGGTCAGTCAAGACCACCACACGATGTCTAGCACCCTCAAGCCAATGACGCCACTCCTCAAATGCCCACTTCATGGCCAAAAGCTCCCGATTACCCACATCATAATTGCGCTCGGCGGGCGAGAATTTTCTAGAAAAGAACGCACATGGCTTCATCACCGAGCCATCGGAACTTCTCTGTGACAAAACCGCCCCCGCTCCAATCTCGGAAGCATCAACCTCAACCTGAAAGGGAAGTGAAACATCTGGTTGACATAACACAGGAGCAGAAGAAAACCGGCGCTTAAGTTCCTGAAAGGCCCCCACAGCCGCAGGAGACCAATTAGCAACATCAGCACCCTTTTTAGTCAAATCAGTCAAAGGTTTAACAACACTGGAAAAATTAGTAATGAACCGACGATAAAAATTAGCAAAACCCAAAAACTTCTGAAGACTCTTAACAGATGTAGGTTGTGTCCAGTCACAAATCGCCTGAACCTTGACGGGATCCATCTCAATAGTAGAAGGAGAAAAAATGTACCCCAAAAAAGAAATCTTCTGGACTCCGAAGAGACATTTTGAGCCCTTCACAAACAGAGAATTGGCCCGCAGGACTTGAAACACCTTCCTGACCTGTAGAACATGAGACTCTCAGTCATCAGAAAACACCAAAATATCATCCAAATACACAATCATAAACTTATCCAGATATTCACGGAAAATATTGTGCATAAAGGACTGAAAGACTGAAGGAGCATTAGAAAGTCCAAAAGGCATTACCAAATACTCAAAATGGCCCTCAGGCGTATTAAATGCGGTTTTCCACTCATCACCCTGCTTAATCCGCACAAGATTATACGCACCACGAAGATCTATCTTAGTGAACCACCTAGCCCCCTTAATGCGAGCAAACAAATCAGTCAATAATGGCAATGAATACTGATATTTGACTGTAATCTTATTCAGAAGGCGATAATCTATACAAGGCCTCAGGGAACCATCTTTTTTAGCCACGAAAAAAAAACCTGCTCCCAGAGGGGACGAAGATGGACGAATATGTCCCTTTTCCAAGGACTCCTTAATATAATTCCGCATAGCAGTATGCTCTGGCACTGACAGATTAAATAAACGACCCTTAGGGAACTTACTGCCAGGAATTAATTCTATAGCACAGTCACAATCCCTATGAGGAGGGAGCGAATTGAGCTTAGGCTCCTCAAAAACATCCCGATAGTCAGACAAAAACTCAGGGATCTCAGAAGGAGTAGATGAAGCTATAGAAATTGGAGGTGCATCATCATGAACCCCGTGACATCCCCAGCTTAGCACAGACATTGTTTTCCAGTCCAGGACAGGATTATGAGTTTGTAACCATGGCAGACCAAGCACTAGTACATCATGTAAATTATACAGTACAAGGAAGCGAATCACCTCCTGATGAACGGGAGTCATGCGCATGGTCACTTGTGTCCAGTACTGCGGTTTATTCATAGCCAATGGTGTAGAGTCAATTCCCTTCAAAGGAATAGGAACTTCCAGAGGCTCCAGACTAAAACCGCAGCGTTTGGCAAATGACCAATCCATAAGACTCAGGGCAGCGCCCGAATCCACATAGGCATCGACGGAAATGGATGACAGTGAACAAATCAGAGTTACAGACAAAATGAACTTAGACTGCAGAGTACTAATGGCAAAAGATTTATCAACCTTTTTTGTGCGTTTAGAGCATGCTGATATAACATGAGCTGAATCACCACAATAAAAACACAATCCATTTTTCCGCCTATAATTTTGCCGTTCACTTCTGGACTGAATTCTATCACATTGCATAGTCTCAGGTGCCTGTTCAGAAGACACCGCCAACTGGTGCACAGGTTTGCGCTCCCGTAAACGCCGATCAATCTGAATGGCCATAGCCATAGACTCATTCAGACCTGTAGGCGCAGGGAACCCCACCATAATATCCTTAATGGCCTCAGAAAGACCATCTCTGAAGTTTGCAGCCAGGGCGCACTCATTCCACTGAGTAAGCACCGACCATTTCCGAAATTTTTGACAATATACTTCCGCTTCATCTTGCCCCTGAGAGAGGGCTAACAAAGCCTTTTCAGCCTGAATCTCCAGATTAGGTTCCTCATAGAGCAATCCCAGTGCCAGAAAAAACGCATCCACACTGAGCAATGCAGGATCCCCTGGTGCCAATGCAAATGCCCAATTCTGAGGGTCGCCCCGCAGGAAAGATATTACAATCTTGACCTGCTGAGCAGGGTCTCCAGAGGAGCGAGATTTCAAAGAAAGAAACAATTTGCAATTGTTCCTGAAATTCAGGAAGGTAGATCTATCTCCAGAAAAAAACTCTGGAATAGGAATTCTAGGTTCAGACATAGGAGTGTGAACAACAAAATCCTGTATGTTTTGAACTTTTGCAGCAAGATTATTCAGGCTGGAAGCCAAACTCTGGACATCCATGTTAAACAGCTAAGGTCAGAGCCATTCAAGGGTTAAGAGGAGGTAAGAAGCAGCTAGACAGCAATTAAGGGCTAGGCAGCAAAACTCTGAGGGAAAAAAAAAATAAAAAATTACCCTTCAACACTTCTTTTCCTCCTGCTTCAGCCCAAACAATTAACACTCTGTGGGCCGGCTATACTGTCATGTTCCCAATGGCAGGGAATTTAACAAATAGCATGGGCAAAAACAGGACGAGCTCTAGGGTGATGGAACCTGAGCTGACCGCGATCCTGAACCTCAACACTCAACTAACAGTAGCCGGGGAGCGTTCCTGGGGGGACTCTAGACGCCTCGCGCCAGCCGGAGATCTAGCTTCCCCTATCAGAAGAATCACAGACCTATCTTGCCTCCAGAGAAATATTCCCACAGAAATAGCAGCCCCCCACATATAAGGACGGTGAAATGAGAGGAAGGCACAAACGTAGTTATGAAAATAGATTCAGCAAAATGAGGCCCGCTTTAAGCTAGATAGCAGAGGATACAAAAGGTGCACTGCGCGGTCAGCTTAAAAACCCTTCAAAATACCATCCTGAAATTACTTGAACTCATGTGCCAACTCATGGTACATGAGTGGTAATTTCAGCCCACCAGAGCAACCAGTAGCAGAGAATTACATATCTGCAAGCTGGACTAAAAACATGAAAGCAAACATGAAACAGGGAAATCAGAACTTAGCTTGTCTTGAAGGCTTTAGGAGCAGGTAACAGAGACACACTGATACATTGATAGCCGGCAAGGGAATGACAGGAAAGCCAGGTTAAATTGGAAACACCCAGCCTCTGATGGACAGGTGGAAACCAGAGACCGCCACCCACCAAAGTCACCCAGTACCAGTTGTAACCACCAGAGGGAGCCCAAAAACAGAATCCACAACACACGGCTACTTCTAGTGTTGTGCTAAGCTCAGGAACGGCGGTTAGTACAGGTACCACCTCCTCCAGAGCTCGTCCCATGTTGCTCCTAAACCACCAGTTCATAACAACAGGCCACATAGTATTTAACACAGGCCACATAGTATATAGCACAGCCCACATAGTATATAGCACAGCCCACATAGTATATAGCACAGAGATGTAGTATATAACAGAGCAAACATAGCATATAACACAGCCCATGCAGTATATAACACAGGCCACATAGTATATAGCACAGCCCACATAGTATATAGCACAGCCCATAGTATATAGCACAGAGATGTAGTATATAAAACAGCCCACGCAGTATCTAACACAGCCCACGTAGTATATAGCAATGTGGGCACCATATCTCTGTTAAAAAAAGAATTGAAATAAAAAAATAGTTATATACTCACCCTCCGTCGGCCCCCCGGATCCAGCCCAGGCATTTACCGATGCTCCTTGCGACACTCCGGTCCCAAGAGTGCATTGCGGTCTCGCGAGATGATGACATCATCATCTTGCGAGACCGCAATGCATGGACCGGTCACCGGAGCATCGCGAGGAGCAGGAAAGGCCTGGGCTGTAACCAGGGGGCCGACGGATGGTGAGTGTATAATGATTTTTAATTTTTTAATTATTTTTAACATTAGATCTTTTTACTATTAATGCTGCATAGGCAGCATCAATAATAAAATGTTGGTGACACAGGGTTAATAGCAGCGTTAATGGAGTGCGTCACACCGCAGTGTAATGCAGCCATTAACCCTGTGTGAGCGCTGACTGGAGGGGAGTATGGAGCGGGCACTGACTGCGGGGAGGAAGGAGCGGCCATTTCACCGCCGGACTGTGCCCGTCGCTGATTGGTCGTGGCCGTTTTGCCATGACCAATCAGCGACTTGGGATTTCCGTGACAGACAGAAAGACAGACAGAAAGACGGAAGTGACCCTTAGACAATTATATAGTAGATATTTGAGGGTGTTTTTGAGGATTACGGAAATATTATGAACACTGTCTCAGTATTGCTTGAGCACAGGATGATGGTAAGCGGCATGGCGGTATTATTTTGGTCCTGCGTGAGCAGATTCATGGAGTCTTGTTCTATGCCACTCAGGTTTAACTTACTTTTGCTTGAATGAACCCACATTCTCTTCTTGCTGCACAATGAATTGTGGAAGGCGTTGTCTTGTCCTGTCCGCAGGTGTCCTGGGTTTACATCTCATCTTTTCTTACATACAGAAAAATTGTATTCAATCAAATTGTAAAGATAAAAGATAGAGTCTGATTGGTTACTATAGGAAACTTTAGCATTAGCCTTACTTTACTAGGCATTTATACCACTGATGCCCGATTCATTACTTCCCTGAAATGCCCTCATATTAGTGCATGTGCCACAGACATGTCCATACAATGCCACACACAGATGTCACCCCTCAATATGTAACAGCAGAACTATTATAGCTATTACTTTTGTTATTATGTACATTTGCTTGCTTTTCCTTTGTTTTAGCCTTTGCCTTCATTTTTTGTATACTGTGACAGTAAATCTCCAGTCATCATTTTCAGGTATATCGATGACATTCTCATAGAAACCCATGATGATTGTGCTATATCCATTATAGGCAAATATTTATTATTGCTTATTTTACTTATCTTACACAAAGTATTTTACCACCCTGCATGGAAATTAGCAGTCACGTGACTGTGAGCAGCACTGAACTGTTTCCTGTTAATTCTGCATTCAATCTAATAGTTTCAATCTATGTGAAAAGTTGAGTAAATTTGCAACCACTTTGCACAGATTTTTAGCTGTCACTTCCCCCAATCATAACCGAAGCTGCTTTATATTTCTGTTGCTTGCTTTCAATAAGCAATTTAGCTCTTATAAGGCATTGTTCTCTGGTAACAGGGAATCGGACAAATTCTGAATGCACCTTTAGCTGTGAATAGAGAAGTTTACATCAGTTAGTAAAATTAACCATAGAAAAGCAAAATATTTGCACCCTGTCGGTTTTCTGTACTTTCTACATGATCTCATTCAGCTGTGCGAAGAACATCTTAAATAACTTTATTACTAAAAATACAAGATTATAATACACACATGTCCGGATAGCAATGACGAATCTGTACAATGACCAGAAACAGAGAATATTACAAGTAATGCAGACAGGAAATCACGGCCATTTCTGCTACTTTCCATTATACTTTGCATTCCAATTTCTAATTATTTTCGCTATTTCTCATTCCTGTCAGTGAATAGAAATATTACTGCTTACATCTTACATCCAGATTTGCCAACATTTAGTGATGAGCGATTCTGCCAAAATCTGAATCTGCCAATTTGCTCAAATTTGTCCTGGAAATTTGAATCAAATTTATGAAATGCGCATTGAATGTTCCCTATTAGACACAAAGAAAACTTGAAGATTAAAAGAATAAAAGCACAGCATACTCGTCCTCTGCTGGCTTCCCCCTGCTCAGGTCTCTTTTGCTCTCCTTTCACTCTGTCCCTTCACTTTCTGCACCGAGTGGGCCTTGGGGGGCGCATGGAGTGACATCCCAACTTCATGCCATAACAAAGTTCGTCACTCGAAACCCACTCAGGGCAACAAGTGTCAGTGGAGATTGAAGGGAGACGCAGAAATGGTCGTTGATTGCCATGAAGATCAGAATAGACCAGTGTTGGAGGAAGCCAGTAGGCTGCAGTGGTGAGACAGGTGAGCAGCGAGACCGGTGGGCGACGAGACCGGTGGGCGATGAGACAGGTGAGCGGCCAAGTGAGTATTCTCTTCCATTATCTTTTTATCCACCTGAAATCAATTCCTCCATCTCCACCACCTTTATATCCAGTATACGGCATCCTCCGGTGAGCTAAATCCATCCAATCAGAGTCTTGTTACAATGTATCATTGCAGGTAAAGTATATAAATGTATCCTCTCCTTTTGGTTGCTTAGCTCACAGTGGATTAGATAAAGTTGCAACAAACGGTAAACATATTATCTCTTTCCTCACGCTGACATTAGTTTCTGTTCTGTTCAGTTTTGTAGCATTTGGTAGGCAGCACAGTTTGGTGCAGTATTCCTTCTGTTACACAATAGATTTGTCATATCCATCAATACGCAGGTAATGAAAGAAGCAATGATGCCAACGTGACCAAAGCCAAACACCTCAATGTTGTTTAAAATCCAGGATTTAAAAAATATATATAATTTTTCCATTTTTCTTTTCACAGACAGTAAGCAGAGATCTTAAAAGTGGCAATAAATTGATGAAGGATATTAAAAAGTTGCAGAACTTTTCATTACTCATTGATCCAACTTTACAGAAAACATCACCATTGAAGCAAATGTAGCTCGTGTTGTGCAACCAGGCAGAATTTCAGAATTTTTAATTTTACAGGCAAAACATATTCAGATCTGAAGATGAGAAATGTCAGTAAAAGCAGAGACTCTTCTCTGAGCCCGACCTCTAGAATAAGTGCTGAGTATATAGTAAGGGGGCTGTGAGGTTGCAATGTATGAAGATGTTGGCTCAGTGCGGAGGATGATGGGGGGGGACCTGATGCAGCGCAGCATTTTACATTACAAAATGGGACAAGCGACTGGGACTCAGATCATGACGTAAAAAAAGAATCACAGGGACCTCTGCTCACATGTCTCTTCCGTAAGAGCAGATCTGCAAGACGTCTATGTATGACCTACTTGACCTGTAGAGACAGGAGAAGTGTCTGGCTGGCCATGGCTTCCCACGGCAAAATAATGCCTTGGCATCTCCAATATTAAAGGGCTAGCCTGTAGTAAAACAATCCCTTTAATATTAATATTTTTGAGGCCCTTATAGACCTTCCAAAGATTGGGATTCCCATGGACCCATCAAAGTGGAGGCGTTGGGTACATCGGATAACCAGGACTCCTGTGGATATGGACATATATGGACCCCCATCATGGAGGAGATAGGTACAGCTGCTCATCAGAACTCCTGTGGACCTCCAATGTAGAGGAGATCAATACACCAAGGATTGGGACATATATGGACCCCCACCATGGAGGAGTTATGTACATCTGCTCATCAGAACTTCTGAGAACCTCCACTGTAGAGGAGATCATTACACCAAGGATTGGGACATATATGGACCCAATCACGGAGAAGTTCAGTACATCTGCTCATCAGAACTTCTGAGAATCTCCACTGTAGAGGAGATCAACACACCAAGGATTGGGACATATATGGACCCCATCATAGAAGAGTTATGTACATCTGCTCATCAGAACTCCTGTGGACCTTCACTGTAGAAGAGACCAATACACAAATTGGACATATATGGACCCCATCATGGAGGAGTTATGTACATCTGCTCATCAGGATTCTGGAGAACCTCCACCGTAGAGGAGATCATTACACCAAGGATTGGGACATATATGGACCCCATCATAGAAGAGTTTGGTACATCTGCTCATCAGAACTCCTGTGGACCTTCACTGTAGAAGAGACCAATACACAAATTGGACATATATGGACCCCATCATGGAGGAGTTATGTACATCTGCTCATCAGGATTCTGGAGAACCTCCACCGTAGAGGAGATCAATACACCAAGGATTAGGACATATATGGACCCCCATCATGGAGGTGCTTTGTGCATTTGATGATCAAGGCTTGTGTGGACCCTCCACCATGGCGGACTTGGGTACATCTGCTGATCGGGACTCTGATGAACCTCCACCCTACCAAACATTAGCCCTATAACGTTCCCTTTGTTTGCTGTCCATATTGGGGTCATCCCAGATGTAGTGTCAAAGGCAGAAGGGGGTCCGGCTTAGGTACACCAAATAATATGGTATCTGTATCGGGCCCAGCTCCCAATGACCGACTCGAGGATGAATATTGTAGGATTATGTGACCGTCGCTCTGCATTTAGTGGTAATACCATAATTATGCTCCTGTAAATGTTTACATACATACATACATATATATATATATATATATATTATCTATAGAATGATACTGCTTTGTTGCCCCCTACTCAGTCATTTCTTGAGGACGCACCCACATTCATCTGCTGAGGCGCAGATATGTGACCATTGCAGTCTCAGAGCTGACAATTTTTCCCGGCTCTGTTCTTAGAGGGGGTGTCTATGCCGGGTCCTACGTCGACGTCCAGGTGCCTCCGTGTGAGCACAGGAGGGCGGATTCGGGGCTCCCTTCTCTTTGCAGTCCATCTTAGAGGCACATACTGAGCTCTTTTTTCACAGTGCATTTATTGCAGTTTACGACGCAGCACCAGTGGAAGCGGCACAGGCAGCTCTCCTCCACCACCACAGTCTCCTCCCGATACCCCCTGCCGCAGCAGAGCAGGTCGCAGCCCCCAACGTCCAGAGCGGTGCTGTTACAAACACGACCCCTTGTCCCCGGGGAACCGGTTTTTCGGTTGGCTTGACAGAAATCGGGCGAGTCAGCAGAGTAAATCAAGTCTTGTTTGTCAGGGGGTTTGATATTATGTCCGACTGGTATAATTGTTTTGCCGTCGTTTCCCCCCATAACCTTAAAGGCTCCATTGAATCTCTCAAGTAGCCGATCTCCCACCTCCCTGAAGTGCGGCATCTTCTTCCAACAAGTGCGCAGGGTGCAGGAACCGGAGAGACCGTGGCACTTACACTCCGTCCTCATGTAATTCTTCACCGCCTGCAGCAAAAGCAAAGAAACACCAGAAATGAGCAACACAAATAATATAGTGTTAATTATCACACAAAACTGTCCCGAGTAAGGGAAAATGCCAGAAGTGTCTAAGAAACAATATTCACCTAATTCTATCACCAAGATCAGTAATGCAATCTATGTACACAGTGACTGCACCAGCAGAATAGTGAGTGCAGATCTGGTGTATAATACAGGATGTAACTCAGGATCAGTAATGTATGTATGTACACAGTGACTGCACCAGCAGAATAGTGAGTGCAGCTCTGGGGTATAATACAGGATGTCACTCAGGATCAGTAATGTAATGTATGTACACAGTGACTGCACCAGCAGAATAGTGAGTGCAGCTCTGGAGTATAATACAGGATGTAACTCAGGATCAGTAATGTAATGTATGTACACAGTGACTGCACAAGCAGAATAGTGAGTGCAGCTCTTGTTATTTTTATCATCTGCATTGTTTTGAAGGTTCTCAGAGGTTTTTGGCCACATCACCGGTCCTTGAGGTGGCCACATATTAATTCCTTTTTTTGTGCCCCTCCTTGAGTGTTACCCAGTGGTCCTGAGCACAACAGGGCTCTTTTTGACCTGATTCATGAAGAATAATATCACCTCACTTCCTTCCTGGCTTCATTTCCCGGCATACTTTACTGCCATGAGATAAAGATTTGTATCTTTATCTGGAACGCTGAATCACTGCACTATATATAATATCAGTCAAACAAGTCGAAACAATTCTCAACCTACAATTATCCTGACATATAAATACTCTGCCTAAAAAAGCAACGGCCTCAAGGGGTTCGGGTACCGTGCCAAGTGCCGTTACTCAACCTCTATCTAGACAAAATAGTGTCAGGTTTGCGAGGGGACTGATGGTATATATGGGGTGATAAAATGTCTACACGCATGATAGATAGATAATAGATAGATGATAGATACATAATAGATAATAGATAGATAGATTATAATTAATTAAAAATTGATAGATAGAGAATAGATAGATAATAAATAGATAATTGATAGATAGATGGATAGAGATAGATAATAGATGGATGATAGATAATAGATGGATGGAGGGATAGAGATAGATAATAGATAATCGATCGATCGATCGATAGATAGTTGAACATTTTATAGTATCATGCAGCACTCTGATCACGGGTGGTCCGCTCGGAGGGGGGACATTTGTCCGCTGCACAGTGGCGCTGTGAATTACTGCGACGCTTATTGCTGATAGACGGTGTTAATATGTAACATCTGGAGGTGATATATCTTATCTATCTCTTTTAGAAAGTGTGGAAACTTCCAAGAGACCATATATCACCAGCGTCTTATGAGGTTTCTGACTTCAGCATTCAATACATTATGGATTCCAGCCACCGCGGATGATGAGGGTTATCATTTCCCATCGTGTAAGTGTCCTTTAATACCAATAAACAATAGGGAAATACGGTATTATTTTAGGAATTAGTAGCAGAAGCCACATGTTGGAACGGTTGTGTTCTGGACTAGCAAAGTGCTGACGGTGGGATATTACAGCAATCTGTCAGCAGTTAGACAGCTCCGCGCTGACAGCAAGTGGAGACAGCACTTCATGTGATTAGTGGATAGCAGTCTGTGCAAATGGGAAGCTAGGAAATCTGCAGAGGAACATGGAGTCAGGTGCAAAAGTGTCACATCTGGGGGCAAACTCTACCGGAAACTCCTAGCTGGGGACAGAAAGAATCTATAAAGTATCCTTGCCCCTGCTGGCCAACGTGAGACGGCAACTCCACTGATTCCCCTACTAACCATAAGGAGTACTACAAGTCCCTGACCCCCAATTCATCCCCTTACACTGACCAAGTAGGTAATAAGAAATCTCTACTGGAATTTCTTCGACCCCATTAATCAGAGGATTGCAAGTCCCCGGCCCCTACTGGCCAAACATCTATTGGAATTCCCTACACCCCTGCTGGCCAGAAGTGGTACTGCATCTTTCCTAGTTCCCTACTGTCCATAATAAGAACTGACGGACTCTGCAGAAAACAAATGTTAGCAGAGTCTGAAATATCTGGAATATATATTTACACTCATATTGGTGAGGTAGAGATCAATTTTGAGCAACTTGGGTCACATTATGCTGCGCCCATTTTTTACTGGTATTTTTTTCTACCCAATTTTTAACCCTCCATAGTTGGGAGCCAAAATGTGTAAACCATTAAAATAATGAAGGAAGAATGAGGCGGACATGAAACTTTTTTACAATTCTGGCACATGTATTTTTTACTAAATCTCTCCCAATGTTTATTACTTTAGGCTATGTGCGCACGTTCAGGAATGTCTGCAGAATTGTTCTGAACAAAACCGGACTTTTTCTGCAGGAAATCCGCATGCGTTTTTTTTTCCCGTGTTTTTATCTCGTTTTTTTTTTTCCGGATTTTTCACGTTTTGTTCCAGAGCTTCCCAATGCAATAATATGCAAAAAATCCGCAAAATTAATGAACATGCTGCGTTTTTTATCGCAATGCGTTTTGTTCGCGGAAAAAAATGCAGCATGTGCCCAAAAATTGTGGAATGCATTGAAATGATAGGATGCTTAATGTAAGCCTTTTTTTTTTTTTAATTTTTCCACGGAAAACGGCAGAAAAAATACATGAAAAATCCTGAACGTGTGCACATAGCCTTATAGTAAATCAATCAAAAGAATTAAGTAAACATTTTAAAGAACCTTCACTCTAGAAATAAAGTGTAAAAACGTGGAGTCCTGCTGCAAATCAACTACGGAATATCATACGTTTACAGCTTAAAAGCTGCTGGTGCAGAAACTGTACAGAGCGTGTTCTGTAGTGTTATTATTATTTACATTTAATGCACAATTATGGGAAGACGGAATAATTACATATAATACATATATATTATACAAGTACACTAATAATAGAGGAAGCAACTCAGGAAGGATCATTTAATGTAATTTATGTACACAGTGACTGCACCAGCAGAATAGTGAGTGCAGCTCTGGAGTATAATACAGGATGTAACTCAGGATCAGTAATGTAATGTATGTACACAGTGACTGCACCAGCAGAATAGTGAGTGCAGCTCTGGGGTATAATACAGGAGGTAACTCAGGATCAGTAATGTAATGTATGTACACAGTGACTGCACCAGCAGAATAGTGAGTGCAGCTCTGGAGTATAATACAGGATGTAACTCAGGATCAGTAATGTAATGTATGTACACAGTGACTGCACCAGCAGAATAGTGAGTGCAGCTCTGGAGTATAATACAGGATGTCACTCAGGATCAGTAATGTAATGTATGTACACAGTGACTGCACCAGCAGAATAGTGAGTGCAGCTCTGGGGTATAATACAGGATGTAACTCAGGATCAGTAATGTATGTATACAGTGACTGCACCAGCAGAATAGTGAGTACAGCTCTGGAGTATAATACAGGATGTAACTTAGGATCAGTAATGTATGTACACAGTGACTGCACCAGCAGAATAGTGAGTGCAGCTCTGGGGTATAATACAGGATGTAACTCAGGACCAGTAATGTAATGTATGTACACAGTGACTGCACCAGCAGAATAGTGAGTGCAGCTCTGGAGTATGATACAGGATGTAACTCAGGATCAGTAATGTAATGTATGTACACATTGACTGCACCAGCAGAATAGTGAGTGCAGCTCTGGAGTATAATACAGGATGTAACTCAGGATCAGTAATGTAATGTATGTATACAGTGACTGCACCAGCAGAATAGTGAGTGCAGCTCTGGAGTATAATACAGGATGTAACTCAGGATCAGTAATGTATGTACACAGTGACTGCACCAGCAGAATAGTGAGTGCAGCTATGGAGTATAATACAGGATGTAACTCAGGATCAGTAATGTAATGTATGTACACAGTGACTGTACCAGCAGAATAGTGAGTGCAGCTCTGGGGTATAATACAGGATGTAACTCAGGATCAGTAATGTAATGTATGTACACAGTGACTGCACCAGCAGAATAGTGAGTGCAGCTCTGGAGTATAATACAGGATGTAACTCAGGATCAGTAATGTAATGTATGTACACAGTGACTGTACCAGCAGAATAGTGAGTGCAGCTCTGGAGTATAATACAGGATGTAACTCAGGATCAGTAATGTAATGTATGTACACAGTGACTGTACCAGCAGAATAGTGAGTGCAGCTCTGGAGTATAATACAGGATGTAACTCAGGATCAGTAATGTAATGTATGTACACAGTGACTGCACCAGCAGAATAGTGAGTGCAGCTCTGGAGTATAATACAGGATATAACTCAGGATCAGTAATGTAATGTATGTACACAGTGACTGCACCAGCAGAATAGTGAGTGCAGCTCTGGAGTATAATACAGGATGTAACTCAGGATCAGTAATGTAATGTATGTACACAGTGACTGTACCAGCAGAATAGTGAGTGCAGCTCTGGGGTATAATACAGAATGTAACTCAGGATCAGTAATGTAATGTATGTACACAGTGACTGCACCAGCACAATAGTGAGTGCAGCTCTGACGTCAGATATCATTCCAGATTAGTAGCTGGTTGGTAATGTAATATATGTACACAGTCACTCTGGTGATTCTGTGAATCTGTTTTTTCAGTGTCTGCATACATACATATATATGCTTTACTGCACAGGAAAAGCAAATGCCAATTGAACAAATGGATAAAGCTGAAGAGACAGGAAGAAAGGGAGTGAGAGATGGAGAGGACAGAGTCAGAGGAGGAGGTGGAGAGATAGATTGGGGAGATAACACCTAAATGCTTCTCTTATGGAATGCACCTTGGATCCCCTGCAGGCAAAGCCCACCACCCCCAGGAATTCTCCATGACCACATGGCTGCTTCTGCCTCCCCAATCCATCGCTCATTGCTAATTAATTCATGATTCATGGAAGCGTCTTCCTTCTCCTGGCTCTTTAATTAAAATACTTTTCTATGATCGTAGATAGGAAACCACAGGTCTCAGAGCATGAAGCCAAAATCCATTGTCCTCGCTGCTCCTCCGTGGCTGTGAGTGACAGCAGGGAACGAGCGCAGACAGCTCTGCCCAGACTGCTCCTATAAATCACTGCATTATATCTACTTCTCTTTTTTGCTTGTTGATGCAATTAAAGAGGATATTACACAGAAAATATAGAAATGCTCTCATGGCTATTAGTGCAGCAAGTGTAAAATGACTGTATAGTGGGAGAATATAAACTGCTACCAAAGAAAGCGAAATATGGTTCTCCCTGTCAGCAGGATTGTGCTCAGGAATTACACACAGTGTCTGGTCGGCGCCGTTATACTGATTACACGGATACCTGGTGATGAAATCTGTCTTGTGGTTCTTGTGGAATCCTTATTTGTAGTTTTCAGTTAATGATATGCTCGTGCTCTGGGGTGGCATGTGGGCGAGGCTGTGGGTGGGGATGTGAACGGGGCTGTGGGTAGGACTGTGGGTGGGTTGTGGGCGGGGCTCTTGGCAGGGCTGTGGGCGGGGCTGTGGGGGGGTCTTTATGTGGTGCTCTCATTAGGTATTCACCAGTATGGCTTCTGATAGGTCACTGACCCCTCAGTGATCTGCCCCCTAATTTACATAATGAATATTCTATATATTGTAAAGAAAAATTATTAAAAAATCAGGTGCCGGCGGCGGTGCCTGCAATTCAGCCTGATCACATGTATAATCTACATTGAATTGTTTTATTTGATGATATAAGTAAATTCATGAAACAAAAAATGCCTCCTCCAAGATGGCGCAGTAGCATCTAACAGATCACCGATAGCTGCTACTACACAGGCACGGCCGGCGCCATCTTAGTGGAGACAGTTTTTTGTAATGAATTTAGTTATATCATAAAAAAAATTGAATGCATATTATACCTGCGATCAGGCTGCATTGCAGGCTCTGCCGTCTGCCTGTAGAAGGTGATTTTTTTTTACAATATATATAATATTCATTATGTAAAATAGGGGGCGGGTCACTGACGGATCACTGACCTGTCAGAAGCCATACAGATGAATATGTAAGCAGAGCACCACATAAAGCCCCACCCACATGCCCGCCCACAGCCCCGCCCACATGCCGCCCCGGAGCACGAGCATATCATTAACTCGAAACTGAAAATAAAGATTACACAAGAACCACAAGACGGATTTCATCACCAGGTATCAGTGTAATCAGTATAACGGCGCCGACCTGACACTGTCTGTAGTTACTGAGCTCAATCCTGCTGACAGGTTCCCTTAATGTGCAGGCTTGACTTCTGCCTTTGTACCCAGTAAAGCTAAGATCCAGGCAGTACACATGGGCGGAATTCGTTTATCTGAAGATGTCATTATTCTGTCTCCTCTTACTGAAAAGAATCCTTACCAGCCTTCCTGCCTCATTGTTATGAAGGTCGATCAGAGTGCGGATATCGCTTTTCCCCTTTTTCCTTTTTGCATCCATGAACTGTTTTGACTTTTCGTAGCCATATTCCACATCATCGCCGCAGCCCCCCCACTCCCATGCGGATCCATCCGCCCCCGGTCCAATGGCAAGAGGTGGCGGTGGCGCCCAGTTCCGTGTCACTTCACAGCCGCACTGCATCAGCTCCCCCATGCTGCAAGCTTGTGTCACTGCGTGGATCACGCCGGCCGCGGTTATGGCGTACACAAACGCCGTCTCCCGGATATCTGCAGAGAAGAAAACAAACCGTTAGCTCCATATCTACATCCCAATAAATTTCCTAATATTCACGGGCCGCTGACTGCAAATGACGGGAAATGATACAATTTATACAAGCTCGGAACTAAACTGTAGCAAATTGTATCTTCTCGTGTTACGCTATCGCTGCGCCGCTCTTGGCCGATGTTCATAAGTTTGTGTTTTTTGGGGTTTGCCAGAGAGGGGGCACCGCCAGTCGCCGTATACAGAGGGGGTAACGGGATACAGTCAGAGGCAATGCTAGACTTATTTCATCTCTTAATAATTGCCCCGCCGTCCCCGGGAGACAATAGGATCTGTCACATCGGTCCAAAAATGAATGAACGTTTGTGACAATTACGGCGGCTGGGTTCATGGTTTACCCCGGACATTGTATCCAGCAGCGTTTATTGCCTTCAGTTAATCACGACTTGTGCGGACGCCCAGAACATTCGTCATGGAAGCAATAAGAAGAATAATATCAAACGTCTCAGTTCACTTCTGCTTCAGTAGTTCACGGCAGAAAGCAATTGTGGATCCAAATCGAGTTCTGGATGATGGGAGTGATGATTCTGCAGCAATTGAAAAATTGGGAATTGTATCTTAAGGAACTCTTCTTACAAACCTAATACAGCAGCACAGATGTATTAATATCTACCCAAGACCAGGCAGATAAAAGAGCCAAAGTCATCGGAGATGTGCACATGGAACCATAGGAGCAAACTGCCAGACTTTACTGACTTAGTATGAGGCTGCAGTCACACTATCAGTATTTGGTCAGTATTTTACATCAGTATTTGTAGCCAAAACCAGCAGTGGGTGATAAATGCAGAAGTGGGGCAGATGTTTCTATTATACTTCTCCTCTGATTGTTCCTCTCCTGATTTTGGCTACAAATACTGATGTAAATACTGACCAAATACTGATGGTGTGACGGCAGCCTCAGGACGAGAAAGATCCACCGTCCATTGGAGTAACATGTGCCCGATTCACAAAGTGGCCACAATACATCTCTTTATAAATTTAGAGCATCTTTGAATCGAGAATTGATCTGATTTATGAACAGGGGGTCAATTTACACTCATTTTCGGCAGGTAATAATACATTTCTAGTCCAGATTGCAACCACGTGCACTGAGGATTAATCCCACCAAATGTGAAAAGCGGCAGGTGACAAATATGACATTAACTGTAATTTGTCACTTTGTTTATTGCTACAAGAGTCACAGAAATTCCCTCAAAAGAAACAGAGAACGCCTGCGTCAGGTTCTATCTCTAGATATAACACTATGTATCAGGGGAGTTTTTGGCGTCTGTTCCTTTAAAACAAAACAAAGGTAAAAAATAAAATAAAAGTCAGGAGTTAATATTGGAGCAGCCCCCCTCCTCTTCCTCCTCCTCCTTCTATTTAAGTTTTTATCTTCTTAATATATTGCAATCGTCCTATTATTGAAGAAACACGGGAGCAATAGCGCAGATAAGGTATTACCCGTGATACAAAGGATGGAAAACACAGGATGTGAGTTCACCTTGTTTTATTGCAATGTAACAACGAACACCCCTGCACAGCTGCTGCAGACCGTCGGTCATAGACCGTAAGGATAATGGAAGGAGAGAGGCGACTTTCCTGCGCTGCTGTCAATAGCCCACAAAAGATGGTAGAGAATCAATAGGATAAAAGCATCTGTTTATTCCGTGATGTGGATCTACGCATTTCTAGGTACTCCAGCCTCGTCCACAGCATGGTCCACAGCATGGATCCAGAGCTGACACCTCTTGAACTGGGCCCGGCTGTAGTTTCCTGCACAGCCATGTGACCGGGGCTCCGCTGTGCAGGGAAGGAGGATGCAGCACTAATCTGCACTGCGGCCCTTCATTCATAGAATTGGTCGGACCTTGACCAAGTGCTTTTATTTATACATGGCCCTGCAGGGCCGGCGTCAACACCCGGCCTAGCCGGGCAATTGCCGGGGCCCTGACAAGACAGGGGGGCCCACTCACACAGTCATAGAGCCATCTGGCTGCTTTAACCCTTTCTACCCTTTCAATTTGCGCTGGCACAAGCATCTTCTCACTGTCAGTGCAGGGCCAGGCACACATAGGGGTTAATTAAGGACACAGCCAGCGTGACATTGTGGGCGGAGAGTTCTCCTGCTCTGAATCTCCTGACTGTGTGCACTGCTGAACTTATGGAGGAGACAGAGCTCCTACCAGCACCTGAGTGAGTGCAATGCTATATCGCTGTATGTTCTGACAGTCTGGGACTGGGTGACCTGGGGCGGCCATGGGCTGGGCGGCTGCAGCTGATATATATATACTACAGCAGCCGCCCAGCCCAGGCCCCCAGCACAGCCTGTATAGATACAGTGTATATAATATATATACAGGACAGGTGCTGGGGGCCTGGGCTGGGCGGCTGTTGAAGTATATACACTGCACAGTACCACTCCCCTGTATATATACACTGCACAGTACCACTCCTCCTGTATATATACACTGCACAGTACCACTCCTCCTGTCCTGTATATATACACTGCACAGTACCACTCCCCTGTATATATACACTGTACAGTACCACTCCTGTCCTGTATATATACACTGCATAGCACCACTCCTCCTGTATATATACACTGCACAGTACCACTCCTCCTGTATATATACACTGCACAGTACCACTCCTCCTGTATATATACACTGCACAGTACCACTCCTCCTGTATATATACACTGCACAGTACCACTCCTCCTGTCCTGTATATATACACTGTACAGTACCACTCCTGTCCTGTATATATACACTGCATAGCACCACTCCTCCTGTATATATACACTGCACAGTACCACTCCTCCTGTCCTGTATATATACACTGCACATTACCATATCTCCTGTCCTGTATATATACACTGCACATTACCACTCCTCCTGTCCTGTATATATACACTGCACATTACCATATCTCCTGTCCTGTATATATACACTGCACAGTACCACTCCTCCTGTCCTGTATATATACACTGCACAGTACCTCTCCTCCTGTATATATACACTGTACAGTACCACTCCTCCTGTATATATACACTGCATAGCACCACTCCTCCTGTATATATACACTGTACAGTACCACTCCTCCTGTATATATACACTGCACAGTACCACTCCTCCTGTATATATACACCGCACAGTACCACTCCTCCTGTCCTGTATATAGACACTGCATAGCACCACTCCTCCTGTATATATACACTGTACAGTACCACTCCTCCTGTATATATACACTGCACAGTACCACTCCTCCTGTATATATACACTGCATAGCACCACTCCTCCTGTATATATACACTGCACAGTACCACTCCCCTGTATATATACACTGCACAGTACCACTCCTCCTGTATATATACACCGCACAGTACCACTCCTCCTGTCCTGTATATAGACACTGCACAGTACCACTCCTCCTGTATATATACACCGCACAGTACCACTCCTCCTGTATATATACACTGCACAGTACCACTCCTCCTGTATATATACACCGCACAGTACCACTCCTCCTGTATATATACACTGCACAGTACCACTCCTCCTGTATATATACACTGCACAGTACCACTCCCCTCTATATATACACCGCACAGTACCTCTCCTCCTGTATATATACACTGCACAGTACCACTCCCCTCTATATATACACCGCACAGTACCTCTCCTCCTGTATATATACACTGCACAGTACCGCTCCTCCTGTATATATACACTGCACAGTACCTCTCCCCTGTATATATACACTGCACAGTACCTCTCCCCTGTATATATACACTGCACAGTACCTCTCCTCCTGTATATATACACTGTACAGTACCTCTCCCCTGTATATATACACTGCACAGTACCTCTCCCCTGTATATATACACTGCACAGTACCTCTCCCCTGTATATATACACTGCACAGTACCGCTCCTCCTGTATATATACACTGCACAGTACCTCTCCTCCTGTATATATACACTGCACAGTACCACTCCTCCTGTATATATACACTGCACAGTACCTCTCCCCTGTATATATACACTGCAGAATTTACAATAGCTATCACTCATGTAAGAAGTGAAATCTGGCATTGTACTATACCTATATTTCTCTGCTGTATCTGGGCATCATGAATCGTGATATATTTTAAAGGGGGGGGGGCCCACTGAGACTCTTTCGCCCGGGGCCCTCAAAAACCTGGAGCCGGCCCTGTGGCCCTGTAATGAGCCTTACAGCATGACCATGGCATGACCGTCAGCGCAATGCAAGACTCATTACACGGTCACTGAGGGTAGCTGCCGCCAACAGGTGGCATTTGCAAGTTCTCTTTCATTCTAAGAAGTAATACATATTTATTTAATATCATTCAATGAACATCCTGACATTTTTAGATACAACATTCTGTGCTTATTAATATCTTAACATAAACTTTGAATTTATTAGCACTTTTTTTTCTAATACAAAGCTCCAAATTCCCTGCCCTGTATGACTTAGCTCATAAAGATAAAATGGTATTTCTCTGTAGTTACCACTAGAGGGAGCTCAGTGCATACTGTGTTATCATTGCAATGTGTACACTATGCAGTGAGTTTCTGAGCTCCCCCTAGTGGTGACTGCAGGCAGATAAACTTTTATTATTTATTTCTATGTTGATTTGTCTGTTTCACAAAACTAGAGCAGAGTCCGCTATTAGGATAAATTAATAAATAGACAAAAAGAACTAAATAGTAAATGATGGTCAACGAAGGGTGGACAGTCACTCTAAAGTTCTGTTTTCCTACTATGCTGAGAAACAAAGTAATCCACCTGCGATCGGGCGCTTGCACGACACCTCCTCTATCTACTATATTCTTTTTCTACTGTGGTCATCCACCTGAGACTTTCCAGCTGCTGCAAAGCTACAACTCCTGGCATTTCCTGACAGTCACTGACCTTCACAGCTTGCTGGGAGTTGTAGTTTATCAACAGCTTGCAAGTTACAGGTTGGCGACCAGTGTTGCCGCATTTTTCTGAAAGGTCTGCAGTCTGTGAGGGATCCTTCAGCAGGTCCCCTAAGGCGAGGTGTAGCTCAGGAATCAGACATATAGGAAGGCGTCAGGGACATTCCATTCACATCATGCTCACTTTACAAACTCACTTTTTTATGTCCATCAAATTCCCCAAAGAAAGAAAAGAAATGTTCCATGGAGACTGATTGCATCTAAATGTAGAAAGAGCAGTAAAAAAGCGTCTGCAGCACGGAAGCCATGGATCACCCTGCGATCGGAGATACTACATACAGTGACCTGACCCCAATGCAGAAAGCAAGACCACTATATAGGACAAGCGCCTCATACCGAGCCCCGATTACCCTCCACGGCAATGTAACCTGAATACTGAGGTTTTAGTTTAGGAAAACAACTCGTACATTAGCGACTTATAGAGTCTATAGGAAAGAGCTTGTAAGCGCTGAACACCAAGCCTAAGATACTAGCCACCAATTGTAGTGGAGGTCTGTTCATCAGAATGGAGAGGAGTTTTTATCAAAAGTAAAATTGCAAAGTTGTTTCTTTTTCCAACCTCTGTGCAATTGTAGCCCTATATCATATCATATATCATGATGAGAATAATCCTCTAAGTCAGAGATGTCAAACTGAAATACACAGAGGCCAAAAGTAAAAGCTTGGACAAAGTCGTGGTGGGCCAACCTGGATATTTCTTAAAAAAATGTCTACTATTAAGGAAGTTTTTCCTTATCAAATAAAACAATGAACTATTGTAATTATAGTGGAATAATATAATATGTGATGTCAGAGCAGTAAAAATCATATGAAGAAATGCCCTAATTTGTATATGTAATAATACAGGATAAAAATGTGAATATTACAGATAATAAAGTATGATGCAAACAAAAGTGCCCCCAAACACAGTATGACACCCCCACAGTATCGTCCACATGCATGGTATGACGACCCTACTGTACCCCCTCCTCAATCCCCAAAGCAAAGAATGGTGACCCCATCACAGTTTGATTCCCCACTCAGCTCTCCATCCATTACAATGGCCACATAGTCCTCTATCCAGTATAATGGCCCCACATACAGTATAACGGCTCCACATAGTTCTCCATACAGTATTATGGGCACCACATAGTGCTTCATACGGTATAATGGCCCCACATGTTCCACCATACAGTATAACGGCCCCACATAGTGCTCCGTACGGTATAATAGCCCCACATAGTCCACCATACAGTATAATGGCCCCACATAGTGCTCCATACAGTATAATGGCACCACATAGTGCTCCATAGAGTATAATGGCACCACATAGTGCTCCATACAGTATAATGGCCCCACATAGTGCTCCATACGGTATAATGGCCCCACATAGTGCTCCATATGGTATAATGGCCCCACATAGTCCACCATACAGTATAACGGCCCCACATAGTGCTCCTTACGGTATAATGGCCCCACATTGTCCACCATCCAGTATAATGGCCCCACATAGTGCTCCATACAGTATAATGGCACCACATAGTGCTCCATACAGTATAATGGCACCACATAGTGCTCCATACAGTATAATGGCCCCACATAGTCCTCCATACAGTATAACGGCCCCACATAGTCCACCATACAGTATAACGGCTCCTCATAGTCCTCCATACAGTATAATGGCCCCACATAGTGCTCCATATGGTATAATGGCCCCACATAGTGCTCCATATGGTATAATGGCCCCACATAGTCCACCATACAGTATAACGGCCCCACATAGTGCTCCTTACGGTATAATGGCCCCACATAGTCCACCATACAGTATAATGGCCCCACATAGTGCTCCATACAGTATAATGGCACCACATAGTGCTCCATACAGTATAATGGCACCACATAGTGCTCCATACAGTATAATGGCCTCACATAGTCCTCCATACAGTATATCGGCCCCACATACTGCTCCATACAGTATAATGGCCCCACATAGTGCTCCATATGGTATAATGGCCCCACATAGTGCTCCATATGGTATAATGGCCCCACATAGTCCACCATACAGTATAACGGCCCCACATAGTGCTCCTTACGGTATAATGGCCCCACATAGTCCACCATACAGTATAATGGCCCCACATAGTGCTCCATACAGTATAATGGCACCACATAGTGCTCCATACAGTATAATGGCACCACATAGTGCTCCATACAGTATAATGGCCTCACATAGTCCTCCATACAGTATATCGGCCCCACATACTGCTCCATACAGTATAATGGCCCCTCATGGTGCCTCATACAGTATAGTGGCCCCCACATATTGTTGCAAAGAGTATAATGGCCCAACATTCAATAAATAAACTACTCATCTCTGCCCATTCCCCCACTGCTCCAGACTCTTCATATATCACGGTCCTACCTGTGGGCATGCGTGTCATCTGTTCAGCAATTGCACTGCCACCACTCTCCTCCGCATGCACACATCCCCTCAACACTAGCACCACCATCCTCACCCTCCTCAGCAGGTGTGCAGCCTGGTGAGATGGTGCATGGCCTGATAGGACGTCGCACGGCCTGATGAAACTGCGCATGAGGATAGTGGCGGTGGCACTAGTGCTGAGGGAATGGCACGCATGCCCAAAGGGAGGGCTCTGCATGCCATAGGCTCGCCACCACTGCTATAGGGTCTGCCAACATCATGGCTTTAGTCAAGGAGTTGGTCCCTTTGACTTTTTTTGTGAGAGTGATACATTTATATTATACGCTGTAGCGGATGGGCAACCAGTGCAATGACTGACACAGGGTGAGGGCATCAGTGTAGCAGCTGGAGAAAAACTATGATCTTGGCTGCTGCAGTCATGATGGACTGGAGAGGGGAGAGATTAGTAGAGAGTTACAATAGTCCAGGCAAGAGTGAATCAGAGAAATAATAGGAGCTGATGCAGGTTCAAAGGTAACAAAAGGTTGAGTTCTGAAGATGTTTATGAGGAGCAGGTGACATGAGCGAGCCAGTGATCGGATGTGGGGAGGGAGGAAAGATGTCATGTGGTATAGTGCATCCAAGCAGCAAACTGAAGAATGCAGCTCTGGCTGTGAGTGGAGACTTCCCATAACACATGACTGATACAAAGTAACTGCAGAGTTACTAAATATTATGGATGGATCACAAATATAACAACTTTCTGTGCGTTACCGCTGGACACCAGGAGTTGCCGGAACTTAGAGATCTCAGGTCCTCCTGAGTTGAAATGTTGGGGGTTATTTTCCTTACCGCGTCTTTCTCGCCTGCGGGCAGGAATATGATTATTGCTACATTTTACATAAGTCCTCGGCTTTACTGCTTAGACATGTTCCCCCGGTGTTGTAATGAAGTAATTATGAATGCTCCAAGACAATGTGTGGGTTTAATAAAGAATTTACTTTACTGATACCCCGAGGAATGGTTGCAAGTATCAGACGTGTGGAGCTCCTCTCTTGTGGTCTCCTTCTTCCTCCTTGTCCCACATGACATCTCGGAGGTCACTCGGAGGCATTCATCATGGCTCCTCTTCACGATCCGTAATGCATTTATACATCACAAGCATTCATTTGGGATTTGCGGACGTCTGACGGCTAATGTCTTAATTATTGACTTCTGAGCTTGGGGGAATTAGGACATATTATAAGGTGAGATAGGATAGACCACCCTGATCCTAGGAGGTGATGTGCCCTGTACTTCTGTCCATGGCGAGTATAGTACGGCAACTTCTCTCATTCCTCCTACATGGCCCAAGTTATAGTATTACATAGTGCCGAAATAAAACCACCAAACAGTGCACAAAATATACTGCCACACAGTGCATACATAATAATACAATGTAACGGATAAGTAATACTGTCATATAGTGCATAAATAATACCATCATTGTCTAAATTATACTGCCAAAAAGTACATAAAAATGCTACAATATAATGCACTAGTAATACTGCCATATACTGTAAAAGTAATACAACCATACAGTGTACCAAATATCCATTCACTACTAATTAATGAGCAAATAATACTGTCATAAAATGCTTGATAAACACCATGTAAAGCCAAAATTATATTATCACATTATACATAAATAATACAACAATGTAACGGATAAATAATACTGTAATATAGTGCATAAATAATACCATCATTATTTGGCTATTTTCTTCCACATAGTATTTTTATGCACTACAATATAATGCACAAATAATACTGCTATATAGTGTGTAAATAATGCAACCATACAATGTACCAAATATTCTTTGACATAGTCCATTGACATCACTACTATGTAATGGACAAATAATGCTGTCATAAAGTGCTTGATAAGCACCATGTAATGCCAAAATATTATCACATGATACATAAATAATACAACACTATATGCCCAAATCATGCTACCACATAGTGTCTACATTATTTCACCAGTGTCCAAAATATACTGCCATACAGTGCATAAATTACACTACAATATAATGTCCAAATAATACTGCCATATACTGCCTAAATAATACCATCTACAGTCATACAGTGCGTAAATAATACTGCACCATAATGGACAAAAATGCTGTCCGCGAAAAACCATGGCCCAAATTTTACTGTCATTTAGTTCATAAATAACACTAAAATATAATACACAAATAAGACTGCTATATAGGGCATAAGGAATATCATCTGCAGTTTTCAAATTATTCCTCCAGACAGTGTATATATCCTACTATACTAAAAATCATATAGTGTCTAAGTAAACCCACTTCCATAAATAATATTACAATATAATAGAGAAATATTACTGCCATATAGTGCCTAAATAATACCACTATAGGGTGTTCCATACAGTGCATAAATAATTATACAATGTACTGGCCATAAATTACTGCCATACAGTGCCCACATAATACTGCTAAACAGTGCCTATATAATACTGCCATATCCTTCCCACATAAGGCGGAGATCACATCTGATTGAGGCTTCCATATATAAGAGAAGCCACAACAATCTATCATATCCATTGTATGATGGACGCTAGTAGTGCCCAACAATGGCCGCTGCCTTACAATGAGGTCGATCGGGGATCCAATGGGGAGTCTGTTGTTCTGACACTAAAAATACCGCCATATGTTGTGGTTGTAGTTTGGTTTCTGCGTGGAAGCCACAAATCAGAGCTATGGACGATGCACATTGGGGCTAGGTAGGATTTCAGCCTCTTGATGCAAGCAGTAATGTTTCCATTCATTGACAGCAAGCAGAGATCTTGCAAATGGTAAATGGTCACCTCCTTGGCCCAGCCGGACAGTGTCTTGCCTGGACAGACATCTCTCCGCTTCCTCCTTGGGTAATTTACCTTTGGTTTTTCATCCAAATCAAATCCTGTCATTGGCAAATGCTGCAGTTACTAAAAATACCCAAATTATTGTTTTTGCTGCTTGTTGTGGAGGAAGCGGAGGCAGAGAGCGCGCGGCTGCACCTGTGGATCCAGAGCACAAGCTGTCACCGGTCAGGTATGTAATTAAGCCCCCGGCCCCTGAGCTTACAGAGCATGTCCAGTCTGAATAGCATGTCCGTATCTGGAGACCCAGACGCAGACGTGAGCAGAGATTTATTTGGCAACTGCCTGTATAGTTTTATTATTTGAGCTTGATATGGCGGTAATATTTGGCCACTGTGTAGTAGTCTTATTGAGACATTATATACAGTGGGGTGAAAAAGTGTTCGCCCCCTTCCTGATTTCCTATTTTTTTGTATGTTTGTTACAAATGTTTCCGATCACCAAACAAATGTAAATATTAGACAAAGATAACACAAGTAATCACACAATGCAGTTTGTAATTGAAGGTCTTTATTATTAAGGGAAAAAGAAATCCAAACCTGCAGGGATCTGTGTGAAAAAGTGATTGCCCCCTAAACCTAATAACTGGTTGGGCAGCCATTAGCAGGAACAACTGCAATCAAGTGTTTGTGATAACTGGCAATGCGTCTTTTACAACACTCTGGAGGAATTTTGGCCACTGATCTGTGCAGAATTGCTGTAATTCGGCCATATTGTAGGGTTTCTGAGCATGAACTGTCTTTTAAGGTCATGCCACAGCATCTCAACGTTCAGGACTTTGACTAGGTCACTCCAAAGTCTTAGTTTTGTTTTTCTGAAGCCATTCAGAGATGGACTTGCTGGTGTGTTTTGGATCATTGTCCTGCTGCATAACACAAGTGCGCTTCAGCTTGAGGTGACGAACAGATGGCTGGACATTCTGCCTCAGGATTTTTGGTAGACAGCAGAATTCATGGCTCCATTTACCACAGCAAGTCTTCCAGGTCCTGAAGCAGCAAAACAGCCCCAGACCATCACACTACTACCACCATATTTTACTGTTGGTATGATGTTCCTTTTCTGAAATGCTGCGTTACTTCTACGCCAGATGTAATGTGACATAGACCTTCCAAAACGTTCAACTTTTCTCTCGTCAGTCCACAGGGTAGTCTCCCAAAAGTCTTGGGGATCATCAAGATGTTTTCTGGCAAAACTGAGACAAGCATTTATGTTCCTATTGCTCAATAGCGGTTTTTATCTTAGAGCTCTGCCATGCAGGCCATTGTTGCCCAATCTCTTTCTTATGGTGGAGTCATGATCACTGACTTTAACTGAGGTAAATGAGGCCTGCACTTATTTGGATGTTGTGAGGTCATTTGCAGGGCCGGTTTTAGGCAAAGTGGGGCCCTAGGCAAAAGTTTAAAATGGGGCCCCAAATGCTAACATATTGCACCAACAGAAACATTTTGGTTGTAGCTACATGCGCTGATTTCAGGCCACTAAACGAGCGTGATCAACAATATTGAAGTAATTCGCCACTTGTTTCCAGCCTCTTTATACTGGCTGGGGACAGAATGATCACTAGTAAATCAATCTGTCCCCATACAGTATCATCTTAGCAGAATATCTGCAGTTTTAACTGGGCGATGTGCTGATGAGAACAATGATTTTTGTTCCGGCATATACTGTACATATATACACCGTACATACACACAGATACACATACCGTACATACACAGACATACACCTTACATGCATACACACATACAGTTATATGCACAGATAGTATACACATACCGTACATATATACCATACATACACACAAATACACATACATACACCGTACGTACACACAGATACACATACAAATACAGTATATGCAAACACATACATATACCATACATACACACAGATACACATACATATACCATCATACATACACATACCGTACATGCACACATGCATATACCGTACATTCACACAAATGCCGTACACACATATACCGTACATACACACAGATACACACACACATATACCGTACATACACAGATACAGTTATATACATATAGTACACACATACCGTACATACATATAAAATACACCCAAATGCACATACCGTACATACATACATATACCGTACATGCATACACACACATATACCGAACATACAGATACACATACACGTACCGTACATACACACATACAGTATATACACATACCGTACACACATATACATACACATATACTGTATGTACTTGCACATAAACATACATATATACCATATATCCATACAAATTTATTTCACATACACAGATACACACATACTGTACATGCATACACACACAGCCATACAACTATACCATACATACACACATATACCGTACATACACAGATACACACACACGGATAGAAACATACACATAGATACACACAGATGCACACATACATATACAAGCATATACATACACACATACTAATCTTGTATAGGTGATCAGATGAGCCCTGCAGGTCAGTTCAGCTGGAGAGGGCTGCAGACCCCACTGTGGGGGATGGGGCACAGAGCAGACAGCACCTGATGATAAATTCCCAGTAAGGGAGGAAAAGACTCAAATTCAAAAAGTTCCATGACTAAAATTCTAAAGAGATAAGTTATAAAGAGCACTATAACTGCACATTACTTTTCAGGTCACTTCACAGCATACATTTTGCTGCCGTGCTGCCCCTGCAGTGAGCTCCTCCCCCATCTCTGCTCTGTGAGGAGACGCTGCAGCCTGCTCTGAACAGAACAGTGGAGGGAGCAGAAGACCCCCTGTAAGTCCTGGGAGCAGAAGACCCCCTGTAAGTCCTGCTTTTCCTCCATGATGGCTCTATGTGCTGTGCTGTGGGGCCCCTGACTGTAGGCGAGCACTCACCATTGGGACGCTCCATGCAGGGGGACAGACGGCAGCCAGTGAGCGCTCTCCTCAGTCTGGTCACTGTGAGGTAAGGAAAGCGTTCATTGGCCAGCGTCTCTCCCTGCATGACACGCCCCCTTTTTGATCTCCTGCACTTGGCGCCCCGCTCTCTCCCCGACACTCGGTGTTCCATGATTACAGGAGGGAGTGAGAGGGGCCCGATCCTGCATGATACCGGGCCTGCCTGCAGGGGCCCCCCTCCACCTCTGGGCCCTGGAGCAGTGCCATCAACAGTATGTCTGCCCCTGGCTGGGGGCCCCTAGGGCAGCGGGGGCCCCAGGCAGCTGCCTAGTCTGCCTGCCCCTAACGCCGGCCCTGGTCATTTGTGACCTCTTGGATGAGTCTTCGCTGCGCTCTTGGGGTAATTTTGGTTGGCCGGCCACTCCTGGGAAGGTTCACCACAACTCCATGTTTTCTCCATTTGTGGATAATGGCTCTCACTGTGGTTCGCTGGAGACCCAAAGATTTAGAAATGGCTTTATAACCTTTTCCAGACTGATAGATCTCAGTTACTTTGTTTCTCATTTGTTCCAAAATTTCTTTGGATCGCGGCATGATGTCTAGCTTTTGAGGACCCTTTGGCCTACCTCAATTTGTCAGGCAGGACCTAATTAATTTATTTCTTTATTGAGAATAGGTGTGGCAGTAATCAGGCCTGGATGTGACTAAGGAATGTGAATTCAGCTTCCCAAAGATGTGATAAACCACAGATAATTTATGTTTTAGGGCTGTCCCACACATCGAGATAATTCCGGTACCGGAATAAATCGGTACCGGAGTTATCCGTGTCCGTGTGCCTGGGAACTCACGGAGGCCATACGTGCGGCACACGTGTGCCGCCCGTATGGTGAGTGGGTACCACACGGAGCGTGTGGTACCCACTCTGCATGGTGCTGAAGCTGCGATTCATATCTTCCCTGCAGCAGCATTTGCTGCAGAGAAAATATGAAGAATAGTGTTTAAAATAAAGATCCATGTGTCCGCCGCCCCCCCACCCCCTGTGCGCCCCCCCGCTGGTCAGAAAATACTCACCCGCTCCCTCGCTGCTTCCTGGTCTGGCCCCATCTTCTCCTGCATGCGGTCACGTGGGGCCGATCATTTACAGTCATGAATATGTGGCTCCACCTCCCATAGGGGCGGAGCCGACTATTCATGATTGTAAATGATCGGCCCCACGTGACCGCATACAGTAGGAGGCGCGGCCAGACCAGGAAGGAGCGAGGGAGCGGGTGAGTATTTTCTGACCAGCGGGGGGGCGCACAGGGGGTGGGAGGGCGGCGGACACCTAAATCTTTATTTTTAACACTATTCTTCATATTTTCTCTACAGCAAACGCTGCTGCAGGGAAGATATGAATACCGGCTTCAGCACCATGTGGGGGGGACAGCGCTTACTGTAGCGCTGTCTCCTGCACGCACACGGACCCCAGATGGAGAATGTCCGTGTGAGGTCCGTGTTTTACGCGGACCCATTGACTCTATTGGGTCCGTGTAAAACGTGCGCTCCCACGAACACTGACATGTCTCCGTGTTTGGCACACGGAGACACGGTCCGCAAAAAATCAATGACATCTGAACAGATGCATTGATTTTTATGGGTCTACGTGTGTCAGTGTCTCCGGTACGTGAGGAAACTGTCACCTCACGTACCGGAGCCACTGACGTGTGAAACCGGCCTTAAAGGGAGGAGGTCAATCACTTTTTCACACAAAGCCCTGTAGGTTTGGATTTCTTTTTCCCTGAATAATAAAGACCTTCATTTAAAAACTGAATTTTGTGATTAGTTGGTTTATCTTTGTCTTGTATTCACATTTGTTTAGTGATCTTTTTTCTCATTACACCGTTTACCGATTGGATTAATTTATTTTATATTTTAATAGATCGGACATTTCTGAAAGCAGCGATGCCAAATATATACATTTTTTTCAATTTCTTTTATTTTCAATGGGGCAAAAGGGGGGGGGGGCATTTGAACTTTTGTTTTCTTTATTTTTTTCATATTTTTAAAAACTTTCTTTTTTTTTTTTTTTTTTTACTTTTTACTGTCTTCAGTATTCCCCTTAGAATCATCTGATCGCCTGTGCTATACATAGCAGGGCTTCAGCAGAAATCATGATCTTTTATCAACATTGGCCATGAGCCGTCGTTCACGGGAGTATCATAATGACATGCACGGGGGTGGTCTGCAAAAAAATTGTGAAGACAGATCAGGTATTATTTTCACCGGTTGATCGGAGAAGCTGAAGCAACATTTAGGAGGTTTAAAACTGGGTGAGGAACAACCAAATTCTGCTACAAAGGTGAGGTTATGGAAGATAGTTTTATGTCACATGTCTCATGTCATGGCAAGACTGAGTACAACAACAAAACAACTTGGAATCAGAACATGTCCACCAGAGCCATCAGCTCAGAACTTGTAGCGACCAGTGGGACCAGCTACAGCATCTACTGTTCAGGGAAGTCCGGCCATAAGTCGTCTTCATGGAAGAATTGCAGCCAAAATTTAGACCTTCTACATGGAAACAGGGCCAAGTGACTCACCTCTGCACGAATGTAAGGACTGTGGTGCAGAAAAACGTCAGCAGGTCTCTGGACTGAGGAGTCACAATGTGAAATATTTACCTTAAAGAGGGTCTGCAGGAGCAGCGGCGCACGGTGGAGGGTCCGGCAAGTCTGGGGCTGCATTCAGCACATGGAGTTGTGGGTTTGGTCAGTATCAATGGTGTCCTCAATGCGAGAAATCCCGGCAGACACTGACCCATCAGGTGATATCATCAGGAGGCGTCTGATTGTCTCCAAATTTGTTCTGCCGCAAAAAACGACCCCCAACATGCAGCCAGTGTTATTAATACCAAGGAGCCCTGGAGGAGATGATCCGACCCACAGACCCCTGATCTCACATTGTCCCGTCTGTCTGGGATCACACGAACAGACAGAAGATCTGCGGTCAGCTCTCCAAGATGTTTGGAGCAACCTCCTGCCGAGATCCTCCATAACCTGTGTACTAGTGATGAGAAGAAGTGATGGAGGCGACGGGCAGTCACCAGATACTGATGATGGAGGCGACGGGCCATCACCAGATACTGATGATGGAGGCGACGGGCCGTCACCAGATACTGATGATGGAGGCGACGGGCGGTCACAAGATACTGATGATGGAGGTGACCGGCGGTCACCACATACTGATGATGGAGGCGACGGGCGGTCACAAGATACTGATGATGGAGGCGACGGGCAGTCACCAGATACTGATGATGGAGGAGACAGGCAGTCACCAGATACTGATGATGGAGGCGACGGGCGGTCACCAGATACTGATGATGGAGGGGACAGGCAGTCACCAGATACTGATGATGGAGGCGACGGGCAGTCACCAGATACTGATGATGGAGGAGACGGGCGGTCACAAGATACTGATGATGGAGGCGACGGGCGGTCACCAGATACTGACGATGGAGGCGACGGGCCGTCACCAGATACTGATGATGGAGGAGACGGGCGGTCACCAGATACTGATGATGGAGGTGACCGGCAGTCACCACATACTGATGATGGAGGTGACGGGTGATCACCAGACACTGATGAAGGAGGCGACGGGCGGTCACCAGATACTGATGATGGAGGCGACGGGCGGTCACCAGATACTGATGATGGAGGCGACGGGCGATCACCAGATACTGATGATGGAGGCGACGGGCGGTCACCAGATACTGATGATGGAGGCGACGGGCGGCCACCAGATACTGATGATGGAGGCGACGGGCGGTCACTAGATACTGATGATGGAGGCGACGGGCGGTCACCAGATAATGATGGTATTTACATTTCTCTCTTGTTCATTCCTTTTGCATTTTGTTAATTTGTGAAAATAAACTATTAACACTTTTATGAAAGCTTTTTTACACACCTGCCTACTTTATGTATTACCATTATTTAGGCTTCATATAGCAGTAATATTTTATAGGCACTATATGTCAGTATTATTTTATATGCATTATATGTCAGTATTATTTTATAGCCACTATATGTCAGTATTATTTTATAGGCACTATATGGCAGTATTAGTTTATAGACACTATATGTTAGTATTATTTTATAGGCACTATATGGCAGTATTATTTTATAGGCACTATATGGCAGTATTATTTTATAGGCACTATATGGCAGTATTATTTCATAGGCACTATATGACAGTATTATTTTATAGGCACTATATGTCAGTATTATTTTATAGGCACTATATGGCAGTATTATTTGAGCATTCTATTTGTGTCAGTTGTTTCCTCTGCTCACATTTGCATTAAGGGCTGTCCCACACGTCCAGATAATTCCGGTACCGGAATAAATCGGTACCGGAGTTATCCGTGTCCGTGTGCCTGGGAACTCACGGAGGCCATACGTGCGGCACACGTGTGCCGCCCGTATGGCGAGTGGGTACCACACGGAGCGTGTGGTACCCACTCTGCATGGTGCTGAAGCTGCGATTCATATCTTCCCTGCAGCAACGTTTGCTGTAGAGAAAATATGAAGAATAGTGTTTAAAATAAAGATCCATGTGTCCGGCGCCCCCCCAACCCCTGTGCGCCCCCCCGCTGGTCAGAAAATACTTACCCGCTCCCTCGCTGCTTCCTGGTCTGGCCGCGGCTTCTCCTGCATGCGGTCACGTGGGCCCGATCATTTACAGTCATGAATATGTGGCTCCACCTCCCATAGGGGCGGAGCCGACTATTCATGATTGTAAATGATCGGCCCCACGTGACCACATACAGTAGGAGGCGCGGCCAGACCAGGAAGGAGCGAGGGAGCGAGTAAGTATTTTCTGACCAGCGGGGGGGCGCACAGGGGGTGGGGGGGCGGCGGACACATGGATCTTTATTTTTAACACTATTCTTCATATTTTCTCTATAGCAAACGCTGCTACAGGGAAGATATGAATACCGGCTTCAGCACCATGTGGGGGGGACAGCGCTTACTGTAGCGCTGTCTCCTGCACGCACACGGACCCCAGACGGAGAATGTCCGTGTGAGGTCCGTGTGTTACGCGGACCCATTGACTCTATTGGGTCCGTGTAAAACGTGCGCTCCCACGAACACTGACATGTCTCCGTGTTTGGCACACGGAGACACGGTCCGCAAAAAATCAATGACATCTGAACAGATGCATTGATTTTTATGGGTCTACGTGTGTCAGTGTCTCCGGTACGGGAGGAAACTGTCACCTCACGTACCGGAGCCACTGACGTGTGAAACCGGCCTAAGGGGACATTTGGCAAGTGTGTGTGATCTGATGGCCAGTAGGTAAGTGGGAAGTTGCAGAATTAGCCCAAGCTGAGGAGCTGCAGATTGAATATATATTGGGATGGAATTAATCACCAAATAGGCGGAGCTTAGTGGGAGGGGTGGTGCCATGTTCAGGAATCGGTGCAGATCTACCCCAGCCCATGCGAGGCGTGCTCCTCCTTATCATTGCTATTAATAGTGATCCACTATTCAGGGCAGTGTGATTGGTTACCTTGTTGCAGGATCTTTCCAAAATATTTGTTGTGACTGGTGCAGTTCCACCGCCTGGACCTGAACTGGTACTGACACTCCCGCACCGCCATCTTGGCGCCCTTCGCCACCTCGCTGACGATCTCTGGCTCCGTCTGGCACAGCTCGGCCTGTTTGCCGGCCAGGCGCTTGGTTTTCCTGCAGATGCTGTTGGGGTCCATCACCAAGGGGCTGCCAACTGCCCTGCCAAATTAGTAAAAAAAAAAAAAGAGAGAAAGAAAAAAGAGAGGAGAAAATAAGTGGAGGAGCGTGGATTGCACTGTCCATCTGGGCGCCGCGGTCACACAAAGCCCCGCTTGTTACAATGATATGACTCAATGTTCTTTACACGCCGCCCAATGTTATTCTGTCCCGGTCTTTGCCAAGGGACCTACGATCTCTGCGGCCGGAGAAACAGCACCCCCGCGGTCTATTTCCCTCCTCGCCCTGAGACACCGCCCCGCCGGTCCTCCGCAGAAGGGAAAAGCACAACAAAGCAGACAGTGCCTCGTATTATCTGGAAGCTGTGAAATAATATTAGTGAAATATCGAGAGATAAAGCAATATTTTCTCTGTCTCGGCACCGGCGAGGTGTCCAGCTATTGTTCCACGGACGTGACCACAAGAGATCCGAAATGATGAGGGAAGGGAATTTGTGGCGTGGGGCGAGAAAATCCCTAATATAGTGTCAGGACAGGAAGCGGGAGGGGATTTTGTACTGGACAATCGCTCATAGTGCAATTCCCTAATGTAATAAGGTTCACATTAATGAGGCTATCAGGGCGCAAACAGCCCCTTATTACAGGCCCTTGTGAAATATGTAGTTTATCCCTCTCATAGTGAGGGTCCGGGTGCTTAGACCCCCAAAGATCGCTGAATTTGCTTCACTTAGTGGCAGTGAGACTACGACTCCCATTATCCCCCTCACGTACTGGATTTGCTGGGACTGTCCATATTTTTCAGAAACCTTTAATGTCATAAACCTTAAAGGGGCAGGGCTTAAGCTAACCCAGCCCCCAATGTGTGGTCACTGGTGGGTTTTGGCGTGACTAAGAAATCTTTCAATTGGGAATTTCGAAATACCATCACAGGCTCAGGCTGCTAGGACATGCTGGGATTTGTAGTTCCCCAACATCTCAAATGACAGAAGTCGCTGACCTTTGTTTTTTATTTCCTAAGATGTGTTCTATTTGCAGTCATTTGATGATGGCCGTGTCTTCTTCCCATCACGTGTCTTTCTCATCTGTCCCGTGTTGTATTTAGGACTTGGCTACTAATCTGCACCACAATAGCTCCAATCAGAACTGCGGCATCATGGGACATGTAGTCTCCAGCATATTCCTGAAATTAGTGACATGTTCTTCTCCAGCGCTTAATCAGGAACACGACAGCGTGCGCCGCCAATGGTAACACCCCAGCAATAAAATGTAGCAAAAATATTGACTATTCTACATTTGTTAACACTATAAGAAGCTGTAGGTAATTTTTTTCGATGTTCGTTAAATCCCTTTAAAAAGTTTCAAAATATAATTTGCACCTATTTATGTCTAGTTTTAGGCTACGTTCCCACAATGAGTTTTTGGTAAGTTTTTTACGCTTCATATTTTTCAAAAATGCAAGTTAATTGGTGAAGAAATAGAAATGGTGAAGAAAATCTGCAACATCAAAAACTCCCCAACAGCTCATGGTGGGAACACGGCCTTGTTGTTTTACGGCGGTTTCTTTGTTTCTTCTTTTAAGTTGCACTCATTTTAGTCTATTTCCTACTTGTCCGTCAATGTTTTTTCTCACTTCGCCATTGCATACGTGGTTATTATAATCCAGAAATCTCCGGACAATTCAATTTGTTACTTTTTAAGAAGTCTAAAAAGTTTTGCACAAACTCCACTTCCCTTCCGGAATTTTTTTTTTTTTTCTTTTGTTTGTAGGACAGAATTTTTTGCAAATATGTTGAAGTTGAAAGCAAACTATTTTAATGGATCATGTGACTTTTTCTGCAAAAAAGGTAAAATGACAAAAAATGGAAACAATTGTTTCTATTTTGCATAAAATTCACAAACCCTCATATCATTTTGAAGAATTTACCAGAAACAAAGAGGTGACAAAAAATAAAAGTGACTGAAAAAAAAAACACGAAAATGATGAATGATGCACATAATTCCCACACTTTTTTTTATATAGTTGTCTTGTGAATACAAACTGTGTTCTTATGTATGTCATGTGGGGGTCCCCAGCTGCGGACCCTCAATCAGAAAGCAATTCTTGTTGTGACAGAGTTGGCCATGCATGCAAGGACTGGCTGATAACAGAGAACAGTAGATTGCAATCAACTGTATATAAAGGAAGGATAAGTTTGGCGTAGCTTTATATCCCGGGCGCTGTTAACCCTTCAGCGACCGGCGCTGTCCCCCTCTCCTGTGAGTGCTCATAGCTCACATTCCAGGAGTGTGTACAAGTTTGCAGCTTTCTGATGTCGATCTCATGTCACCTGTCCATCACAGCACAAAACTTCTACCCTCGGGGAGGTTTCTTACTCTTAAATCTTCTATCTTTCCCCACTCTTTTTCTTTTTTTTTCTCTCCTATGTCACTTTGTCTTCTGAAAAATGCAAACAAATGGTCTGCTCCCCGAGGCCGGGGCCGATCCTGATGACAGATGACAGCTCAGAGAGATGGGAACTGAAGGGTTAATGAGATTCCCGACTGCCTGGGAACGACCATAAAGACTCCTCCAGGGCACTGACTTGATCCCCCTGAAATCCACTTTATTGCTGTAATTCAGAATATATTGGACAATTGCTTATGTTGCAATTCTCAAAAGCCGTTACATGCATGTGATCGGTCTTCCAGAATACATAGAATTGATGGCCTATCCTTCACTAGTAAACCTCAGACCCAGAAAGACAGACAGTAGTTATGGCTGGAATACTCAGCACAGCGACTCCATTTGACTATGGTTGAGTCAGGTACTGCAGCTTAGGCTATTGAATGAATGAGGCTGAGCAGAAGTAAACAGGTTGACCTGTTGACCTTACATTAGGAGAGGTGATTAAAAAAAGATCAGCACCCCCTCTAATCAGCTGCTTGATCATCCAACAACCAAGGAATTGCAGATCAAATCACACTCACTTCAATGGGAGCTGAGCTGCAGTACCCACAATGGCCACTACCCAATGTATGGCGCTGTGGTGTCTGAGATTCGTACTCTGCTTTATGATGACTATAAGGGGTTAATGTCTTTAAAGAAGAAGAATACAATTTAAAAGAAAAAATAACTTGACATAATTGCAGCAATTGTACCATCTACTGCAGGCAACATCTCCTCTCCTTGGACCACCTGCAAGAACCTAATCCCACCTGCAGGGCTGACTGCCGCCACTCACCGGAGAATGAATGATGTATCAGGGTGCAAAGATTAAGTGACATCTGTGTTATTGTCTGGGGAGCGCACAGCGCCACATATTAATGGTAGAAAGTATAAACTGCACTGGAGATTGTGGAGAGATAATCATCTAGTAATACAGTATCAAGCAAGTCAAAAGGACAAAATACAACAATGAATGTGCTGATCCAGAATTACATCCTGTATTATACCCCAGAGCTGCACTGCCTATTCTGCTGGTCACTGTGTACATACATTACATTACTGATCCTGAGTTACATCCTGTATTATACTCCAGAGCTGCACTGCCTATTCTGCTGGTGCAGTCACTGTGTACATACATTACATTATTGATCCTGAGTTACTTCCTGTATTATACCCCAGAGCTGCACTCACTATTCTGCTGGTGCAGTCACTGTGTACATACATTACATTACTGACCCTGTACTGATCCTAAGTTACAGTCTGTATTATACTCCAGAGCTGCACTCATTCTTTGGCTGGTGCAGTCACAATGTACATACATTACATTACTGATCCTGTACTGATCCTAAGTTACAGTCTGTATTATACTCCAGAGCTGCACTCATTCTTCGGCTGGTGCAGTCACTGTGTACATACATTACATTACTGACCCTGTACTGATCCTAAGTTACAGTCTGTATTATACTCCAGAGCTGCACTCATTCTTCGGCTGGTGCAGTCACTATGTACATACATTACATTACTGATCCTGAGCTACATCCTGTATTATACTTCAGAGCTGCACTCACTATTCTGCTGGTGCAGTCACTGTGCACATACATTACATTACTGATCCTGAGTTACATCCCGTATTATACTCCAGAGCTGCACTCACTATTCTGCTGGTGCAGTCACTGTGTACATACATTACATTACTGATCCTGAGTTACATCCTGTATTATACTCCAGAGCTGCACTCACTATTCTGCTGGTGCAGTCACTGTGTATATACATTACTGATCCTGAGCTACATCCTGTATTATACTTCAGAGCTGCACTCACTATTCTGCTGGTGCAGTCACTGTGTACATACATTACATTATTGATCCTGAGTTACTTCCTGTATTATACCCCAGAGCTGCACTCACTATTCTGCTGGTGCAGTCACTGTGTACATACATTACATTACTGACCCTGTACTGATCCTAAGTTACAGTCTGTATTATACTCCAGAGCTGCACTCACTCTTTGGCTGGTGCAGTCACAATGTACATACATTACATTACTGATCCTGTACTGATCCTGAGCTACATCCTGTATTATACTTCAGAGCTGCACTCACTATTCTGCTGGTGCAGTCACTGTGTACATACATTACATTACTGATCCTGAGTTACATCCTGTATTATACCCCAGAGCTGCACTCACTATTCTGCTGGTGCAGTCACTGTGTACATACATTACATTACTGATCCTGAGTTACATCCTGTATTATACTCCAGAGCTGCACTCACTATTCTGCTGGTGCAGTCACTGTGTATATACATTACTGATCCTGAGTTACATCCTGTATTATACCCCAGAGCTGCACTCGCAATTCTACAAGTGCAGTCACTGTGTACATACATTACATTATTGATCCTGAGTTACTTCCTGTATTATACCCCAGAGCTGCACTCACTATTCTGCTGGTGCAGTCACTGTGTACATACATTACATTACTGACCCTGTACTGATCCTAAGTTACAGTCTGTATTATACTCCAGAGCTGCACTCACTCTTCGGCTGGTGCAGTCACAATGTACATACATTACATTACTGATCCTGTACTGATCCTGAGCTACATCCTGTATTATACTTCAGAGCTGCACTCACTATTCTGCTGGTGCAGTCACTGTGCACATACATTACATTACTGATCCTGAGTTACATTCTGTATTATGCTCCAGAGCTGCACTCACTATTCTGCTGGTGCAGTCACTGTGTACATACATTACATTACTGACCCTGTACTGATCCTAAGTTACAGTCTGTATTATACTCCAGAGCTGCACTCACTCTTCTGCTGGTGCAGTCACTATGTACATACATTACATTACTGATCCTGAGTTACATCCTGTATTATACCCCAGAGCTGCACTCACTATTCTGCTGGTGCAGTCACTATGTACATACATTACATTACTGATCCTGAGTTACATCCTGTATTATACTCCAGAGCTGCACTCACTATTCTGCTGGTGCAGTCACTGTGTACATACATTACTGATCCTGAGTTACATCCTGTATTATACCCCAGAGCTGCACTCACTATTCTGCTGGTGCAGTCACTGTGTACATACATTACATTACTGATCCTGAGTTACATCCTGTATTATACCCCAGAGCTGCACTCACTATTCTGCTGGTGCAGTCACTATGTACATACATTACATTACTGATCCTGAGTTACATCCTGTATTATACTCCAGAGCTGCACTCACTATTCTGCTGGTGCAGTCACTGTATTCAAGTATTGACAAACAAACCAATAAGATTTTGTAGCTCTTTCCTTTCAAATTACATTTTACACAGTCCAAGCCTTTATCTCTTGCCGTGGTGACTGTTCTTACTGAGACTATGATTAAATATTTTAAATTACCCAACCACTAAATATATCAATATCTACTGTACATAAAAAAACATTTTGTATGTGAAAATAAACTTGCAGCTGTACTTCTATAATTATACATCACAATATGCCCAGGTTATACCTGCATGATCCATAAAAATATGTGCAAGAATATGTATGCCTTATACTAGTATTACATATATAGTTATTTATGAAAAGATGCCCATGTTATATCAGGTGTAAATATGTAAACATATTCAGGAGATTCCAAGGTTATTCCAGCTGTACATATATAATTATATACAGAATATGCCCAGGTTATACCGGCTGTACATATATAATTATATACAAGAGATACCCAGGTTATACCAGCTGTACATATATAATTATATACAGGAGATGCCCAGGTTATACCAGCTCTACATATATAATTATATACAGGAGATGCCCAGGTTATACCTGCTGTACATATATAATTATATACAGAATATGCCCGGGTTATACCAGTCGTACATATTAAGTTACATTTTGCAGCAGACCAGCGTTCTGTACAGTAGTTGCAGTACTCCGCCTTGTCAGCAGGTGGTGTGCTATATTTAATAATAATCTTTATTTTTATATAGCGCTAACATATTCCGCAGCGCTTTACAGGTTGCACACATTATCATCACTGTCCCCGGGGCTCACAATCTAAATTCCCTATCAGTATGTCTTTGGAATGTGGGAGGAAACCGAAGTACCCACAGGAAACCCACGCAAACACGGAGAGAACATACAAACTCTTTGCAGATGTTGTTCTTAGTGGGGCTTGAACCCAGGACTCCAGCACTGCAAGGCTGCTGTGCTATCCACTGCGCCACCGTGCTGTCATACATGTGTGTATATATATCACTCCACATGACGTAGAAATGTTACTTCTTCCTATATTGAGTTTTTCTATGTTCCACAATGTTACAGACACAACTGATGTGATAACAAATCATAGATACATTATTAATGTATAATGGAGATCTACGCTCAGTAAACGCCTCTCTGGTCAGTAAAGGGTTAATAAATATCCAAAAACCCGGCACTCAACTTCAATTAAACTTGAAATTTATTGCGTAGTACAGAAAACGTTTCGGTCTCATGCGACCTTCATCAGTTACTACAATATGTACAAAATGAAATAAATAAATAAATAAACAAATAAACAAAATAAACAGCAACATAAGCATAAGTATAAAACAAAAAAACGAAACAGAAGTATATACAAAAGGTGGGATACGTCATATCTTGATTCAGATGATAGACTACATCGGGAGTACCACATAATAAACCTATACCACACTGTAAATGAATGCAGGTGAAAAAGAGAAGAAAGGAAAATGCGCTAGCGTACCGTACTTAAGGGTGATTGTGTATCACTTGATGAGCGGAATTCAGTAGATCCGGTAGGAATAACTATGGATACAGAGAGTGCCCGCTGGTTTAACAAAAGATATATTGCGTGTCCATAGATTGTAGATAAGAGATGCTGACCCACGTGCCCCAACCTGATGTATGTTACCTGGAATATGGCTGCCCTAGTCCTATGTAGGCTGGGAATATGGCTGCCCACATAGGACTAGGGCAGCCATATTCCAGGTAACATACATAAGGTTGGGGCACGTGGGTCAGCATCTCTTATCTACAATCTATGGACACGCAATATATCTTCTGTTTCGTTTTTTTGTTTTATACTTATGCTTATGTTGCTGTTTATTTTGTTTATTTATTTATTTCATTTTGTACATATTGTAGTAACTGATGAAGGTCGCATGAGACCGAAACGATTTCTGTACTACGCAATAAATTTCAAGTTTCATTGAAGTTGAGTGCCGGGTTTTTGGATATTTATGGTACTAAGGTGTGGGAACCTACCCGTGCACCCCCGTAGCAGTGCTCACGTTTTTTGTTCACCGCAGTAAAGGGTTAATGACATTGTGCAAAATCCCGTAACAACAATGACGATATAAACCCGTAGCTCGGCTCCCGCCAGAGATAAAGCGCTCCTTCTATATTAAAAACCATTTATTTTCCGGAGTTGATTCCCCTTTCTCTGAACTCTTCCTTTGTTCTTAAAATCGGCTAATAAGCGGCTGCGGGATTTAACCCTTTGCTGCACAGAGCTTAAAAACACAATATACTGTCATCTCAGTCTAAAAGCAAATCAGACAGAAATGTCTTCTCATACCAGGCAGTCGTGAAGCAATCAATGCTATTCTTGAAGGGGTTAAAAATGTATGGAATTGACGCATAGCACACAGGATGGAAGTGCTGAGGATGTTACTAAGGGATGAGCAGCAGATCTCAGACAGAGAAACAATTGCACAAATCTCATCCAGATTCTGCAAGTTCTCTGCACGGAATGTCACCTGCCTGCACTTTTTTCAACCATGTAAATTTTGTTGTCAATATTGCAAGGATTTCTTGCAGATTTTCTGCTTTAACTTGACGCAAATAACACAACGTGCTAAATTTTGTTGCGTTTTATCAGTGGGAAAGAACAACAAAAAAGTGCGGAATTCAAATTTGTTACTTTTTCTTTTTCAGATTCTGCCAGGTAAAGTCAGTAAATGCAGAACGTCCCTGCAGCTTTGCTGTGGATTATTTCCAATTCCATTGCATGTGGACTGGGTGAATTCACATGTTTAGGAAACATCTGTATCAAAATTAAGATTTCTGCATGCAGATTTTTCACGGATTTTATCCTTGGCCTTGCAGAGAGGTCAATTCATAAGAAAATACCCTCTACGAATCCACATCATAAAATGCACATTGCAGATCTGACAATCTGTGATTTGTGCAATTCTGCAGAACATTGTATTGTGATTTTTATTCCAAAAGATAATGTTTAAATTCCAACCGAAAATCGTTTACAAATCTGCCACATGTGAACTCACCTGTACAATGTATCAGAACAAATTCTGCATCTGTGTCACATACAATCATTATAGGCCTCGGTATATAAAGGTAAAAGGTCCTATTCACTGACAGCAAGCAAGATCTATTAGAAAATTGCAGTACTCATCATTTCACTATAATAAAACATGACGAACTTCACAAAAAAAAGTTAACAAATTCCCTTTAAATGAACCCTGGAATAAACCCAAGACACCAAAAGCTGCTCCCCTGTGTTTACTGCTGTATGTGACACATAACAGTACACGGAGCGCCTGCAGCAATGTCTCCAACATACTAATTCTCTCAAATTTCCAGCGAAGCAGATTCCCCGTCCTGGTCGTCCTTCTGCAGGTGGTGGCAAAGCCGTGACATACTGGAAATCACACACAGCTAATAATAATGGCTTACTTTTAAAGGGCCACCAACAGCATTCAGCTTATAATAATCCGGGCGCAATATAAGCAGAGCAGCTGATGGACGGCACACAGATGCCCAGAAAGGTTTCTGGAGAAAGGCGTAGGGAGTTTTTGGACTTTCTGTCAGTCAATCCCAAGTGTCATTCTCTCCCCAACCTGAAATGACTGATAACAGAGAACAATAATTTATATTCATCTGCACAGGTAATGGAGGTAAAGTTTAGTTTTAGTGTTGCTTCAGGCAAAAACCACTGTCATACTGTACACATAACTACTGCCGCCATATAATACATATATAATTCTGTCATACTGTACACATAACTACTGCCGCCATATAATACATATATAATTCTGTCATACTGTACACATAACTACTGCCACCATATAATACATATATAATTCTGTCATACTGTACACATAACTACTGCCACCATATAATACATATATAATTCTGTCATACTGTACACATAACTATAGCCACCATATAATACATATATACTATTGTTATATTGCAAATATAACTATTGCCACCATATCTGCTATATAATTGTCTAAGGGTCACTTCCGTCTGTCCTTATGTTTGTCTGTCTGTCACGGATATTCATTGGTCGCTGCCTCTGTCTGTCATGGAATCCAAGTCGCTAATTGGTCTCGCCAGCTGCAACGCTGCAGTGCTAACCACTGAGCCACCATACAGTGCTATCCACTGAGCCACCGTGCTGCCCATACATATATAACACTGTCTATATAACTAATGCCACCTTATAGTAGACAAATATTATCATACTGTATACATAACTACTACCACTAGACAATACATATATCATATGCCGTATACAGTATAATATACTGTTCATATAACTAATGCTCCTGTACAGCCCAAATAGAATGCTGTAATAATGTTCACATAACTAATGTTACCAAACAGTATGCAAATAATGTTGTCATAGAGTGCACATATCTATTGCCACTATACAATACACATATGCTGTCATACTGTACATAGAACTGATGCCGCCATATAGTAATTATGTTGTCATGCTGCAAATAAAACAAATTCCATATAGCACACATATAATACTATCATACTGTACACATAACTAATGCTACCATACCATAGTAGTAACAATAATAATAGTAATAATAAAAATAATATATATAGATTTTCTTTCCATGAGGTCGACATATTCTGCAGCACTTTACAATTCAGAATTTAGCTGTAGAACAAACAATATCAGACATTACAGAGTAACACAAAATTCAACAACTTGAACAAGAGGAGTGAAGGCGCAGATCATAAGAGCTTACAATCTAAAAAGAAATAGAGGAGCAGAAAAGGCAGAAGGTGCTTATCGTGCAAGATCCATCCATCAATATAACAAATCGAGAGTAAAACTGCATGAAGCGGTCATGAGTATCTGTGTATGTCCAGATACAAAGTGCTATCAAGCGCATAGAGGATGCGGGAACAGATTCTGAGAAATATTGATGAAAGGAGAACAGAGAAGAGTTATGTTATTGTGGTGATATATTAAGCCAGGATAAAGAGGCTCTTAGGGCGCACTGAAAACTGTGGATAATGGAAATTAACTGGATTGACTAAGGTGGGGCATACCAGAGAACCAATGCAGCACAAGAAAAGTCTTGGAGAATGGAGAGTAGGGGGATAGACAGAGATGAGGAGGAGATGTAGGGTGGTGCAGCACTGTGGAGAGGATGGGTAGGGAGGCAGAGATGAGGAGGAGATGTAGGGTGGTGCAGCACAGTGGAGAGGATGGGTAGGGTGTTAGAGATGAGGAGGAGATGTAGGGTGGTGCAGCACTGTGGAGAGGGCGGGTAGGAAGGTAGACAGATGAGGAGATGTAGGGTGGTGCAGCACTGTGGAGAAGAAGGGTAGGGTGGTCGACAGAGATGAGGAGGAGATGTAAGGTGGTGCAGCACTGTGGAGAGGATGGGTAGGGAGGCAGAGATGAGGAGGAGATGTAGGGTGGTGCAGCACAGTGGAGAGGACTGGTAGGAAGGTAGACATAGATGAGGAGATGTAGGGTGGTGCAGCACTGTGGAGAGGGCGGGTAGGAAGGTAGACAGATGAGGAGATGTAGGGCGGTGCAGCACTGTGGAGAAGAAGGGTAGGGTGGTTGACAGAGATGAGGAGGAGATGTAGAGTGGTGTAGCACTGTGGAGAGGGCGGGTAGGGAGGTAGGATTAGATACACTGCTTGCAGTCAGTATCACACATGATAGGCTTAGACACACAGCTCAGCAGATGGTATCACATATGATGGGATTAGAAACATGGCTCAGCAGCCAGTTTCACAGATGATGGGATTAGATACACTGCTCGCAGCCAGTATCACACATGCTGGGCTTAGATACACTGCTAGTGTCACACATGATGGGATGAGATACACTGCTCGCAGCCAGTGTCACACATTATAGGCTTAGATACACTGCCAGTGTCACGCATGCTAGGCTTAGATGCACTGCTTGCAGCCAGTATCACACATGATAGGCTTAGATACACTGCTCGCAGCCAGTATCACTCATGCTAGGCTTAGATACACTGCCAGTGTCACACATGATGGGATGAGATACTCTGCTCGCAGCCAGTGTCACACATTATAGGCTTAGATACACTGCCAGTGTCACGCATGCTAGGCTTAGATGCACTGCTTGCAGCCAGTATCACACATGCTAGGCTTAGATGCACTGCTCGCAGCTAGTGTCACACATGATAGGCTTAGATACACTGCTCGCAGCCAGTATCACACATGATAGGCTTAGATACACTGCTCGCAGCCAGTGTCACACATGATAGGCTTAGATACTCTGCTCGCAGCCAGTGTCACACATGCTGGGCTTAGATACACTGCTCGCAGCCAGTATCACACATGATAGGCTTAGATACACTGCCAGGGTCACACATGATCCTGTCGTCGGTATCTCGGGCTGTGCCCTCGTTTCTTGTCTGGTCTTATGTCGGTGATGTTGGCACAGATCTGCCCTATCAGTAGGATCCCACATAGCGGGCAGGTTGGCACGCGGCAGGAATTTCCAATCAGAGGATTATAACCTTTTCACCCCGGGTTCTCCAGTCTTGTTAATCACCACTCCCATCATCCCGGGCCATGGCCGCCCTGAGCTGCTCTTCTGATTCACTGGTGGATGAAATTCGCTCCTGCAGCAGCCTGCAGCGCTGTCAGTGAGTAATGCCGCCACATGTGTGCCCATGCAGCCGTGTGTTAGCGCTCAGTTACCCATGCTTACTGCTGGGCACCGTGCCCACTACTGAATAACAAACGCATCTGTTTTCCCGTAAGCCCAGAAGCAGCGCTCGGCGGGAACGTCAAGTCTGCCATTAACCCTTCCAGGGACATTGCACTACCACTGGCTTCAAATCAGTACCAGTATCACATTGTTCCATAGTAAAGAAGGTTCTCCTCGGTCATATCAACCAGACATGGGAAAAAGGACAAACTGTCCCCATCCAGGCACCACCACCACTCAGTCCACTTTCTATCTTCACATCTTCTTCCTTCACATCTTACCCAAGTGGTCACTGTCACTTCAACAAACTTTACATAAATCAATAATACAAGGAAATATAAGAAACTGTATAATACATCTCATCAGAGAAATCTGCTGCTTTCTCCACTTATAAGCCCCTTCTCCTCCTCACTGCCTCCTGAACTCATCATTCAGCCTGAAAACTGTTAAAATGGATCAACCCAAAAGTATGGCCAGCGCTGCTATGAATCAGATTTATGGCTGCCTCCTCTATGGGAGGAGCAGAATACAAGAGGCAGAGAAACACATACAGACTGCAGAGCAGTACTCACAGCTACACTGCTCAGTTCTGCTGTAAAATGTCCACTATATAGATGCTTTTCTAGTAACTGTTTATCTCACCCAAGTGCTGGTCACCCAGCTACATTATCGAATAGTGCCTCCATTCTGCCGGTGCTTTCTAGTAAATGTTTATTGCACTCCACAGCTGGATTCCCAGCTACAATGTACAATACTGCTGTATGATGTCCTCGATGATGCTGCTTTTTAGAGACTGTTTTATCTCACCCATGTGTTGGAATCCAAGCTACATTGCTCAGTACTGCTGGATAATGATCTGCATGCTGTCGCTTTCAAGTAAGATTTTACCTCTCCCCAGTGCTAAATCACAGTTACACTGCTCAGTACTGCTGCTGTTGCTTCTGTACATGTGTTACATAGAGATGGGTATTGCTGTGTATGGGAGACATTGTAGCAGCTACTCTACACCCACTAGCTCAGAGACAGGTGAAAATCCAATACAGCGCATGCAAATGTAGAGAAAAATGCAGGATACAAGTCATAAAATACCAAGAAATAGTGTTACCCTCCATGTATACAGTCACAGGAAACAACAGATTTCCATCATGATGCGGTATTATATGGCCATACTCGCACTGTTAGCCATGATTTTATGTTGTATAACACTATCCTGTATGGCACAATCATGCATTCTGTACTTCTACATATTCACTACTAGATTGTGTCCCGATTCTAACGCATCGGGTATTCTAGAATATGCATGTCCCCGTAGTATATGGACAATGATGATTCCAGAATTCGCGGCAGACTGTGCCCGTCGCTGATTGGTCAAGGCAACCTTTATGACATCATCGTCGCCACGGCAACCATTATGACATCTACGTCGATACTGTGCCTGTCGCTGATTGGTCGAGGCCGCCTGGGCCTCGACCAATCAGAGACGCAGGATTTCCAGGACAGACAGACAGACAGAAAAACCCTTAGACAATTATATATATAGATATGGCATTATTATGTTGTAAGTGTATGTAATTATTATCTAGACTCTGTTGCACTATTCTGGGTCACTGCATGGCACTGTTGGGCAGATACTATTTGTAATTACTTTTTTATACTATGTATTATTTTATGTGCACACTGAATGGTACTAAACCACGGCTAATAAATGCCTTAGTGTAGGCGATGTAGGCACCAATATTTCCTTACTCTATAGTATTATTATGGCATTATTAGGTTGACCTTGTATGAGCCTATTGTTTGGCATTAGGGCACACTATACTACATGGAGGACTATGGAAGGCACATTACACTATGTGGAGGACTATGGGGTGCATTATACTATACAGAGAACTATGGGATGCAATATACTATATGGAGGACTATGGGTAGTGTATTATACTATATGTTGGACTTTGGGCTGTGCATTATACTATATGGAGAACTATAAAGGGTGCGTTACACTATCTGGAGGAATATGGGGTGCATTATACTATATGGAGGACTATGGGTAGTGTATTACACTATATGGAGGACTATAAAGGGTGTGTTACACTATGTGGAGGTCTATGGGGGGTGCATTATACTATACAGAGAACTATGGAGTGGATTATACTATATGGAGGACTATGGGCTGTGCATTATACTATATGGAGAACTATAAAGGGTGTGTTACACTATATGGAGGTCTATGGGGGGTGCATTATACTATATGGAGAACTATGGGGTGCATTATACTATATGGAGGACTATGGATAGTGTATTATACTATATGGAGGACTATGGGCTGTGCATTATACTATATGGAGAGCTATAAAGGGTGCGTTACACTATATGGAGGACTAGGGGGGTGCCTCATACTATATGAAGGACTATGGGGTGCATTATACTATATGGAAAGCAATGTGGGGCCCATTACACTATATGCAAGGCCATTATAATATTTGGAAGGCTATGTGGAGGACATTATAATATTTGGAGGGATATGTGGGGACCAGTATAATATTTGGAGGGCTATGTGGAGGACATTATAATATTTGGAGGGCTATGTGGGGACCAGTATAATATTTGGAGGGCTATGTGGGGACCAGTATAATATTTGGAGGGCTATGTGGGGACCAGCCTGAACTCAGCGCATGTAAATACAACCGAAATGTTTCTGTGTGATGGTGCAATATGTCAACATTTGGGGCCCCACTTTAAACTTTTGCCCAGGGCCCCACTTTGTCTATAACCAGCCTGGTCATTATACAAGTATTAATATGCAGACACCATGTGATATTACTATGGGGGCACTATATGGCATTACTGCGCAGGCACTGTTCAGCACTCCTATGCATTTACTGTATGGCACTATTATATAGATGTGCGGTATTATCTAAGCATTGTACAAGCACTAACATGTGGACACTGCGCGGCATTACTATGGGGGCACTGTATGGCAATACTACATGGGCACAGCATGGCACTATTATGTAAGTACTGTACGGCATTAAGAGTAGCATTGAGGGGCCCATCTTAATGAAAATTACATACAAACATCACATAATTTGTACATTGAAAAGTAGAGAAAAAGGGTAAAAAAAAAAAAGTTTCATGATCATTTTGCACAAGAAATTGTCCAGATGGAGCCTGCGTCTTCCATAGAAGGAGCCTAAGAGATCGCTATACACAGCTGCTCCTCTACATTATTTTCTCTAGGATCTTTGAGGAGCTGTGCCTGTGCTCATGAATAGCAGCCATTCTGAATATGCAGCGCTGCAGTGTAAAGCATGGGGGGGAGAAAAAGCCTGAACCACTAACAGGACAGACTCCAGACTACTTCTAACCCCAACAGGCAAAGCATCTACCCTGGAGTCACTGCCCGGTGCTGCGTCCTAAGTAAGTCAGTAATCGGTAATGTAACGCTGATTTCCGAGTTCCGTGTGTATATACCGTATCCGTCACTGTTTGTCTGAGCCGCGCGTGTCGTTAGTATATTTGTGTGCACAGGGAGGTGGGAGCAGGGGCAGAGCAGCTGCCAACTTCTGCCTTTCTACCAGTAGTTTAGGGTCTGTCGGAGCTTGTTCTATCTGACACAATTTTAGGAATCATCCAAAATCTATAATTATCATGACAAGCCTGTTTCAACGCCTCCCTCCCTGGGCCTTTCCATTCCTGTAATCTGGATTTAACCCCTCATGCGAGACAGGTGTCCCGGCCATGACTTCTGGTATTACCTGCAGAGAAAAACTTTTTTCCTTACTGGGGGGGGGGGGGAAGTTTAAACCATAAACCATGGCCCCAGAATATATCCAGCAGAGTTCAGGCATAAAACTGCTCGAAATGTTGCAAACTCGAAGTTGTGCAAACATTGGGCAAACTTTTTTCGAATCCCGGACAATTTTTCGAAATGTGGGTGGAATTTGGACAGGACGGGACATGGACAAATGTGACCCAAAAAAGTGGCTTTAATGATGGCGGAAATGTTCTCCAGCCTCTGCAGGTGTATAGATCTACAGTTGAAAATCCTGCCAAATTCATACAAGAGGCTCATGCTCTGAAAGACTTTGGCGCATCTTACTGCATCGCTCCCTTCATTATGGCTCGGGTACAAAACTCCAATCTTAATAAATCGGGTCCTGTATTCCAGCGAGTTTTTATAATATAGACTTTAATAAAAATTAACAAAATATTAGCAGTTTCGTAGTTAAGCATCAGTGAGTGAAATACATAATGGTCGCGATCACAGTGCGGACGTCCAACATTGCTGGAAAAAAGAATAGGAAATCTGCGGAAATAGAGGATGACTGGTTCCAAGTTTATGTGGGTCGATGGGCAATAAAGTCCCGATGGGACTATCTCTGTTTTAAGAAAAAAAATGTTTTTCCTCCTCGCCTTCCAGGATCTAAACTTTTATATTTTACAGTCGTTACAGTTGTATCAGTGCTTATTTTTTGTGGTACAAGCTGTAGATTTTATCATTTTAAGGTCCATATAACTTTTTGATCTTTTTTTTTTTTTAAGGCAGGTTGAGGGGAATTAAAGTGACCAAAAACAACAATTGTGCCATTTTTTTTTTTTACATTTTGGCATTCACTATATGAGATAAATATTATGATATTTTATTAGGTTGCACAGTCACCCATGCATAAATATCAAAATTTTTTTTATATTAAATTTATAGATTTTATTTATGTTAATTATTTAAATTACATTTATTTCATGGGAAATTGGAGCATTATAAACTTTTTGCAAAATATTGTTTATTTTTTTTACATTTTTTGTTGGTTTCCTTAGGGTTGTTGAACCTGTGAACACTTGTGCAGTACACTACAATACTTTAATATTCTTTCCAATTCATTGTAAAATTACCAATGTACAGTTATGGCTAAAAATTTTGAGAGTGACACAAATTTTGATTTTCACATTTTGCCTCTTCAGCGTTTCCAAGATGGGAACTGGGTGTGGACAAGTTGGGAAAATGGAATGGACAAGATGGGAAAGACCAGTGGACAGGTTGGGAACGGGGTGTAGACAAGATGAGAATGGGATGTGGACAAGTTAGGAAACGGGAGTGGACAAGTTGGGAACGAGGCTTTAGAAAAGATGTTGAGACAAACTTTTCCACACAAAGCAAATGCTCCTCAAAGACACTTGACCCATCAAAATCTCAAACACTTGGTGATAGCTAAGGAGAGTTTTACACATTTCATTTTGGGGCCCAGGAGTCTTCTGCACAGAGCTTTCGGGGTGACAAAAAAATGATACACACTCTGTTTCTCTATACAGGATCATATTACTGAGGCATTATCACCAAGGAAAAATGCAGAATATAAATGTACTGGCTTAAACCATCCAAAAATCACACACTGAATGCTCAGCTGACTGAAGCAAACAATGTAGCAGGAGTTGTACAAATTGCAGCATTCCACTGGGCGTAACGCACAGGGAAATGTCCTCCGAGGTGAACAGAATGAAATAAAATCATAGAACTTTCTCATAACATCCCGACCATAGCGAAGGTCACCGCCACCAATAATCATTATTTACACATCAGATGAATCACATCCTCGTGTTTGTCTTATACGTTGTGTCATTGTTGGCTCCAATGATGAGTTCTAGCATTTGGGACAGATGCAGAATAAGAAGCCGATGGAGACATTGTCTGTAAATCCTGGATTGCTACATAGATGTGAGATCAATTATAATTTCATCAGTAAGAAAGCGCATTAAAAGTCACAATACATAGATCTTTAACATTTCAGCTACTATAATACTGCCTCTTATGTACAAGAATATACTATAATACTGTCTTACATGTACAAGAATACAACTACCATAATACTGCTCCTATGTACAAGAATATAACTACTATAATACTGCCCCTATGTACAAGACTATAACTACTATAATACTGCCCCTATGTACAAGAATATAACTACTATAATACTGCCCCTATGTACAAGAATATAACTACTATAATACTGCCCCTTATGTACAAGAATATAACTACTATAATACTGCCCCTATGTACAAGAACAGAACTACTATAATACTGCCCCTTGTGTACAAGAATATAACTACTATAATACTGCCCCTATGTACAAGAATATAACTACTATAATACTGCTCCTATATACAAGAATGGAACTACTATAATACTGTTCCTATGTACAAGAATATAACTACTATAATACTGCTCCTATGTACAAGAATATAACTACTATAATACTGCCCCTATGTACAAGAACAGAACTACTATAATACTGCCCCTTGTGTACAAGAATATAACTACTATAATACTGCCCCTATGTACAAGAATATAACTACTATAATACTGCTCCTATATACAAGAATGGAACTACTATAATACTGCCCCTATGTACAAGAATATAACTACTATAATACTGCCCCTATGTACAAGAATATAACTACTTTAATACTGCCCCCTATGTACAAGAATATAACTACTATAATACTGCCCCTATGTACAAGAATATAACTACTATAATACTGCCCCTATGTAAAGAACAGAACTACTATAATACTGCCCCCTATGTACAAGAATATAACTAGTATAATACTGCTCCTATGTACAAGAATATAACTACTATAATACTGCCCCTATGTACAAGAATATATCTACTATAATACTGCCCCCTATGTACAAGAATAAAACTACTATAATACTACCCCCTATGTACAAGAATATATCTACTATAATACTGCTCCTATGTACAAGAATATAACTACTATAATACTGCCCCTATGTACAAGAATATAACTACTATAATACTGCCCCTATATACAACAATGGAACTACTATAATACTGCCCCTATGTACAAGAATATAACTACTATAATACTGCTCCTATGTACAAGAATATAACTACTATAATACTGCCCCTATGTACAAGAATATAACTACTATAATACTGCTCCTATGTACAAGAATATAGCCTCTGGTATCTGAGTCTCATCAGGATCACCTCCACCCTTGGTGGTTAACGTCTGGTGACACGGGTATGAATTTTACTCAGACCCTACTTCATCCGGACCCGGATCCAACATGAAAAAATTTTGGTCCTTGGTGCAGATTAGTGATGAGCGAGTATACTCGTTGCTCGTGTTTTCCTGAGCACGCTCTGGTGGTCTCAGAGTATTTGTTAGTGTTCAAAGATTTTGTTTTCATTGCCTCAGCTGCATGATTTACAGCTGCTAGCCAGGTTGAATACATGTGGGAATTCTCTAGCAACTAGGCATTCCTCACATATATTCAGCCTGGCTAGCAGCCGTAAATCATGCAGCTGAGGCTTTGAAAATGAAATCTCTGAACACTAACAAATACTCGGAGACCACCAGAGCGTGCTTGGGAAAACACGAGCAACGAGTATACTCGCTCATCACTAGTGCAGATTCTGTGATTCATCGGAGCAGACCCCTGGTGCCCATGGCATAGAATGTGTGAACATCTCTGCAGAATGCCCCATCTGAGGTTCCACAGTCAGTTGGGCGTTTGGAAATTTTTGATACGGGAGGAAACAAGGGTGATTGGGGAGCCACCTCTGAGGATTATACTGTGTGTGATGTTAAGGTGGAGGAAGAGGAGGAGAGGCCACTTGATACAGCGCTTGCCATCCACTGTAGCACATGTTCTTTCTGAGCCTCATCTAGAAGAGTGCAGCTGACAAAGAAAGGGAGTCGAGTAGCCCGTCCAGTAACAGGTCTTGTCAGTGGTCTTTGGATAGGACAAGATGGTGTTTGTTCAGTTGGGCCTTCATTCACATTAACACCAAGCCTATTCTCCCTTCCACCACAACCTTGCTTTTTCCCACTCATGTTGTATGATCTCCTCCCCTCTTGTACCTCGCTGTTTCACAACCTTAGGTCCACAGCTGTCAGTCACCTGTCACTGAATGATTTGGATTAGCTAATTGAGCCTCCTGGCTGCACCCCAATATTAGGCCTAATGATTTTTAAGTGGAAATCTGGCCTTCTGATCGGTCTATGAAGCACAGTTTAAGACAAAAGATTTGGATTATATAATGGGGCCCATAGCTCCCAACTGTCCCTCATTCTGCGGGACTGTCCCGGTTTTGAGCCTTTGCCCCGCACTCCCGCACGGGATGCTCTTCTGCCTGCAGACAGCAGGAGAAGCAGCCGACACGCCCCCATGTGTTAAGCCACGCCCCTTACCCTTCCGTATGCAGTGCAGTACGTATCAGCCACATATTGGCTGCTCTGTGCGCACAGGACCTGTGATGAGGTCACAGGAGGGGAGGAGTCACATGATCGGGACCTCCGTGGATTGCAGGACTCGGCTGTGGTGCTGGTTGCCAACTTGCCATGGTGCTGCTGGATGAGATAAGTAAGCTGCCTTGTGTGGGGTCAGGAGGTGTTTACAGTGTGGATGTAGCAGACAGTGTGTACAAGGTTAGGTGTATGGAGCGGAGCCGTGTGTGTATGAGGTGTATGGAGCGGAGCCGTGTGTGTATGAGGTGTAAGGAGCGGAGCCATGTGTGTACAAGGTGTATGGAGCGGAGCTGAATGTGTACGAGGTGCATGTGTGGGGCCATTGTACAGTATGGAGCATCATGTGTGGCCATTATACAGTATGGAGCATCATGTGTAGTCATTATACAGTATGGAGCATCATGTGCGGTCATTATACGGTATGGAGCATCATGTGTGGCCATTATACAGTATGGAGCATCATGTGGGGTCATTATACAGTATGGAGCATCATGTGTGGCCATTATACAGTATGGAGCATCATGTGGGGCCATTGTACAGTATGGAGCATCATGTGTGGTCATTATACAGTATGGAGCATCATGTGGGGCCATTGTACAGTATGGAGCTTCATGTGTGGTCATTATACAGTATGGAGCATCATGTGTGGCCATTATACAGTATGGTGCATTGTGGGGCCATTATACAGTATGGAGCACTGTGTGGCCATTATACAGTATGGAGCGTCATGTGTGGCCATTATATAGTATGGAGCGTCATGTGTCACCATTATACAGTATGGAGCATCATGTGTGGCCATTATACAGTATGGAGCGTCATGTGTCGCCATTATACAGTATGGAGCATTGTGGGGCCATCATACAGTATGGAGCATCATGTGTGGTCATTATACAGTACGGAGCATCATGTGGGGCCATTATACAGTATGGAGCACTGTGTGGCCAGTTTTTTTGTTTATAATTATTCTTTATGAAACAGTGTGATCAGCAGTGCTAAATGGGTGTGGTTGGGACGTGGATATGGGTGTGACTAGTTATGAATGGGTGTGGTCAGAGGCGTGGCCTAAAATTTGCCCTCTTTCCCATCTTCAAAAGTTGGGAGGTATGATGGGGCCTCCGGAGATGGCCACACAATTTTTGAACAATCTACTTCGATGCTGGAAGAACGATTTCACACAGGACAGGATCCTATGTAGCTAACAGACAAGTTCACTTTCAGCACGAGCGACCTCTCTGCACTGTGACACTGAGACAATGGCGCCAGCATAACAAGATGGCCGCTTTTTATATGGCATGTGACTTCGGCAGCCAATCAGAGAAGACCTTGTGTCATGATGTTGTGGATGGAATCACCGGTCTTGGAGGATGTTCATTCAGTTGTTTAATTTTGTAGAAAAAAATCAGATCACAGACATGGCGCAAAGCTAAAGTAATTTCAAATGGCAACTTTGTGGCTTTAAGAAACACTAAAAGAAATCAAGAACAAAAAATGTGGGAGTCAGTAATGGTTACTTTTTTTAGAACAAGCTGAGGGGAAAAATTATGGAATCACTAAATTATGTGGGAAAAAAATATGGAATCATGAAAAACAAAAAAACACTCCAAAATATCACTAGTATTTTGTTGCCCCACCTCTGGTTTTTATAACAGCTTGCAGTCGCTGAGGTCTGGACTTACTGAGGGTCACACAGGACTCTTCATCAATCTGGCTCCAGCTTTTTCTGATTGCTGTTGCCAGATCAGCTTTGCAGGTTGGAGCCTTGTCATGGACCATTTTCTTCAACTTCCACCAAAGATTTTCAATTGGATTGAGATCCGGACTATTTCCAGGCCATGACATTGACCTTATGTGTCTTTTTGCACAGTTTTTGCTCTATGGCAGGATGCATTATCATCTGGAAAAATGATTTCATCATCCCCAAACATCCTTTCAATTGATGGGATAAGAAAAGTGTCCAAAATATCAACATAAACTTGTGCATTTATTGAAGATGTAATGACAGCCATCTCCCCAGTGCCTTTACCTGACATGCAGCCCCATATCATCAATGACTGGGGAAATTTGCATGTTCTCTTCAGGCAGACATCTTTATAAATCTCATTGGAACGGCACCAAACCAAAGTTCCAGCATCATCACCTTGCCCAATGCAGATTCGCGATTCATCACTGAATATGACTTTCATCCAGTCATCCACAGTCCACGATTGCTTTTCCTTAGCCCATTGTAACCTTGTTTTTTTCTGTTTAGGTGTTAATGATGGATTTTGTTTAGCTTTTCTGTATGTAAATCCCATTTCCTTTAGGTGGTTTCTTACAGTTCGGTCACAGACGTTGACTCCATTTACCTCCCTTTCGTTCCTCATTTGTTTTGTTGTGCATTTCCTGTTTTGGAGACATATTGCTTTAAGTTTCCGGTCTTGATGCTTTGATGTCTTCCTTGGTCTACCAGTATGTTTACCTTTAACAACCTTCCCATGTTGTTTGTGTTTGGTCCAGATTTTAGACACAGCTGACTGTGAACAACCAACATCTTTGGCAACATTGTGTGATGATTTACCCTCTTTTAAGAGTTTGATAATCCCATCCTTTGTTTCAATTGACATCTCTCATGTTGGAGCCATGATTCATGTCAGTCCACTTGGTGCAACAGCTCTCCAAGGTGTGATCACTCCTTTTTAGATGCAGATCAAATTTGATGCAAGTGATAGTTTGCGGAATTGAAATTTAGAGGGTGCATTTTTTCCCACATAATTGAATGTGTCCATAATTTTTCCCCTCAGCGTGTTCTAAAAAAGTAACCATTACTGACTACCACATTTGTGTTCTTGATTTCTTTTAGTGTTTCTTAAAGCCAGAAAGTTGCCATTTGAAATGACGTTAGTTTTGTGCCATGTCTGTGATCTGATTTTTTACTACAAAATTAAACAACTGAATGAACATCCTCCAAGGCCGGTGATTCCATCATTTTTGCCAATGGTTGTATAGTCATAGTTACAAACGTGCCTTGTTTTGAGGATCATTGCGGGTCTCATTGGTCGGACCCCACCGATCAACAAGTTATCACCTATCCTGTATATAAACAACATCTTGTTTTAGCCAGACAACCCCTGTAAGGAAATGGTCCTTCAAGACTAAAAAAACCCTCTGCTTTGGTTAAAGAGAAGAGTTCCTGTTATCTTTATCTTTAGTCATGGCCTCTTCTAGTCGCTTTTCACTTTTGATATCTCTTGGTTTCATGACTGCGCCTCTGCCAGCGACACCTGTATTTGTGGCATTTAACAAATCATTTTGGGATAAGAGCCATCGAGGAGGTTTAGATGAGGCTGCATTTGGCAGAGGAGTTTGGAGGGGGAGGATGGATCACCTTAGATAATAAATTGTGTACAATTGCAGGTTGTGGCTAGAATAGCACTTACTTTGGAAGGATGTATAAAATTCTTACTAGATTTAAAAGTTCATGTTTCGACAGATTCTCGTTTATCGAGCCTCGATATACCTTTTATGACCCATGTAACGAAACTCCCTCCTATCCGGACGTCCCGGACATGGTGGAGCTGAGCAGCTACTAAAAAAATGTAAAAATTCACACATTTTCTGGATGATTTTTTTGGTTACAATTTGTACAATTTTAAAGCATAGCAGTTTTCTTCCGCAAACAGCGCCATTCCTGTCCACAGGTTGAGCGCGGCATTACAGCTCAGCCTTATTCACTTCTATGGAGACCAGCTGCAGTTCCAGAGTGCACCCATGGAGCGGTGTGGTGCGGTTTCCTGGTGAAAGCAGCCATTTTTTTTTTCTGCTTTGGAAAAACCCCTTTAAATTAAAATTGCAACACTTACATTAAATTTTCAGTTTGTAGAGATCTCTTTGTTAGAAGGTTCCCCAGCAATAAACACACAGATTCCCATTGCTATCAGCTGTTATTTTGGGGGGAATCTAGCATTAGGTGTTCAATTTCCCTGCGGGACCACCACAAAGGAAATGAAGCGTTACACAGATCCTACTGAAATCGTTGGGGTGTCTGTGTAATTGGGTCTTCTAGAGAATGAGAAAGACACGCCGGTAATAACTCTCTCCCCCAATTTGCCAGAAAATCAACTCACAGCACAAGTGCCCCGGATAAAGGGGGACTCCGCTTCCCACTCGTCCACTCACTTATCTCAATAAGCTAACAATGAGCTTAGCGCACCCCACACACGGTCCCCAAATCCACACCACACATTACCCTGCCATCACTCGCCGTATTACCAGACCGACAAGATGCCTGCACCCATCAACACTCCGATACACATGCACACCCAGCTTTCCCAAGCTCCTGAATGGTTCACTACTTGCACTCCGGCTACAAGGTAACACAACCAGCTATTTTCTGTCCTCGAGACCGTGGGAATATTAGAGCAATGAGGGACAATTGTATTACAGTTTTTTTAACATATAAAAGGAGTAGAGTGCTTAAAAATGCTACAAAAGGCGAGATAACAAAAATACAGGAAAAAAAACAGTACAAAATAAAAGGGATGAAATACAGATACAGATATGTCTTATGTATTGGAGCCATAAGTCCTTCTGCTGGAAGATAACACTGCGGGAAATATGGGCAGAACTGTCATACACATTGGTCTGACACGAATATATGGATGAAACTAGAATATTAAGTTAAAAAAAAACAATAATATTGTTTTACCTTGTGCTGTCTATACAGTAAAGACAGAGCGGTTACACAAAGTGAAAGCATTGATGCCCCTGTGTCAGTGGGTTCGTACAGGACCCCTCGGCTGCCCAGATGGTTCTCCAACATAGACAGCTGCCCGTTAGTTACTCTGTGTACAGACTCCAGGTCTGCTCTCCATCAGATAACCTGCTTCAATTACCTGCTCAAAGCAGGGGCTGCTGGCAGTGATCTAACGCCCCCAGCCGTGGATCTGTATAACTCATAACACCGATGATAAGAATATCTGAGGAGCAAATTTTAGTAGCTCAAATCCCATATGCAAGAGTGGTCTGGCGTCCCCTGGGCGTTCCCCTAACAGCAAAGAGTCCCAACCTCTCCTCCCAAAACCCTTCCCCTAAAATCGATTGCTGTTGCTTGCAGTTTCCAGCATCCATAACTTGTCCATGCAACACAGAACAGGAACCAGGCACATGCACAGTACCTTCCCTCCTTCCTACAACTTTGAGTGGTATTGGCCTCAAATGTAGCACAGCATTGAAATCTTTGATACATTTCCAACCCAGAGATGTGCTAGTGACTGGATCTCCCGGAATTACCCCTGATGTAGCTGACGGCATGTATGTATATATAGTAATCATGAGGTTGCTCCTGTTCGCACAGGGTAATAAAATGTTACATATACTGATAATAGTCCATGTATAGAGATATAAAGAGATTATTGAAACCTCCCATCCTACAGCGATGTCCGGACTCATCCATCTGTGTCACAAATGTTAATGACTGAACTCTTTAAGCAACTTATCAAATTTCCAATATGGTTCCTAATTAATCACAGATAGATGAATTCATCGCTGCTACATCTGTATATTAACTCTTTAACCCGACATCATGAATGCATTGTAAAGAATGTAAATACCTTCTGTAGGAAGAAAGTATCAAATACAGATTATTTTTACCCTTTGCAGAATAAAAGAAATCTATTGTTATATGGAAACCGTCAACAAGCTGGTGAGCTGCTGTGAAAAGATCTTTATCTTACTATAGACTTATTCTTAACATGGTTCTTATGAATATTTAGAATATCACACGACCATCCAAACATTACCTAATACGTGGTTTAAAGGGGAGGTCTACAAGGGCTGTTAGGGATTAAAGAGTTAATCGCAAGCAACTCAAGTGCAATGGGACTTTCTTTTGTGGTCAGGATACAAATCATACAAGCATAATACGATAGTTTCCTGACAGTTCTAATAGTTTAATTAAAACAAATATACAATAGTTAAGCCTCATCTTGTAGTTCTATGTACACTATCAGCTCTGCTACATCTGTAAACAGCTCTAGGTGTGAACCCTCATATACCGCCTATAGTGTGACATGTTTCCAGATTCCCCCACCTGTATTATGACTCAGGTATGGTGGACCTTCTTCTTCTGCACAGTCCACAATGACGCAGAGAACCATGACCTCTTCATGGGTCACATTCCTGATCTGACCTGGACGCTGCTCAAGGTCTCGGTGACTGACAGCTAATCCGTTTATCCTTATCCTGCCGCTACCTGTTCCAGCTCCTCTGCTTATCCTGCAGCAACAGCGTCCTCCCTCCCCAAAACTGGTCCGGATTTATTCCTATCACCAGTTCTGCTCCTGAGCTCAACTCCATTCTGATTCTATCATCAGTGAACATCAGTGTATATAGATAACATTACTGATCCTGAGTTACATCCTGTACTCCAGAGCTGCACTCACTATTCTGCTGGTGCAGTCACTGTGTACATACATTACATTACTGATCCTGAGTTACATCCTGTATTATACTCCAGAGCTGCACTATTCTGCTGGTGCAGTCACTGTGTACATACATTACATTACTGATCCTGAGTTACCTCCTGTATTATACTCCAGAGCTGCACTCACTATTCTGCTGGTGCAGTCACTGTGTACATACATTACATTACTGATCCTGAGTAACCTCCTGTATTATACCCCAGAGCTGCACTCACTATTCTGCTGGTGCAGTCACTGTGTACATGCATTACATTACTGATCCTGAGTTACCTCCTGTATTATACTCCAGAGCTGCACTCACTATTCTGCTGGTGCAGTCACTGTGTACATGCATTACATTACTGATCCTGAGTTACCTCCTGTATTATACTCCAGAGCTGCACTCACTATTCTGCTGGTGCAGTCACTGTGTACATGCATTACATTACTGATCCTGAGTTACCTCCTGTATTATACTCCAGAGCTGCACTCACTATTCTGCTGGTGCAGTCACTGTGTACATACATTACATTACTGATCCTGAGTTACCTCCTGTATTATACTCCAGAGCTGCACTCACTATTCTGCTGGTGCAGTCACTGTGTACATACATTACATTACTGATCCTGAGTTACCTCCTGTATTATACTCCAGAGCTGCACTCACTATTCTGCTGGTGCAGTCACTGTGTACATACATTACATTACTGATCCTGAGTTACATCCTGTATTATACTCCAGAGCTGCACTCACTATTCTGCTGATGCAGATGTTTGCTCAGAATTAAATAAGTCAGGCAGCAGCAGGGGGCGCCGTAACAAGAGATGTCTGAGAAATGTCGTTTTTTGTTAGACCACCCTGTTTAAGTCTGCAAGTATAAGGGTTTGTGCACACGTCCGGATTTCTTGCAGAAATTTCCTGAAGAAAACCGGAAATTTTCTGCAAGAAATCCGCATTTTTTTTTTTGCGTTTTTTTTCGCGCTATTTTAGCATTCTGCAAGCGTAATTAGCTTGCAGAATGCTAAAGTTTTCCAAGCGATCTGTAGCATCGCTTGGAAAACTGACTGACAGGTTGGTCACACTTGTCAAACATAGTGTTTGACAAGTGTGACCATCTTTTTACTATAGATGCAGCTTATGCAGCATCTATAGTAAAAGATAGAATGTTTAAAAATAATAAAAAAAAAAAAAAATGCTTATACTCACCCTCTGCAGACAGCCGATCTCCTCAGCGGCGTCCGTTCCTATAGATGGTGTGTGCGCGCAGGACCTTCCATGACGTCGCGGTCACGTGAGCAGTCACATGACCGCTCACGACCAATCACAGGACCGTGACGTCATCGCAGGTCCTTCACCGCACACCAGCTATAGAAACCGAAGCGGCAGCGTGCAGCGGAGAGGCGGGAAGACATCAAGGGTGAGTATAGGACTATTTTTTATTTTGATTCTTTTTTTTTGACCAATTATATGGTGCCCAGTCCGTGGAGGAGAGTCTCCTCTCCTCCACCCTGGGTACCAACCACACATAATCTGCTTACTTCCCGCATGGTGTGCACAGCCCCGTGCGGGAAGTAAGCAGATCAATGCACTCCTAGGTGTGCAGAATCCCCTGCAATTCCACATTTTAATGAACATGTTGCTTTTTTTTCCGCGATGCAATTTTTTTCGCGGAAAAAAAGGCTACATTTGCACAAAAAATGTGGAATACACTGAAAATAATGGGAGGCATATGTTAGCGTTTTTTTTCGCGTTTTTATCACGTTTTTATAGCGAAAAAACGCGAAAAATACTGAACGTGTGCACATGGCCTTACAGACCACTATGGTGGTTTTTCTGTTTGTTTGCTTGTTTGTTTGTTTTTTTGCATGAAGCCATCTTCTGCAATCAAGTGATCATGACAGTACAAAAAGAAGGCTTTATCAGGGAAGGGGGGACATTTAAGGGTAAGGTCCACATTGAAAGGGGATGTCTACAGTTATGGACAATTTTTTGCTAAAAATCATTTTGCCAATTTGGACTTATTAAAAATGTTGCACCTTCTATGGTCTCTGTGTTGAAGGCTTTTGCAGGATGCAGAATGAGATAACTGAAAATGTGAGTCGCTATGATGGTCTGACAGTAGAGTTTGTTATCTCAGCGTTGAAATCTCATCTCTCGAGGTTTTGGTGCCGAGACCTCCATCTGTGCATGCGCCGCCCCAGGCCGGCAGCCATTTTCCCGAAGTCCAATCCACCGCATAGGAAACTATGTCACTGATGGGGATCTAGGCTTTCACAAGATGTCAGCAGAGCCCCCGCATCACCGGACACCCGCAGCACCGGACACCCGCAGTGGCGCACCACACATCCGAACACCCCCCTCATCCCAGCCTGAGGCCGGTAAGGTATATCCGCATTATAAGACGCACCCCCATTTCTCCCCAAATTTTGGGGAAAAAAGTGCATCTTATAATCCGAAAAATACGGATTATACAGGACTGGGCTACATTTTTAGGCAGGTGTAGAAAAAATGGAAAACTAAATGCTGCAAAATGGAAATATTTTCATAACTAGAAATGTTAATAGTTTATTTTTATCAATTAACAAAGTGCAAAGTGAATGAAAAAATGTCACGTTGTGACTGTTCCTGATTAGAGAAAGGGGCCTTGAACCATCCCTAGGACTGATGCCCTATCGCTGCTCCCAAAGGTACCTCTAAAGGTGAGGAGGTTTGGGCCACATTACTAATTGTTCTCCTGTTATTCCCTAAGGTGCTCCCTCCCCCAGGAGGTCTGGGACAAAAATGCTAGTGTATCAACACGTAAGACAGACAGGGATAACAGAAATAAACAAATATACAAACACTCACCAAAGGTAGAAAGGTATATAGGGAAATATAGGAATGCACCAATCAAGTGGTAATAGGACAATGAGGAAAGCACACACCAAAAACAGCAAGCAACAATCTCCAGTAGCTACAACGATCTCCAATTCAGCACAGCATCTTCAAGGAGCTAGGAAGCAAAGCTTTCACTGGCAAGGAAGAGAAGGTCTGGCCAGGATTTATAGGGGGAGGAAATGACCACATCATAAGCAGCTGAAATGGAGCTGCATGTTTCTGACCAGCTTACGAAGGGTCGTTAACCTTTTCAGCACCAAGGGAAACCAAATCCACTTAATATTGGACACAAACAATCTAAATGAAAGATCTGCGATTCACAATATGCAGTGATCTTCTAACCCCAGATTTCGCAGAAGGATGTGACATAACCGTGACAACACATGAGGAAAGTAAATTCCATCAGTATTTGATGACCGCACTTTGCCTTCATCACTTTTTATTGATACACTTGCACAAATTCTGTGATTTTGTAGGATTATAGCATGGTGTATGAGTAACCAATTATGTCAAACAGTGATCATCATTTTCACTTATAGGCTGAAATACAATAATCAACTGAAACAGGAGCAGCAAAACTCTGCTACAAAGGTGAGGTTGTGGAAGACAGTTTCATGTCACAGGTCATACATTATGGCAAGTCTGAGCACAGCAATAAGATACAAGGTAGTTATACTACATCAGCAAGGTCTCTGCTAGGCAAAGATTTCACAGCAGATGGGGTTTTTGAGATGTGCTATTCAAGCTCTTTTCAAGAAGTGCCAAGAAAGGGGCAATGTTGAGGACCATAGATGAAGTTGTCCAAGGAAACTTAGTGCAGCAGATGAGACACATCATGCTGCTTTCCTTATAAATTAGAAAATGTCCAGCAGTTCCATCAGCTCAGAACTGGCAGCAACTAGTGTAACCCAGGCACAATCATATATTTTCTGGAGAAATCTGGCCAGAAATGGTCTTCATGGAAGAATTGCAGTCACAAATTACACCTTATATATTTAAACAAGCGACTCAACTGTGCACGAAAATATGAGAATAGGGGTGGAGAAGAATGGAAACAGGTGGTGCAGACTAAGGAGTCAAAATGTGAAGTATTCGACTGTAAAGAGTAGAAGATTGTTCCCAAAGAGTTGGAGAGCAGCAGAATAATGAGGCCTGCAGGAGTAGTGGCGCACGGTGGAGGGTCCGGAACGTTTGAAGCTACATTTCAGCAAAAACTGTGGGTTTTGTCAGGATTAATGGTGTCCTCAATGCTGAGAAATCCCAACAGACACTTACTCATCACGTAATATCATCAGGAGGCGTCTGATCAGCTCCAAATGTATTCTGCAGCCGGACAACGACCCCCAACATCCAGCCAGTGTCATTAAGAATGAGAAGTCCTGGAGGTGATGATCCGGCCCGGCAGCCCTGATCATCCAGTCTGTCTGGGATTACATGAAGAGACAGAAGGATCCGCACAAGAATCATACACAGAAGATCTGGGGTCAGCTCTCCAAGATGTTTGGCACAACCTCCTGCTGAGTTACTTCAAAGACTGTAAGGCTATGTGCACACGCTGCGGATTTTGCTGCAGATCCGCAACGTTTCCGCAGCTACGGATCCGCAGCAGTTTCCCATGTGTTTACAGTACAATGTAAACCTATGGGAAACGCAATCCGCAGTGCACATGCTGCGGAAAAAAACAGGTGGAAACGCAGCGGTTTACATTCCGCAGCATAACAATTCTTTGTGCGGATTCCGCAGCGGTTTTACACCTGCTCCATAATAGAAAACCGCAGGTATAAAACCGCAGTGGAATCCGCACAAAAACCGGGGTAAATCCGCAATAAATCCGCAGGAAAAAAGCAGTGCTTTTACCCTGCGGATTTATCAAATCCGCTGCGGAAAAATCCACAGTGGACCATTCTACGTGTGCACATACCCTAAAGGTTTAACTAAAAGAACTGACGGGTGATCACCAAATATTTACGGGATTTAGATTTTTTTTTTGATCATTCACCTTTTATTTTGTTAATTGATAAAATAAACTATTATATTTTTGAAAGCTTCTTACTCTGCAGCATTTTTTCCACACCTGCCTAACACTTTTGCACCATACTGTTTGTCCATACGCTCTATATTGTGATTATCTGGGGCTCTCTTGGCTTCGCCCACATTTTACAATACGTTACAATATCATTGCTCGTCTCCCGGGCACCTGGTCAAGGTCACTTCTACTCCCTTCTGCAGACTATGTACAAGATAGGCACAGCTGCAGAAGATCTGTCATCATGACCACTGATATTGAGGTATCTAAGCCTATTATGTGTGATACTCTCAGCAAAGCTTATGTATCTAATACCACCCCATGTGTGATACTGTGTACTTAGTGCTGAATCTAACCCTGTCATGTATAATTCTGTGCTAATGAGCTAGTATATCTAAGAGTAGCTTGTCATACTGTATCTGAGCCACTGTATCTAAGCCTATCATGTGTGATTTTATTTAGCAGTTCGATATATATAAGTGTATCATTCATTTAAACTTTTTAAATGTGTCATGCTATCTGTAAAGCATCTGTCTAAAAACTATCCTGTGTGATACTGTCTGATGACCGATGTATCTAAGCTTAGTGTGTGATTCTGTGTTAATGGGCTAGTGTTTCTCAGTTAGCCATAAGATACTCTCATTGATCCACTGTACCTAAGCCTATCATGCATGATTCTGATTGTTGAGCCAATATATCTAAGCCATAATGCATGAAACTGTGCTAAAATGTTGCTGTACCTAAGCCTTTTATTTGGGGTACTGTCTTCTGACAGAACACTGTATCTAAGCCTATGGTGTGTGATACTATTTGCCGAGTGGATGTATCTTTGCTGTTATGTGTTGTCTGCTGAGCCCTTGTACATAAACCTACCATTTGTGATACTGTCTGTTGAGTCATTTATTCGAAGACTATAATGTGTGATAGTTTGGTGTATCTAATTCTGTCATCTGGTATACTGTCTGCTGAGCTCTGTATCTAATCCTATCATGTGTGATACTGTCTGCAGGGCTGTGTATCTAATCCTATCCTGTGTGATACTGTCTGCTGAGCTGAGTATCTAATCCTATCCTGTGTGATACTGTCTGCTGAGCTGAGTATCTAATCCTATCCTGTGTGATACTGTCTGCTGAGCTGAGTATCTAATCCTATCCTGTATGATACTGTCTGCTGAGCATCTAATCCTATCCTGTGTGATACTGTCTGCTGAGCCGTGTATCTAATCCTATCCTGTGTGATACTGTCTGCTGAGCTGAGTATCTAATCCTATCCTGTGTGATACTGTCTGCTGAGCTGCTGCATCTAATCATTTAATGTGTGATGCAATTTGCAGAGATGTGTATCTAATCCTATCATGTGTTATATTATCTCCCAGAGATGTGTATCTAATCCTATCATGTGTAATATTATCTCCTGAGATGTGTATCTAATCCTATCATGTGTGATACCATCTCAGAGGACCACACAGTACTACTCCCCCCATCATGTAATGTGCAGTCCCTGTGACTCAGGCGATGTCAGCTCTCGCTGTGTCCCGGAATCACGTCCTGCCATAATCCGGCCCATGTGTGACTATTTCATTTTTCACATGTGCTTCCAGAAAAGCCGGAGATGCAGAAATTCCGGGATGTGACATTTCCCAGCAATCTCTTTGGTATCAATTAAAAAAGTGACAGAATCTCATGGCGTCCACACAACATACCGCTCTCATTACTCACATCTGGACCTATTGGAAAGAGGTGGCCTCCATGTGATCACCGCCAGTGATGGGCTCCTATCGGCTGAGATATGTAGCGCCCACATTATATATACACTGTGGGGGGCACAGTCTGTGTACATGGCATCATATATGTGCAGGATGGTACACAGGTCACTATGGATGTATGGCTGCAGTATGGACGGAGCAAGAAACTAAGAACCCAGCAAGGCATGAACAACACAACGGGGCCCATCTATGGCCTACCGGGCCAACGCCTCTACATCTATGGCCTCTACATCTATGGCCTCTACACCATCCACACACTCACAGAATTGGCTGAGAAATAAATCTACCACAAAACCCACACTTAGGGCTGTCCCACACGTCCAGATAATTCCGGTACCGGAATAAATCGGTACCGGAGTTATCCGTGTCCGTGTGCCTGGGAACTCACGGAGGCCATACCTGCGGCACACGTGTGCCGCCCGTATGGCGAGTGGGTACCACACGGAGCGTGTGGTACCCACTCTGCATGGTGCTGAAGCTGCGATTCATATCATCCCTGCAGCAACGTTTGCTGCAGGGAAAATATGAAGAATAGTGTTTAAAATAAAGATCCATGTGTCCGCCGCCCCCCCACCCCCTGTGCGCCCCCCCCCGCTGGTCAGAAAATACTCACCCGGATCCCCCGTCGGCAGTCGCTCCTTCCTGGTCTGGCCGCGGCTTACTGTATGCGGTCACGTGGGGCCGCTCATTTACACTCATGAATAGGCGGCTCCGCCCCTATTGGAGGTGGAGCCACATATTCATGAGTGTAATCGGCCGCATACAGTAGGAGGCGCGGCCAGACCAGGAAGGAGCGACTGCCGACGGGGGACCCGGATAAGTATTTTCTGACCAGCGGGGGGGCGCACAGGGGGTGGGGGGGCGGCGGACACATGGATCTTTAGTTTAAACACTATCATTCATATTTTCTCTGTAGCAAACGGTGCTACAGGGAACATATGAATGGCGGCTTCAGCACCATGTGGGGGGGACAGCGCTTACTGTAGCGCTGTCTCCGGCACGCCACACGGACCCCAGACGGAGAATGTCCGTGTGAGGTGCGTGTTTTACACGGACCCATTGACTCTATTGGGTCCGTGTAATCCGTGCGCTCCCACGAACACTGACATGTCTCCGTGTTTGGCACACGGAGACACGGTCCGCACACGGTCCGCACAAAATCAATGACATCTGAACAGATGCATTGATTTTTATGGGTCTACGTGTGTCAGTGTCTCCGGTACGGGAGGAAACTGTCACCTCACGTACCGGAGCCACTGACGTGTGAAACCGGCCTTAGATGTTGTTAAAATACATTTTTCTGCATTAATACATTGCAGATTTCTAATGCTCTTTGTACCTAATATCCGTCTATTCATTATCTAATGACCTATTATATATTATCTATCTATTATCTCTCTATATCTGATCTATCTATATATCTCTGTCATATCTATCTATTATCTATCTATTATATTATATATTATATCTATCTATTATCTACCCACCTATATATCTTTGTCATATCTATCTATTATCTATTTTTATCCAATTATATATCTCTACATATCTGATATTCTCACATCCATCAGTCGGTCAGTGTATCGGTTATCAATCTATATATCTTACTCATATCTATATATTATCTATCTCACATCTATCTACTATAAATGTATGTATCAATTGTCAACATATCTTATCTCTCTACTATAAGGCTACATATCCATATGTATCTATTCATCTATTATATATTATCTATAGTATCTATTATCTTATCTATCTATTATCTATCAATCTTTTATCTATCTATGCATTATTTACCTATCTATCTATCATCTCTCTATCTCTCTTTGCTTTGCAGGGTATTTTATGTAGTCAGCTTCCTAATATAATATCATTTTTAAACTTACAACAAAGTACACAATGGATGGAGGACACTTTTACATCTGATACATTTTTTCTAGTTTCTTCCAGATTCACTGCTTCATTTTCTGCATTTTGTGTCCACAAGGATTAATTCTAATAAGTGCACAATGCTCAGGAGTTGCCATTCAAGCAATTCCTTAATATACTGCACCATGTATGCAGTCATGTATCAGAACTATAGTGTAGCATTTTGTCCTCACAGCTCTCTGCAGTGAACTATGGAGCAATCTCACTAATCTGTGCAGGTCCACCAGTTTACCATCCATCCTCCACCATTTTATTATAACTACAAGATATTAATTTCTGGAATCTTCATTTACTCCTAGTCTGGGATGTAGTCAGTGACTAAGTCTCTTTATGACAGTAACAGCAGCAGCCAGCGACCCCTACAGGTTCCTAGCAGGACCCCTACATATAGAGCATAAAGAGGGGGCAAATCACACTTTTGACACTGGCAATGTCAACAGACTGCTAGGAGATTCTGATACCTGTAGTTCCAGTAGTTTAATAAATGAACAGCTGGTGTCATAATAAAATCATGCAAGGGACTAATGGATTCAGTTATGTTACTTGTACTACCTTATTTTCAAGTCATAATATTTGAATTTTAACATTTGTAGTAAATATTGTAATAGAATATGATGTATCAATTATGATGATGAGGATAATAAATAATATTAATAATAACAACAACAACACAAAACAGAGATGCTGATGTGTAACCTGGAAATTAGCTCCTGGGAAGCAATAGAATAAGAACCGATTAGTAAATGCACCACAAACAGTTAATAAAATCAATCTATTAATCAGGTTGATAATTTTGTATATCTTCGGTTGCTAATTGCAACTGCTTCACTTTAGGCTGCCGTCACACTAGCAGTATTTGGTCAGTATTTCACATCAGTATTTGTAGCCAAAACCAGGAGTGGGTGATAAATACAGAAGTGGTGCAGATGTTTCTGTTATACTTTTCCTCTAATTGTTCCACTCCTGGTTTTGGCTACAAATACTGATGTAAGATACTGACCGAATACTGCTAGTGTGACGGCAGCCTTAGAGATTTCAGTTTTGACACATTGCCCAGGTGAGCAGTCTCCAACCTGTGCCTGACCAGGTGTGGCAATACTGCAACTCCTACAATTTAGCTTTCCAGGGCATGCTAGGAGTTGTAGTTCTGCAGTAGACAGAGAGTCACCATTCTAGTAAGCTGCAAATGATTAATTATGGACAGTATAGACTTGTCACACATTAGATCATTTGTGTGGGTGAAAACCTCCCAACTATGTGTAAGCCAGGTGCACATGAATATTCCCATCATGGACATGTGCACATTAATAAGCATTTCTAGCATTTGTCGCACAGAATGTACATGAGCCGATAATTAGAAAAACAAATGTTAACAATCTGGGGGTTCATATATCTCTAGTGGGCAGAACAAGCGGGTAACAGTGTATTTCCTATTCTTGGCATCTAGAGGTCCAGGCAGGAATCACAGGGGCACATTAGGGTCAGTAGAGCAATGCCTCCAGGGGGCACAACCTGACTGCAAGCTCTTGGGGGCTGGAGATTTGGGACCCGCACCCCTACCATGTTATAAGGTGAGTGTCATGATCAATATGTGCAGACCCCAGACAACACTCCCACCCCCTTTAAATGAGGACCCGCTGATTGAGAGAGACCCCTCTCCAGGGTCACACTATCTTTTCTGTGCAAATATTTAACCCATCCTCTGCCAGATCCTGCTCCAAAGCTGTTTAACCCGATTACTTCCCGAGCTGTGGCTCCTGCCTGAACTTGCCTGCGAGATAAAATAACTTTTATAAACTTTCCGGGTAATAATTAATTTAGATCTAGATTAAGAACCCCCCCCCCCCCCCCGAATTACAGTTTGTGCTCCTAGGGGTAGCTGCAAGAATGGAGTACAGCAGCATTAGGCAACCTGTGGCTGCTCACCTGCTCCACCTCCCTCCCAGACGTAGACATGCTGGGACTTGTAGTCCTACAGAGAGTAGCAAACGGTCATGGCACAGCATTGTAATAGAGAACCATCACTGGCGTTCACGTTCTAATGGAACTATAAGTCCCAGCATAACCTGACATGCTTAGACTTGTAGTGCAACCTCTCCATACAAAGGTGCAATCTGTAGACGCCTTATCTATCAGCCCCAGTCTCTCTTGGTATAATGGGGGTTCTCTTTCAGAAATGATATTTATCTACAATCTAAGCGCTTTGTTAAGTGATGAGTTTTTTTTATTTTTTTATGCAGCAGATTTTCGAAAAATTGTGGAAAATCTGCTACACCATAAACTCATGGTGGGAATGTAGCCTTAGTACAAGTAATCCCACCATGTTGAGAGTTATACTTCCACTCCCATTCTGTTTCCCCAGTGCTCAGTGCCATACAAGTATCCAACAAGAGTTCCTGGGACTTGTAGTGTCACATTTCCCACGTCAGGAACAGCTTTCAGTTCATTGTATTGTGCTGAGAAAGTGTGCGATCTATAGCTTCCTAGAAGAACTACAACCCCCAGTATGACGACAAGGCTTAGCTTATTAGTCCAGAGCTGACACTTTATTACTACCGTTTTTTATTCTAACCCTTGTGCCACCTGCGCTGGAGCTGCAGATCCCAGCCTCACCTGAGACTTGTGGTTCCTTACTAAGACAAGCCACAACTCTCTCCAGCAGAAGCACTACAACTCCCAGCAGGGTGTATTACAGAACCAAAGAAAGAGCCACAAGTTTCCTGCTTTGATCTACGCCCTATAAAACCATGAGGCTCCTCAAGGAATCTACTCTTTTTTTTCTTTATTTGCGGTGCGCAGATCTTTGGCTGTGGATACTTAGGTGAGCTTAACCCTTCAATCCCCATCCGCCGGCTATTACTCCAGGGCTGTCACAGCAGGCTAGCCTCTGCAGAGCATTGCAGCATTTCCATCAGCCGCAGAGAGTAGTTGTTATTTTTAGCAATCATATGTAATCCCGAGGCTGTCAGAGCCACAGAGCATTGCCCCCCAGTCTTTCAACAGCTCCACTGTCTGAGTCCTTCGCATTATGTCACTGATCTCTAGCAGCAGCCAGTTAAGTTGACTTGACAAGCTCCTAGACATCTCCTCACTGTGCTCCTGACAAAACATTGAGGACTATCCCCAAACAGATCTCTGGATAACCTTCATCAAATATCCTGGGCATGTGGAGAAGGGCAAGTGGGAGCTTGTGGGACAAGTCAGCCAGGGTTATCATCATCATCATCATCATCATCATCATCATTCTAGCATCAATGCCTGCTGGGTTCTACTCACCACCACAGTCCTATGATGTTTGCAGGACACAGGAGTATGAAGAAGAGACCCAGCTGAGTCCTGGACAGGGGCATCATGGTGGCTTTGATAAAATTTGAGGGAGACAATTTCACAAGACAGATGAATATATAGCTCCTTCTGCTTCTTCCTCAGTGCAATCAAGGGGAGGCAGCCAAGAACTCACAAGGAGCTACATCAACAAGTAGAAAACTCCTAGGAATGCCTGGATTGTTCACTTTTTCTCCCTTTGGGGATGGAGAAGAGGTGGGAGGACAGTAGCAGCACTCAGCATGTGCTGGAGCTCTGGGGACATGGGGCTAGAAGATCCAGGTAGCTCCAATGCGCAATCACTGGCCATAGACTGTCCTGCAAGCTGAAGGCAAAGAAAGGGGAGCAAGTTTTGGGAGGAACACACAAGGGTCGTGGGTGGAGAGATGAAAGACAAGGAGGAGGGAAGGAGGGAATAGATAGAGGGAGGTGAATAAGAATTATTAATTATGCATTACCCTACAGGGTGGGAAGGGGGGCAGACAGTTATGCCATTCCACAATGCATGAAATGGTCACTGTACAGGTAGGACAAGGTGTGGCAGTCACCTTAGCTACTGGCTCTAGTACAGGGTGGCATAGCAGGGTGGCACAGGTGAAATGCACTCCTCTTAAGCCACTATCTACTCCCTCCAGACCATAAATCTCCCCTGTCAGTCAGAAGTTTGCAGAAGAATGCAGCGAAGACTTGGCAGTGTCTTGCCTCTGCAGGGAGGAGAGAATGGGAGGATTAAATAAAATAATATAAATACATAAAAAAATGCAAGAGATAATAAATGGACAAAGAGGGGGGGGGGGGGTATTGCTACATTGTAACAACCCCCATTAATGTGGAGATGAGAAGAGGAAGCGGAGGGGCCTGACTGCAGCGCAGAAGTCTCAGGAATGAAGTCCCTGCAGGTGGCAGCTCCTGGGCAGAGGTTATCTACTGATGGAAGAGGAGAAGAGGAGATAACAGCACCAGGTCAGGACAAGGCTCAGACATGGGAAGACTGGAGATGACTTTCTGAGACAAAAGCACATGGGGAGGGGGGTGTCTTTTGGCTTTAAAGGAATTTAGCTAAAGTATCAAGAAGGAATAAGATCTTTAATTGTGAATATTGAACTGGCTTGACTATCTGCCATGTATCTGACCAGTAACTAACTGGACAGTCATCATTCTGCTGACAGATCTTGCAGAACAGCTTGGAAGGTTTATTGCTCATCTGCAAAGTGGGAAAGGTGGGGATCAGTAGTATAATATTGGGAAATTATATTAAAAGCTATGTACACAATTACTTTTATGTATATTAGTTATTTTTAATCTTCCAGCAGTGCCTGCTTTTCCAGTGTCTGCATAAAACGTTCTCTTATAAATTTTATTCACATAGAAGAAAAACCTAAGGTTGGAAAATGGTTTCCCGGAGTTATGTGAACAGAAGGTGTGTTTTGGGGACAGGATTGCTGAATGTTTTCAACCATCAGCAGAATTGTTGTTTTTTTCCAGAATTGCAATACAAGTTGTACATATTATCCATGAAGTGCGTGCAATATTTTATGTTCTATAATATAAGTCACCAGATGTCAACAGGTCACATATGCAATACATTAATGAAGGGTTATCCAAAAAATGAAATGTTACAGATTTATATTGGAAGCTGAGATAAGCTGGGGTCCTGGAATCAAATCCCACCAAGGAGTTTGTATGCTCTTCCCATATTTGCCTGGGTTTCCTCCCACACTCTAAAGACATACTGATAGGGAATGTAGATTGTGAGTCCCAATGGGGACAGTGATGGTGATGTCTGTGAAGCTTCATAATTAATGGCGCTATATAAGTGAGTAAAATAAATAAATACAAATATTCTGTTCAGGGAGTGTTTGCACTTGTTCAATACAGGACTTATTATTGCACATTATGCACCTAAAAAGATAGATAGATGGATGGATCGATGGATGGATAGATTGATAGATAATAGATTGATAGATAATAGATAGATAGTTAGTTAGATAGATAGATAGATAGATAGAAGGAATGAGATACATAGATAATAGATAATAGATAGAAGGAATGAGATAGATAGATAATAGATAGATGGATAGATAATAGATAGATAATAGATAGAAGGAATGAGATAGATAGATAGATAGATAGATAGATAGATAGATAGATAGATAGATAGATAATGAGAAAGAAATCCCAGCATCCTGCAATTTGACTGTGAAATCTGATGGGTGTGAGAAAACGACTGGATGTCATACGGACCATCAGTATAACATCCGATTTTCACGCATACAGCTGTGTACACACATTGCGCAGATATTTCGCAAAACCTGAAAAGTTTCCTGATGCAGCAAAGTGATTGAGAATCTTAAAGTCTCATGCACAGGTTGCTTATTTGTGACTTGCAGGTCTGGTGCAGATTCAGATCTACAGCATATCAATTCTTTCAGCGGTTTTGCTGCATTTTTTTCACCCATAGACTTCAATGAAATCAGTCAAAAGGGCTATAAAAACGCAGGTTTAAAAATGATTGCGGATTTGCTCCATTTTTGTAGCGTTTTTAGACAGCAGAGAATTCTATAGAGATAGATAATAGCTATATAGATAAACAGATAGACATATAGACATAGTCACAGACATATAGAAATATAAATTGCACCCTGTGAAGCTTATTGGCATTTTATGATTACGTAAATTTAAAAAAACAACGTGGTCTCTACCATATTTCTGATTATCGGCCAAGGTAAAGCTGACAGCTGGGGACTTATATTATCAGGCCGGCAAGGTTTATTGTTATTGGTCCCTTCCCAGCCTAAAAACACCAGCCTGCAGCCACCCCAGAAGTGGGGCATCACATTAGATGTGCCAATTCTAGCACTAAGCCTTGGCTCTTCCCGGTAGCCCTGGTGCGGTGGCAATTGGGGTAATGGGACTAGGGGTTGATGTCAGCTGTGATTTGTCCAAAAACACAGCTGACATCAAGCCCTGGTGTTAGTAATGGAGAGGCATCTATCAAACACCCCCATTACTAGCCATTTAATAAAAAAGAAAAACACAAAAATACTTTATTGAAATAATCACTCCCCAACACTATCCCTCATTCATCAATTTATTAAAAAAAAGTTCCCAGGCAGGTCCGCTGTAGTCCCCCAAATCTGACGTAGTTCACGAATGTCTATCTATCTATCTATCTATCTATCTATCTATCTATCTATCTATCTATCTATCTATCTATCTATCTACATTGCCTTGCAAAAGTATTCGGCCCCCTGGAACTTTTCAACCTTTTCCCACATATCATTCTTCAAACATAAAGATACCAAATGTAAATTTTTGGTGAAGAATCAACAACAAGTGGAACACAATTGTGAAGTTGAACAAAATGTATTGGTTATTTTAAACTTTTGTGGAAATTCAAAAACTGAAAAATCAGAGAAAAGAGGGAGACACAAAAGCGCAAATAGGGTCTTATCAAACGTTACACAAAGTTGCCCACCAAGAGAACTACTCACCTGGTGAGACTGAAGGAAGGACATATATTAAAGTCGGCTGCTGCAGATCCACAGGTCAGTACAAGACCTGATTGAAACATACACTTAGGTAGGAAAAAAGGATCATCCCCGCGCTGCCGCAAGAAGAATTCCAAAAATTGTAGAGGTTTCAACGTGGTTTATTCTACGCATTTCAGGGTTCAGGTGACCCCTTCATCAGGACATACTACAAATAGTGGTATGTCCTGATGAAGGGGTCACCTGAACCCTGAAATGCGTAGAATAAACCACATCGAAACCTCTACAATTTTTGGAATTATTCTTGCGGCAGCGCAGGGATGATCCTTTTTTCCTACCTAAGTGTATATAAAAACTGAAAAGTGGGGCGTGCAATATTATTCTGCCCCTTTAACTTAATACTTTGTTGCGCCGCCTTTTGCTGCGATTACAAGTCTCTTGGGGTATGTCTCTATCAGTTTTGTACATGGAGAGACTGAACTTCTCGCCCATTCTTCCTTGGCAAACAGCCCGAGCTCAGTGAGGTTTGATGGAGATCGTTTGTGAACAGCAGTTTTCAGCTCTTTCCACAGATTCTCCATTGGATTGAGGTCTGGACGTTGACTTAGCCATTCTAACACCTGGATACGTTTATTTGTGAACCATTCCATTGTAGATTTTGCTTTATGTTTGGGATCATTGTCTTGTTGGAAGACAAATCTCCGTCCCAGTCTCAGGTCTTTTGCAGACCAACAGGTTTTCTTCAAGAATGGTCCTGTATTTGGCTCCATCCATCTTCCCATCAATTTTAACCATCTTCCCTGTCCCTGCTGAAGTAAAGCAGGCCCAAACCATGATGCTGCCACCACCATGTTTGACAGTGGGGATGGTGTGTTCAGGGTGATGAGCTGTGTTGCTTTTACGCTCAACATATCGTTTGGCATTGTTGCCAAAAAGTTCGATTTTGGTTTCATCTGACCAGAGCACCTTCTTCCACATGTTTGGTGTCTCCCAGGTGGCTTGTTGCAAACTTTAAACGACACTTTTTATGGATATCTTTGAGAAATGGCTTTCTTCTTGCCACTCTTCCATAAAGGCCAGATTTGTGCAGTGTACGACTGATTGTTGTCCTATGGACAGGCTGTCCCACCTCAGCTGTAGATCTCTGCAGGTCATCCACAGTGATCATGGGCCTCTTGGCTGCATCTCTGATCAGTCTTCTCCTTGTGTGAGATGAAAGTTTAGAGGGACGGCCGGGTCTTGGCAGATTTGCAGTGGTATGATACTCCTTCCATTTCAATATGATCGCTTGCACAGTGCTCCTTGGGATGTTTAAAGTTTTGGAAATCATTTTGTATCCAAATCCGGCTTTAAACGTCTCCACAACAGTATCACGGACCTGCCTGTTGTGTTCCTTGGTCTTCATGATGCTCTCTGTGCTTCACATAGAACCCTGAGACTATCACAGAGCAGGTGCATTTATACGGAGACTTGATTACACACAGGTGGATTATATTTATCATTGCGGCGCCCCCACTGCCGCAGGGCCGAGGGGTACCCGGTACAGGGCCTCTCTGTCGCAGTTCTGGGGTTGTCACGGTGGCTAGACCCGGTCCGTGACCCTGCTGAGGGGCGCAAAATGAAAGGTGGTGGTATGGTGCTGATGTTATGGTGCGGTGTAGTGCCGGTCGCGGTCAATAACGAGGACACCAGGTTGCAGTCTCTTTACCTCTTTACTGAAGGCTTCTGAGTCCTCAATCCGGAATACGGTTAACCGGGCTGCGCAAGTCCGGCCGGTCCGATGGCACCTCCAGAGTTCCCTTTGCAGGTGGAAATCTGTGCCTTCCTTCTAGCGCCTGTGTGTTGTGGTCCTCCCCTGCTGTGCTTACGGACAGTCCCCACAACTGTTGTGTCTGTTTCTCGTGTTCCCTCACAACTCGATTCTGATGTTCTCCCTCTACGTCCCCCTGATCTTACGGTTAGGACGCACCCGTATGACGGGGAGGCTCGGAGCTCTTCCGGGACTCCAGCGTCGCCCCACTCCTGTTGTTACCCCGCTGTGTCTTCCTGGGTCTGGGTGAGACAGCCCGCCTGTAACTGACTGTCCTGCCGTAGTTTTGAAGTTTGGCCTGGAGCCTAATACTTCCTCGGCGTTCCGGCCACCGGTTACGCGCCTCAATAGGATGTTGCCTCGTCTTACAGCACGACTCCTACTGGTATTCTCCTTGTTGCGTTGATCTCGTTTCTCACTCAGCACAATAAACTTCGCTTCTTATCCTTTCTTAGGGTACCGCCGCTATATCGTGCAGGCACGGTCCCGTAACGTTCTCTCTGGTTGCTAGGCCTCTGTCAGGATCCCACCCCTGACAGGGACCCCTCTGAGTCTCTCCCTGCAACACCCTCTGCCACAGGGTGTTGCCTGTTCGATTCCCAGTCAGCTTTCTCATCTAACTTCCTGCCTAACCCCCAGTTTTACCAGATTGTGAGGAGTGGCCTAATAAATAGAACCCTTAGCTCCCCCTGGAGGCCAGACTGTGAAATGTATTGGTGTCTGTGATACCTGGTCAGATGAACTCCTTCAGTGCCATCAGACGTACCATAGCCCCCCTTAGCGGCGGAGCTACAGTACTGCAACGACCAGGACTCTGGGGCGCTGCATCATCATTAGGCATTTAGGACAACATTGGATCATTCAGAGATCCACAATGAACTTCTGGAGGGAGTTTGCTGCACTGAAGTAAAGGGGCCGAATAATATTGCACGCCCCACTTTTCAGTTTTTGAATTTCCACAAAAATTTAAAATAACCAATACATTTCGTTCAACTTCACAATTGTGTTCCACTTGTTGTTGATTCTTCACCAAAAATTTACATTTGATATCTTTAATGTTTGAAGCATGATATGTGGGAAAAGGTTGAAAAGTTCCAGGGGGCCGAATACTTTCGCAAGGTACTGTATGTATCTATTATCTATCTAAATTATCTATATCTACAGCATTCATTGCTGTCCAAAAACACACTAAAAATGAAGCAAAAATGCTTGTTTTCCTGCTAACTGATGCAGAAATTTGTGCATCCAAATACTCAACATGTGTTTATTGCATATGGGCAGCACATGGATGACAAGTCAGAAGCAAATCATACCACTCTCCTGGTTGAAAATGGGACTGATTTTTTTTTATACCTGTGTGACCCTAGCCTAAGAATATTTACCTAGAGAGTTTAGGCTGGGGGAACATAGCAAAGTGTCACATGACAGCAAGTTTTAAAAACGTGACCATTTGTGTACCGTAATTGGTTTGCACGATTATGTTTTTGAGCTGCTCTTTGACTGCAATGAAAACAAAGAGTAATCCTAACAATGTTGCAGAGGAGTCTCAGTTGCATATTACTTTTATTGAAATCTATAGGGACAAGAGTTGCATATGGCTTGTGACCTGCAATCAAAAACCTAACAAGCTTGGACTTTATGATATGGTCCTACTGAGGTCGTAACAGGTCACAACACACCACTATGGACAATCATTAGATGAACTGTTGCAATGATCTTCATGTTACCTAACATTTATCGCCATGAAACTTCAGTTTAAGGGTATGTGCACACGCTGCGGAAAGGTGTGCGGATTTTTGCCCACTGATTTTGGTAAATCCGTAGGAAAACCGCACTGCGGATTTACTGCGGAATTACCACGGATTTACTGCGGTTTTTGTGAGCTTTTTGTGAGGATTCCACCTGCGGTTTTACACCTGTGGATTCCCATTGAGGAGCAGGTGTAAACCGCTGCGGAATCCGCACAAAGAATTGACATGCTGCGGAATGTAAACCGCTGCGTTTCCGCGCATTTTTTTCCGCTGCATGTGCACTGTGGATTTTGTTTTCCATGGGTTTACATTGTACTGTAAACTCATGGAAAACTGCTGCGAATCTGCAGCGGCCAATCCACTGCAGATCCGCAGCAAAATCCGCAGTGTGTGCACATGCCCTAAAAGTTGCAGGAGCAAGTAACAATGTCAATAATTCCATGATACAAACTTACCTTCAAAAAGGAAACAATCAGGTAGATTGGCATTTGTGATTGGAAGCATCCATGATGTTTCTGTCCAGCGAGCAGAGGCTGAAATGTGACTGCTGAGAGCAGAGGTCATTCTATGAAAATGTCAATCATTTCCTGTGTCTGTCTAATAAAAAATGAGTTTTGCTGCATGCCGCCTGTCAGTAATTCTCCTGCAGCCCCGGGCTGGAATCTTGTACATGGAGGGGGAGAAGTGCAGCAATTTGCTTTTCTGAAATGAGATCTGAAAAATGGATTTTTGATCCCTGTTCCATAACTCACTGTCCTCTCCCAGTATATGTGAGATTGGTTCTGGACATGCGTGACTCTATCTGTGGTGCATTAGCTTACATTTTGAGTGTGGACAGGCACAAATGCAGTGGCTTGCAGAAGTTTATAATAACTGCGCAGCGGAGCAGAATCTGTCCTTGAACTCGTGGTTGAGTTGAGTTACCTTCATTTTGATATAACTTGACACTTATTAAATAAACTCTGCTACATTTGTACATAGGGAAGCGCATGGGTTGTCCCATGTTCAGCAGGTACTGCCCCTTTGACCTCCTGCTTGCTGGGAGCGGTGTACTGTTGCTTGATTGACAGTTCAGACCAGCACTATGGTTACGCTGCTCTACAGATGTCTGCAGACTTTGATGCTGTTGTATAAGTTGTTTTACCTGCAGTATAGAAGGAGCACATTGGCTCTAAAACTGACTGGGATCAGGAGCCACCAGCGGCCAGCTTCAGAGCAGTACTTACAAGCTCTATTGAAAAGACATTGGAAGCGCTGCGCATGTTTGGCCACTGCCAATAGACTGCAGAGGTAGAGATTTTATAACAAGTGAATTAAAACTTTGTCCGTTTTTACTGGCCCTTTGCAATTTTACCCATGAAAGAATGTGGGAAAAAATGTTTAAGGGGTTACAAGGATAAATGGATGAAACCAATCAATGACAAATCCAGGCCTGCTGCTTTGGTGCACTATAATAGTAATTTAGGTTTATAAGCAGTCCTATGTAAATCAATACATAACATATCCTGATCATATGATATTTAACTACAAACTACATTAGTATGTGAGAAAGTGTATTCAAGGATGAATCAATGCTCAGGGGGTTGGTTACAATAGTATCTGTCTAAGTCTAGACAAACCACTGAGAGCTAAACATCCTGGACTCCAGACTGATATATTTTACCTGCAGTGATACATTGTAGCAAACTACCAGAACAAGGGAGAGATGTGAGCTCTTGATGTGCTTAGCTTAGGCCTGTATAACACCACGCTTTTGCGTTGTACTTGACTTATCCGCTTGTACTGTAAATAAATCATAATGAAATGGATAAAATACAATAGGACAAATAATAGGAAAAATGTGTTTGTGCACATAGACATTTCAATCCATTTTCTGCAACGTGCAGAAAAGCAGTCTTCCATTTTTTTTCATAAAAGGATGCAACATATATGATACTTTCAAATGTATGCTTTATCATCCGTTTTTACAACAGAACATTCTTTTCTCACAATGTTAAAATGTGCAGCTTTAAAAAGTTGCAGAACCTGATGTGAAGCAGGCTGGATGCACAGATACACTCTCAGCTGTGAGAAGTAGAATGTAAGATCAATTTCTCAGCCTGGGCTCATAAACGATGATATAATCTTCCAAGGACAGCCAGCACTGATCTTGAACATGGTGGGAAATTGAAACTCAAAGCATATAAAGAAGTTACCAAACTTTTCATTGTACATCGTACCCGAGTAGAATCCCCCTTTAAGGTCCCTCAGATTGGATACAACGCAGAATTTCACAATTCTCAACCTGTTGAGATTCCACTTTCTGTTTAAATCCGTTTAGAAAATAGAATTTTATGCGTCTCCCTTTACACAAACACTGACTCTCAGCGCATAGAATAGAATAAATTCTAACCCGCGAGGGCACATTTTCTTTCTCCAGCCTGAGAGATTTATGGAGCTCGGCCGAGGATTACGAAATATTAATCTAAATGTTTATTTCTCCTATTCACGTTTCGTGGTCAGCGTATACTTTATGATCTGTGAAAGTCCCATTGTTTCTTCAGTGTAGTGCAGGGTGAGAGCGGCATTTGTGCCAAGAGCTAGCAATTTAATCAGATGACTGTGAAGAGATGCTGCTCAGTTACACCTATGGTCCCTCCATCCCTCACTCAGTAAAGACATTAAAGGCATGTTCTATGGGAAGACAAAAAATGTGACAACTAATGCAGGTGCTACACTAAGGTGTCAAGGAGGAGTTACAAAGAAGGGACAAACTGGTGAAGAAGTGGTAAGGTGCCTGGGTACACATCGTGCGGGGACCCACCAGCCCACCAGGGCATTGTACTTTCCTAAAAATGCAGGTGACAGTGACCAGATTGGACTATATTCCAAAGACAAAAATAATAAACAATTTCCTCTGTCTGATGGACCCGTTCCTGATTGCTGCAATGTTCCAGAACAGGATCGAGACCCAGGAGACATCACAAGTGACAAATGAATAGAATGACAGCTGCACGGTTGTCTGTGATCAAGTAGGTACAGACTGGTATATATGAGTTCTCAGACACACAGAATGCAGATATAAGGGATTCCTGCTCTCCTGTCTCTATTTAGCACATTTTCAGTAACTGCAGCAGAATGGAGGACAATATACAGCATTACTGAGCAGTGTAGCTGTGAATCCAGCTCTGTGGTGAGCTAAAACACTCACTAGAAAGCAGCAGCAAAGTTTGTAGGTGTCTCACTCTGCTACTCCCTTCTTCCCTTCCTCTGCATAGACTTCAAAAAGCAGCTGTGTTTGATCACCCATTGAGCTGATAGTCCCAGTTGTTTTGAGCAAGACAGATTTTAGCAACTTTTCATGGAAAATTAGTTCAGGAGGCAAGGAAGGAAAAGTGGCTCATTAATGGAGAAAGAAGCAGATTATTTTATAGGGTATTACAATGTTCTTATATTCAGTTTTACTAGTATAAGAACATTGGGGAGGCAATGGTAAAACCTGGTATTACGTGCCGGCCATTTAAATTAATTAACTATTTAACTCAACTGACAAGATAAGAGGGTTATGAGCAGGTTCTCTTATATGAAATCCATGTGCTTTCAGTGATCATATAGGCTGGAAATTCAAAGAATAGTCTGTAGGCATCAGAGAGGTGAACCCTTCTCTGCCCTTCAGGAAAAAAAAATGGTCGGAAAAAAGAATTCTTTGCCAAAAGGGCTGTACAAGGAAGGAGAGATCTTAATAAAAACAAGATCACATGACTGGGACATCCGAACACATTCATTTCCTTTTTTCCATTCATTTTCAACAGTTTTCCAATATATTTTTTCTTAGAAACCGGCATCCATCATCCCACATTCCAAATGTATTTAGATTGACATACAGGGGCTTCTCACAAAATTAGAATATCATCAAAAAGTGAATTTATTTCAGTTCTTCAATACAAAAAGTGAATCTCATATATTATATAGAGTCATTACACACAGAGTGATTTATTTCACGTGTTTATTTCTGTTAATGTTGATGATTATGGCTTACAGCCAATGAAAACCCAAAAGTCATTATCTCAGTAAATTAGAATACTTTATAACACCAGCTTGAAAAATGATTTTAAAATCCGAAATGTTCCCTACTAAAATGTCTGATCACTAAATGCCCTCAATACTTGGTTGGGCTCCTTTCCATCAAGTACTGCATCAATGCGGTGTGGCATGGAGGCGAGGGCATGGAGGCGATCAGCTTGTGGCACTGCTGAGGGGTTATGGAGGCCCAGGTTGCTTTGATAGCAGCCTTCAGCTCGTCTGCATTGTTGGGTCTGGTGTCTCTCATCTTCCTCTTGACAATTCTCCATAGATTTTCTATGGGGTTAAGGTCAGGCGAGTTTGCTGCCAATCAAGCCCAGTGATACTGTTGTTTTTACACCAGGTATTGGTACTTTTGGCAGTATGGACAGGGGCCAAGTCCTGCTGGTGAATGACATTTCCATCTCCAGAAAGCTTGTCGGCAGAGGGAAGCATGAAGAGCTCTAAAATGTCCTGGTAGACGGCTGCTCTGACTTTGGTCTTGATAACACACAGTGGACCTACACCAGCAGATGACATGGCTCCCCAAACCATCACTGATTGTGGAGACTTCACACCAGACCTCCAGCAGCTTGGATTGTGGCCTCTCCACTCTTCCTCCAGACTCTGGGACCTTGATTTCCAAATGAAATGTGAAATTTACTTTCCTCTGAACACAACACCTTGCACCACTGACAACAGTCCGGTTCTTCTTCTCCTTGGCCCAGGTAAGACTCTTCTGGCGTTGTCTATTGGTCATGAGTGGCTGACACAAGGAATGTGACACTTGTAGCCCATGTCCTGGAGACGTCTGTGTGTGGTGAAGCAATGACTCCAGCAGCAGTCCACTCCTTGTGAATCTCCCCCACATTATTGAATGGCCTTTTCTTAACAATCCTTTTCAGGCTGCGGTTATCCCGGTTGCTTGTGCACCTTTTTCTACCACACTTTTTCCTTCCACTCAACTTTTCATTAATCTGCTTGGATACAGCACTGTGTGAACAGCCGGCTTCTTTAGCAATGACCTTCTGTGGCTTCCCCTCCTTGTGGAGTGTGTCAGTGACGCCTTCTGGACATCTGTCAGGTCAGCAGTCTTCCCCATGATTGTGGAGCTACTGAAACAGAATAAGGACCTTTATAAACAGTTAGGAGCCTTTGTGGGTGTTTTTGTTAATTATTCTAATTTACTGAGATAATGACTTTTGGGTTTTCATTGGCTGTAAGCCATAATCATCAACATTACCAGAAATAAACACGAGAAATAGATCACTCTGTGTGTAATGACTCTATAGAATATAGGAGATTCACTTTTTGTATTCAAGAACTGAAATAAATTCACTTTTTGATGATATTCTAATTTTGTGAGAAGCCCCTGTATATAATTAAAGGGCAGTTCCACTTTGAAGACGCATTCACAAACGGCCCCTACAGCTTCATAATATGGAATTGTTGGGACTCTATGGAGCAATTAATCAGTTTGCCCCATAATTCTTGCATAAAACTGTACTAAAAGTTCCAATCTTTTTGAGCAACTAATTTAGCAACTTTTAGACTTTTTACAGAACTTTTTAAAAAGTGGGCAAAGCTCAGCTGGGAAAGGACATGATCCAACAAATGTATCGTCATTTATGCTACAAAAATAGTATAAATTATATTATAACCTATGAGTACTCTAGTCCCTGACTCCAGTGTTCCAGTCCATGACTAGAGTAACAATTCTATCTCTGGCAAACAGCAGATGAAGGATGAGCCCAAACATTTTTTTTAAAGTAATAATTTTTTTTGCTAAATTAATTAAAGGGAACCTGTCACCACGTTTTTGGAAGATGGGATAAAAATAGCGTTAAATAGGGGCAGAGGTGGGCGTTACATTAGTGTGTGTGTTATGCGTTTATTACCCACCTAAGTTGCCGAAATAACTTTGCAAAGTCTCCGTTTTCGCCTGTCAATCAGGCTGGTCAGGTCACATGGGCGTGGTGTCTTCACCCAGATTTGGCGTAGTTTTCCGTTGGTGGCGTAGTGGTGTGCGCATGCCCAAAGTCCGGAATCCTCTTCCAGGGGATTTAAAATAGCGCGGTGTTCGTTATTGCATTGGTGATCGGTGGGCGCGGCCATCTTCCTTTGGCCGCGCGTGCGCAGAAGCGGCGCTCTGCTGGCCGCGGCTTCAGGAAAATGGCCGCGGGATGCCGCGCGTGCGCAGATGGATATCGCGGCGGCCATTTTCCTGAAGCCGCGGCCAGCAGAGCGCCGCTTCTGCGCACGCGCGGCCAAAGGAAGATGGCCGCGCCCACCGATCACCAATGCAATAACGAACACCGCGCTATTTTAAATCCCCTGGAAGAGGATTCCGGACTTTGGGCATGCGCACACCACTACGCCACCAACGGAAAACTACGCCAAATCTGGGGGAAGACAACGCCCATGCGACCTGACCAGCCTGATTGACAGGCGAAAACGGAGACTTTGCAAAGTTATTTCGGCAACTTAGGTGGGTAATAAACGCATAACACACACACTAATGTAACGCCCACCTCTGCCCCTATTTAACGCTATTTTTATCCCATCTTCCAAAAACATGGTGACAGGTTCCCTTTAAGTGAAAAACACAAAATTGTATCTTTTTTTCTTGTTTAATAAAAAGGGCAACATTGTTATTAACATTTAATGTAAAAACTTATTGGTCATTTTTTTTCTTTTGCCCCTATGGCACTCATGGGATGACTGCATTGGGAAAGTCATTAACCCTTCTTGTTCTGGCCCCGCGGGCTCCTCGGGAGTTGGGGCGGTGCGATGTGTCCGCTGTGAGCGGGCGTCTAGGAATCTCTTTGTGTGGTTGTTGTTGTTTGTGTTGTGGTGTAAGGTTAGATGCCATTTTCCTGCTTCCTAATGACCATCAGAAGAAACCTAAAAATCTGCAGGGCAAAGGTCCTCTTCCTGGTCAGGTGTCCACCGACAGACAAGCGCTTCTGGGCCTCCATAGCTTTTTATGTGCTAGACAAAACACCTGCGCCCAAATCCAGCTGTGCATAGCAGGGGACGTGCGGAGGGGCGGCGGAGCACTGCCACGAAGAAGCTGCTGATAGGACCTCTTGTCCATATTAATAAAATGGCTGCTACACAGTTTAGCCCTGGAACAATCATGTATTTGAAGGCTACGGGTGGGCTCATTGTGCACCTGAAGAGCGATCTGTCCTCAGTTGGGAGATAACCCTGACATGGAGCGACGGCAGCCAGTGCTGAAATCCCAGGATCTTCTGCTGCGGAGGAGGAGGAGGGCGGCTCGCATCCCCCCTTATGGTGAATGGTGTGGCCACAGACAGGAGGACAGGTGTAAATGGTTATCAGATCTGCAGGCGAGCAGTTGGGACAAATGAAATAATCCCTTTGATTTTCGGCACTGGGATTTTATACTGGGAGGGGCTGGGAATGCAGAACCGTGAATCATCTTAGCAGGTGCATGAGCCCCCGACTGACAGATACTCATCATGGTTCATTCACAGACTCTCATCACTGGAGTCATCACAGATCGGCCGGTGGTGCGGAGCTCTCTGATGCCAGCGGGCTCCTGTAATATCCGTCCATGACATTTCTTCCTCCTGGAGCTTCCCCCATCACCTGTGAGTGATATTATTGAGAAGTAGAAAGAAAAGCAGCAACTCGGCCACGAAGTGGAGACCCCGTAATGTTACAGAGTGGGGGCCGAGTGCTGAGGAGGAGAGGGCAGAAGAATCGCCACCGCTCTGCTGGCCCCATAACTGCAGAGTCCAGACCTCCTCTGGTACCAGCACAAACCCTGCGCCCCCCCACCAGGAGCTTCATGGCCGAGCAGCTGCATGCAGCCGTACATCACCAAGCACAATGCTGAGCGTCGGATGGAGCGGTGTAAAGCCGCCACTGGACGAGACGTGTTCTGTGCAGTGACGGATCGCACTTCTCTGCATCTGATGGAGGAGTCTGGGTTTGGTGATTCCAGGAGGACGTTACCCCCTGACTGCATTGTGCCCCCTGTACAGATGGTGGAGGATAATGCTATGGGCTGTTATCAGGGGGCGGCCTCAGACCCTCAGCTCCAGTGATGGGAAATCTTCATCTTCAGCACAAGAGATTGTGGACAATTGTAGCTTCAGCCTTGTGGGAACAGTTTGGCGAATACCCTCACCTGCCCCCCATGACTGCGCCCAGTGCACAAGGTCCATACAGACATGGATGGGAGAACATGACCTCCGCCCCATCCAACACCTATAATGGAGATTGTGAGCCTTCACCCCCCCCCCAACATCAGGGTCTAACCCCACAAATGCTCTTCCGGATGAAGGGGCAGATAATAGATAGATAAAATATTTTTAAATAGATAATAGGTAACATATAGATAGATAGATAGATAGATAGATAGATAGATAGATAGATAGATAGATAGACCAGATAAACTTTTCTGTACTTTCCTTCTGCTGACACTAGAGGGGGCCAGAGAACCTGTATATTTATCGGGGCCACATCTGGACAGCGTTTCTGGCAGGATACAGGTTTCCAATATACCTTTATCCTGAGTCTACACAAGGAAATAAATTGCAGAGCTCCATCAGATGTCCTATATCGGACTCTCATAGATTTCTCCGCTTTTGGAGTATGCGCTTATCTTGGGTTTTACTCCTGGCTGTAGGGTATAAGTTACGAAATTAATCAGATAGAAGCCGTCTCCTGCTTTCTAGATGTCTGATAACAGGAGGATAATTCTGGCTGAGAAAGTAAAGAAGATAATGAAATGTCATTCCTGTGATGTGATGTCAATGAACGTTGGAAAAAAACATAGAAAGGAGATTGACATCCACTGGTTCTATTAGGTATATATGTGTTTATGTGTTTGTTTGTTATTCAGATATATATCATGTTATACATCACTACAGTATGTTATATAGTCTTACAGATTTTGCACTCTATATTTTACGACACATAATGTTACAATGTTACATGATCACTTTTCTGTCGTTTATTATTATATTTGGGAAAATATATGATTACATAATATCAGGCATTATTATATCTCGATTTTTAATTTTGTATTTTACAGTTTTACATTCCATTATTGCATTTTATTATGTTTTATAATATCAAAATAAATCTTACTCAGAGTAGTTTTATGTTACTTATGTTTTTTCTTTATGATGAGAGATCTACTTTTCATCCATAAGGTTTGCAACGCTCGATGGTCTTTACAGATTACATTTTGAAGGGGCATCTATGCATATTGTTATGTATGACATTTGCTAAATGTGGCTACATAATATGTATAACTTGTTTGTAATGTTTTTATTATTATTTTTTGAAAATTCAAATAAATATTTAAAAATAAATAATCTGACTTAGTGTCATTATCATCATATTGTTGGGATATTATTGATTGCATTGATACAGAGTAGCATTTATTCCATGTTTTTGGCTATTGTGTTGCATATTCTATATACGGTATATGAATGCACATAAAAAGGCAATTATGGGAACGTGTGGATATTACACACCAGAATCTAAACAATAGGGAGAATTCTGGATTAATGTCAGGAACCGAAATAAAATCGAGGATCCAAGCTAAACACTAGAGTAAAACAAATGTGCTGCCAGGTCCTAATGACACCTGCCGTGCTGCTTACATTATCCTGCCACCCGGCCAGCTCGCCACGTGAGTGACAGATCCCACGTCTGAGCGGGGAGACAAAAGTAATTGGGGGGACAGACAAAAATAAGTGGATAGTCGCATAGATCAGATGTGCCAGGGGGTGCAAAATATAAGATAGGCTTCAAAGAAACTGTAATGTAACCAAATTTAAAGGGGCAGTTATATCTTTGCTAGTTTTCTTTGTGGGAAAGCTGGATGACAACTTAGGCCGGTTTCACACGTCAGTGGCTCCGGTACGTGAGGTGACAGTTTCCTCACGTACCGGAGACACTGACACACGTAGACCCATAAAAATCAATGCATCTGTTCAGATGTCATTGATTTTTTGCGGACCGTGTCTCCGTGTGCCAAACACGGAGACATGTCAGTGTTCGTGGGAGCGCACGTTTTACACGGACCCAATAGAGTCAATGGGTCCGCGTAAAACACGGACCTCACACGGACATTCTCCGTCTGGGGTCCGTGTGCGTGCAGGAGACAGCGCTACAGTAAGCGCTGTCCCCCCCCCACATGGTGCTGAAGCCGCGATTCATATCTTCCCTGCAGCAGCGTTTGCTGTAGAGAAAATATGAAGAATAGTGTTAAAAATAAAGATTTAGGTGTCCGCCGCCCCCCCACCCCCTGTGCGCCCCCCCCGCTGGTCAGAAAATACTTACCCGCTCCCTCGCTCCTTCCTGGTCTGGCCGCGCCTGCTACTGTATGCGGTCACGTGGGGCCGATCATTTACAATCATGAATAGTCGGCTCCGCCCCTATGGGAGGTGGAGCCACATATTCATGACTGTAAATGATCGGCCCCACGTGACCGCATGCAGAAGCCGCGGCCAGACCAGGAAGCAGCGAGGGAGGCGGGTAAGTATTTTCTGACCAGCGGGGGGGCGCACAGGGGGTGGGGGGGGGCGGCGGACACATGGATCTTTATTTTAAACACTATTCTTCATATTTTCTCTCCAGCAAATGCTGCTGCAGGGAAGATATGAATCGCAGCTTCAGCACCATGCAGAGTGGGTACCACACGCTCCGTGTGGTACCCACTCGCCATACGGGCGGCACACGTGTGCCGCAGGTATGGCCTCCGTGAGTTCCCAGGCACACGGACACGGATAACTCCGGTACCGATTTATTCCGGTACCGGAATTATCTGGACGTGTGGGACAGCCCTTATATGGACTTTATGGGATAGAGATGTTCTTATAGTTCTATAATAATTATTACGCACAATGTATAATTCAGTAGGGGCTACAGACAGAAAATGGCCCCTGTGCATGGACGATATATGGGCCCCTTGTAGGACAGTAGTTCTGTAGAGTAGTTGCGTGCTGCTTTGGAGGTGGTAGTGGCCCCTTTACATCTTGGGCCCCTGTGCGGCTGCACCAATGATATTTGTGCCCCCAGTATAATTATTCGGTACCCCCCTTAGAATTTGCAGAGGACCTTCTTACAACAAGGCAAGCCTTGGTTCTGCGCAGTGGCGCTGATCGCCTTCTGTGTGTAGGTATGTGTCACCGTCTTTGCTTTGCAGAGATGTTTGCAGTTCTCCTGTTTTCTGGACGGGGGCGCTGCATGTTATCCTTTACCTTCCGCTGCCAAGTTGCACACATAGACTCTCCCCTCTCAGCCATGACGACTGGTAGCTCCTGCAGAGTCCGAACGTCTCCTGTTTCCAGAATTAGAAAAACATGGCTACTCTTTTGCAAAAACAGCGCCACACCTGTCTCCAAGTTTGAGTGTGGTATTGCAGGTTAACCCCATTTATTTTAATGGAGATGAGATGCAATACCGTAGAAAACCTATAGCTAGGGGAGGCAATCTTCTTCTTTTTTATCTCCACACGTTACTGAAGTAAAACCTAACATTGTATTAAAGCAGCAGTAGTCAACTGGTTCTCAAACTGTTAGGGAACTACAACTCCCAGCATGCCATGACCGGCTATGGCTTTCAGAGCAGGCTGGGACCTGTAGATTCCCTATAACTAGTCAACCACTGTTTTATTGTACAGTCCAGCCCAATTCAGTGATTGACAGGTAGGCCAGATTCTGGAGATGACTGCTGGTGGTGCGGACAGCCCTATGCAGATGACCCCTCATTTTGGGGGGTTCGCGGCTCCCTTCTATCCAGACTCTTCTTCCTTTTGTTACGTTGTTGTTATAAATTATAAAGCCATTATTTCCTCCTCGCTGCATTCTTCAGTCCAGTGGAAGAATTTTAATGTATTTATGTTTGAGGACTGGAGGGTGAGCAGGAGGGTCGCCGCCAAGTCCCACTGAAGAGCTGCTGAAACATGGTGATAAGAAAACTCCTGTCATCCTAATTTACAGGCCCAGCGACAGGGGGTCCACTGCTGCAGCCATGATAGTCTTACTAATCACTTCACTCCCCCAGCAAAGCCACTTCTGCATATGATTACAATACCTGGGAACTTGCAGGCCAAGCCGACCCCGCTGACCCTTCTAGAATTAACCCTCACTGTGCGCTACCTGAAGTGGCACGCTGCCCATTTATCCTGTATTATTATGTAGTGCACTAAAAAATAACCATAGACCCCCCAAATAAAAATAAGCCTAGACCGGACACCTCAGAGATAAAAATGACAAGAGACCGAATCCAGGACACCAAATAAAAAATAAAAATCCCAAAAAACTAATAGACCCGCTCTGGACCAGACCCCCTTAATAAATACATAAAGAACCCAGAGGGCATCCCCAATGTAATTCATGCAGTATACTGAACACCTAAATATAGACCCTAGAGCAGACCCTAAAATAAATACAGCCCCCAGAGCACACCCATAAATAAACACCCCAGAGCAGACCCTTAAATAAATAAAGACCCCAGAGCAGACCCTTAAATAACTACAGCCCCCAGAGCACACCCATAAATAAAGACCCCAGAGCAGACCCTTAAATAAATACAGACCCCAGAGCAGACCCTTAAATAAATACAGCCCCCAGAGCACACCCATACATAAAGACCCCAGAGCAGACCCTTAAATAAATACAGACCCCAGAGCAGACCCTTAAATAAATACAGACCCCAGAGCAGACCCTTAAATAACTACAGACCCCAGAGCAGACCCTTAAATAAATACAGATACAGATCCCAGAGCAGACCCTTAAATAAATACAGACCCCAGAGCAGACCCTTAAATACAGACCCCAGAGCAGACCCTTAAACACAGATCCCAGAGCAGACCCTTAAATAAATAGACCCCAGAGCAGACCTGTAAATAAATACAGATCCCATAGTAGACCCTTAAATAAATACAAATCCCAGAGCAGACCCATAAATAAAGACCCCAGAACAGACCGTTAAATAAATAGACCCCAGAGCAGACCCACAAATACAGACCCCAGAGTAGACCCTTAAATAAAGACCCCAGAGCAGACCCTTAAATTAATACAGATCCCAGAACAGACCTGTAAATAAATACAGATCCCAGAGCAGACCCTTAAATACAGACCCCAGAGCAGACCTGTAAATAAATACAGACCCCAGAGCAGACCCTTAAATACAGACCCCAGAGCAGACCCTTAAATACAGATCCCAGAGCAGACCCTTAAATAAATACAAATCCCAGAGCAGACCCATAAATAAAGACCCCAGAACAGACCGTTAAATAAATAGACCCCAGAGCAGACCCACAAATACAGACCCCAGAGCAGACCCTCAAATAAATACAGACCCCAGAGCAGACCTGTAAACAAATACAGATTCCAGAGCAGACCCTCAAATAAATACAGACCCCAGAGCAGACCTGTAAACAAATACAGATTCCAGAGCAGACCCTCAAATAAATAGACCCCAGAGCAGACCCTTAAGTAAATACAGACCCCAGAGCAGACCCTTAAATAAATACAGACCCCAGAGCAGACCCTCAAATAAATACAGACCCCAGAGCAGACCTGTAAACAAATACAGATTCCAGAGCAGACCCTCAAATAAATAGACCCCAGAGCAGACCCTTAAATAAATACAGACCCCAGAGCAGACCCTTAAATAAATACAGACCCCACAGCAGACCTGTAAATACAGACCTCAGAGAAGACCACTAAATTAATAAAGACCCCGGAGCAGACCTGTAAATACAGACCTCAGAGAAGACCACTAAATAAATACAGACCCCAGAGCAGACCTGTAAATACAGACCTCAGAACAGACCATTAAATAAATACAGGCTCCAGAGCAGACCCTTAAATAAATATAGATGCCAGAGAAGACCATTAAATAAATACAGGCTCCAGATCAGACCCTCTAAGTTCCCAGACCACCTGAAGTATACTTGTCATATTTTTGGAGGTTGGGATCTGAGAGTCGGTCTCAGTGTGAAGCTGGTAATTATGGGCCACAGACATCACACACTCTGCCAATGGGTCACACTTCAATGTATTAGACCCCTCTACTTGAGAAGCGGGTGGCACAAGGAAGTTCCCTTATCTAGATCATTTATTAAAATGTTGAACAACAAACACTAGGGCTAGGACAGAGCTTTGTGGTACCCCACCGGAAACACTTTTGCAATTGGATGTGCAACCATTTATTACCAATCTTTGAGTACGATCACTGAGCCAGTTATGAATCCACCTATGCGTAGCCTTGTCAATCCCATACTTGGTCATTTTTTCAATGAGCATAGTATGAAATACTTTATCAAATGCTTTGTTGAAGTCGAGATATACTATATCTACCGCATTTCCCTGATCCACCCAGTCAGTGATTCCATGATAGAAGGAAATTAAAATAGTCTGGCATGACTTGTTTGCTACAAACCCATGCTGGCTCTGGTTAATTACTGTATTTTTATCCAAGTACTTACATACTTGCTGTTTAAGGATTTGTTCAGAGATCTTTCGTGTTATAGAAGTAAGGCTCACTGGCCTGTAATTTCCTGGCTCCATCTTCTTTCCTTTTTTGAAGTTAGGGAAAACATTTGCTCTTCTCCATTCTTCTGGGACTTCTCCTGTTTTCCAGGATTTTTCAAAGATTCTTTCCAGTGGTTCTGAAATTTCCTCTGCTATCTCTTTCAGTATCCTAGGATGTAATTCACACTGAGGCAGATCATTTGACCTTGCAAGATGATCTGGGTCAGTATGTCCTGTGTTTGCCAAGGGTGTGATAAACAGAAGTCTACAGTCAATTTGTGTCTATTCCTGACTATTAAGAGGGGGGTCCCCATCAGTGGATTAACTATGGTAGGTGCAGGGGTTGCATTTGAAGCTTAGGAGGCTCAATAGATCCTATATGACAAGATCAACACTATTAAAGACCTGTGATAGTTGGGGACCCTGTTGGAGATTTTGCATTGAGCGTCAAGTTATTCCACCAGTCCCCATTTTGCTTCTCCTTAGGGGGAGCAGGGTCCTCCATGCCCCCCACAATGTGCCCTTTCTCAACACCTGTCACAGGCGCAGAATTCCTGTGTATATGATGCCGCCTTCGCCAGCTGCAGACAATTGTGTACAATCACCTTCAGGCTGTAAAGGCTGGAGCATTATCAGAGGTGAGAGGTCTTTTGATGTTAAGCCCCCGTGAGGCAGAGGAGAGCAGCTCATCCTCAGAATTCCCAAGATCCTGGCAGATTCAATATCAGTGGGACATGCGAGGGGCTTCTCCTGACCTCCACGAGCCCCGGGGGTAAGCAACTTATTGCATCGCATACTGACAGATGCCCAAGTATGCAGCTCCAATTATTTCTGCTGGGGCCGCAGACACTGCCGGCATTTACTCAATCCACAGCATTTCCCCTTCCATAGCTGGGATTTACATCTGAGTCTAGAGGGAGAGGAGAGTAACATTCACATGTGTGTGATACATTGTATCCCTGCAGAAGGCCAAGACTGTATCACACCCATTAGATAGCAACAGAAATCCCATATACATATTTGAGAAACAGGGGTAGCGGCACAGATTGTCTGCAGCCCCTGTTCAAACAACCTCAGCTCCAATAAACATCAGACAAAAATAGGAGAAAAAGGAGCAAACTGATTACATCCGGTAAAAATAGTCATATAACTTTATTAATTTGTAGAAAAGATAAAACATCTCAACAGTACATAAAGAGCCATAAACAATGCAGATTGCTATATACTCCATCCCCACCTATCACCACCTCACATTGCACATGAGTCCCTGAAAAAATAACATAAAGGCCAAAGACCATAACCCTGAGGGAGCAGTGCATCCAAAAGTGGACACCTGGAGGTCCGCATGCATCCAGAAAGTGACTAAGGATAAAGTAACACCTGTCTATCTTTCATATGAAGTGCGGAAGTAACTAGCAAAAGGTGCAATGCTTACCAGCAGATGAGTGGGAACAAGGAGGGTCGGATGGAAGATCCCGATGCATGTTTCGCGGCTACTTGGGGCCACTTTCTCAAGGGAGTATACCTCAGGCCCTTACAGGACCTTCAAATAACCCGGTGAACTTGGTCACATGACCAAATGTGGCCAATCAGGATGGCTTTAGTCGGCACATGCGCACTGCGGCCGCCAGATCCTGGAGTGCGGGTAAGGCGTCATGGAAAGTGCGCACGCGCCGGGGAAAGATCTGTAGCGCCCCCACCGCCGCAGGGCCGAGGGGTACCCGGTACCGGGCCTGTGAGTCTCTGCTCTGGGGTTGTCACGGTGGCTAGGCCCGGTCCGTGACCCTGCTGAGGGGCGTACAGTAATAGATGTGGATAGTGGTGGTGGTGCGGTGCAGTAAATAACGAGGACACCAGGTTGCAGTCTCTTTACCTCTTTACTGAAGATCTCTGAGTCCTCAGTCCGGAATACGGTTCACCAGGCTGCGCAAGTCCGGCCGGTCCAATGGCACCTCCAGAGTTCTCTTTGCAGGTGGAAATCTGTGCCTTCCTGCTAGCGCTATGTGTTGTGGTCCTCCCCTGCTATGCTTACGGAAAGTCCCCACAACTGTTGTGTCTGTTTCTCGTGTTCCCTCACAACTCGATTAGATGATGTTCTGCTAATCCTCCGTCCCTCCCTGATGTTACGGTTGGGACGCACCCGTATGACGGGTAGGCTCGGAGCTCTTCCGGGACCCTAGAGTCGCCCCTCTCCACAGGTTGCCCCCTATGTCTGCGTAGGTGATTTAGGTGAGACAGCCCGCCTGTGACTGACTGTCCTGCCGTTGGTTTGAAGTATTGCTTGGAGCTATATATAGTAATACTTCCTCGGCGTTCCGGCCGCCGGTTGTGCGCCTCAGTAGGATGTTGCCTCGGTCTTACAGCACGACTCCTACTGGTATTCTCCTTCTTGCTTTGATCTCGTTTCTCACTCAGCACAATATATCTCGCTTCTGATCCTTTCTTAGGGCACCGCCGCTATGCTGAGCAGGCACGGTCCCGTGATGTTCTCTCTGTTTGCCAGGCCTCTGTCAGGGTCCCAAACCTGACAGGGACCCTACCGAATCTTCCCCCACAACACCCTCTGCCACAAGGTGTTGCCTGGTTCCAACCCAGTCAGCTTTCTGTCTAACTTCCTGCCTGACCCCCAGTTTACCCACACGGTGAGGAGTGGCCTAATAAATAGCACCCTTAGCTCCCCCAGGAGGCCCGGCTGTGAAATGTATTGGTGTATGTGATACCTGGTCAGATGAACTCCTTCAGTGCCATCAGACGTACCATAGCCCCCCTTAGCGGCGGAGCCACAGTACTGCAACGACCAGGACTCTGGGGCGCTGCACTCCCCCCCGGTTAAATCCAGTACTCCTGGACTGGGAAGAAAACAACAATACATGTCAGCAAAAAGACATACAATTTTTGTGAGTGCGATAACAATAAGCATATTTGAACAGAGCTTCCCTTCATGGGAGGTGAGGACACTTAAACGTTACAAACATGGTTAAATACTTTTAAATAACTTTTCTTACCCAACCGGGTATTCTACTAAGTGCAAAATTTTGAAACATTAATTCAACATTGCCTTTAAGGATGTACACTCTGAATCCACTAAAGACCTTCTTATAACACATTATAAGGCTTAAGCAACTGTGCTACATTCTCCTACTTTACGTCTGCAGGACCGCCTGTCCTAAACGCTCCAGACCTACTGCCTCTCCTTTCTATTACAGGACCGCTCCTTTCCGCTCGAGCCTACTGTCCTTCCACTACTATACACAGTATAGAACATATTTTTCTTTCAGTTTGAGATCACCGAGCCATCTCTATATGGCTCCTAAGAGGACTCACCACTAACCCCTACGGGTTCACTTCCTGTCCTCATTCTGCTATTAACATTATTGAACATTTCTTACAATCAACTAGTTGGTTACATTTAACTTTCACATATCAACATCATCAATACTTTCTTTTCAGGACATTATTGCCATTCAACCATCTTAAGGCAACACTGTTCATAAGTGCAGGATGCGAACATCCCCTTTAAGAGGGGACCAAGTCTCTATGAGGTAGTGCAACTTTTCAAGCTCCAAGTCCGTATGCAGCAAGGACTCCAGTACAAGTTCCAAGAACCGTATCTTCGCAAAGAGTCCGTCTTTTACATAAAACCAGTAGAGAGCACCTTTAAGAAGGTGCAAACTATATACAAGAAGTTTGTATCATGCATTGTTCATGATTCAGCAGTTCTGGATAACTTGTGCAAAAAAAAAGTAGAAAACAAACAAAAACAATAGGGATCCCGGATCAACAAAGGGATCCCTTTAAGAGTTAACGCTGGACGGGTTTAGCAGCAACGTAGAAGAAAACAAAAAGTTTGAAGAACTATTTACATATTCAGAGTTTTAAGATCTTACTCTTGTGGTGCAGAAGGTGGTATCCTGTCCCTGGCCGATGCAATATCAGCACCGGTGGTTGGTCCCTCAGGTGCTGTCAGATCACCCGGTGTCTGGATTTGAAGGCTAACCCTACTTGCAAGTTCAGTAGCCGCTACAAGGCGTACGGTGGTGATAGTAACAAGATCTGGCAAATCTGGATCAGACATGATCGGGGCAACAGGTGGCGCTCTCTCAGGCTCACACCGTCGAACGTTCCGGGCGCACCATCCTTGTGCATTCCGATGACGGGTGTAGGTCACCTGATCCCCTTTTTGCAATGGATCCCCATCTCGGCTGCAGCAGGGAGTTTTCACGTTGTAACTAGTAACAAAGACATCAGTTGGTAGCCCTGGTTCCTGTATGGAGCCCCATCCCCTCTTCGGGTGGTAGGCCAGCACAGTTCCCCGCTTTACCACGTCTTTCCTGCCGTGCGCAGACTTTCTACGTTGTGTATCATGCTGTTCGGTCTCGTCTCGATCTTTCCAGTGTTGGATTAGACATTGCTTATACTGTTCCCAGGTAAGTACCGCAAGGGTGAGGCTCTCCCCCGGAGCTCCATACGGCTCGTTCCAGGGGGTGTCCCACTGGAGGATCACCCCGTCCGGGCCTACATCTATAGGTTCCCCCATCTTGGTCGGTAGTGGAGGTACCAGCTTCCCCATCATGTTGGGGGGGAGGATCACCCGTTCCACGGTGAATAGGCGGTTACTGTTGTGGGGAGGATCGGTCGCGGGAGTGGGATCGGGCGGGAGAGCAGGGGCGCCTTCCATACCTGCGCCTGACGTGATTCCACCGATGTCGCTCCGGTCCGTTGACGAGGACGCTGGAATCGGCTGCAGCCCGGACCGTGGCTCCTCTTCGGCAGCCTCCGGATGCGGCTCCGCTCTCCATGGCTCCTCCTCTGCTAGTTCCGAGGCTGGGATAGGTAGATTCGGCTCCTCCGCCGCCGGCTCCAAGGAGTTCAGATCCTTCCGCGGCGGTGGGCACTGGTCCGCTACTGGCGGGCGAGGGCAAGTCGGAACCGCTCCTTCTACGCCCGGGCACTTGCTGATCATCATCGCTGTCCGACATTCGGTGGCAATGCATGCATCTGGCTCCGCCATTTCTCCAGGGTCGAGCTCCTCCGTCACCTGGTTCCCGCCGTTGGAAGTCAGGGGGCTGTCCTCTGCTTTGAGGCAGGTCATCGCTTTGCAGCAAGAGGCGCAGGGGGCGGTCGCCGCTTCTGGCGCCACTTTGATAGTCTCCTCCCATGGCACGCCCTCCTTCTTCTTTGGCGCAGCAATGGCGGCGGTTTTGGCGGGAACTTCTGGCGGCAAGCGGCAATACACAGTCCTTCTAATAAAGTACAGTCCAAGCACTATAAATCACAGTTCCAAGGCACACATGACCTCATTCTTCAGGCTTAAGTAGATCCTGTTCGTGACGCCAAGTTGTAGCGCCCCCACCGCCGCAGGGCCGAGGGGTACCCGGTACCGGGCCTCTGAGTCTCTGCTCTGGGGTTGTCACGGTGGCTAGACCCGGTCCGTGACCCTGCTGAGGGGCGTACAGTAATAGATGTGGATAGTGGTGGTGGTGCGGTGCAGTAAATAACGAGGACACCAGGTTGCAGTCTCTTTACCTCTTTACTGAAGATCTCTGGGTCCTCAGTCCGGAATACGGTTCACCAGGCTGCGCAAGTCCGGCCGGCCCAATGGCACCTCCAGAGTTCTCTTTGCAGGTGGAAATCTGTGCCTTCCTGCTTGCGCTATGTGTTGTGGTCCTCCCCTGCTGTGCTTACGGAAAGTCCCCACAACTGTTGTGTCTGTTTCTCGTGTTCCCTCACAACTCGATTAGATGATGTTCTGGTAATCCGTCCCTCCCGGTGTTATGGTTGGACGCACCCGTATGACGGGTAGGCTCGGAGCTCTTCCGGGACCCTAGAGTCGCCCCTCTCCACAGGTTGCCCCCTATGTCTTCTTAGGTGATTTAGGTGAGACAGCCCGCCTGAGACTGACTGTCCTGCCGTTGGTTTGAAGTATTGCTTGGAGCTATATATAGTAATACTTCCTCGGCGTTCCGGCCGCCGGTTGTGCGCCTCAGTAGGATGTTGCTCCGGTCTTACAGCACGACTCCTACTGGTATTTCTCCTTCTTGCTTTGATCTCGTTTCTCACTCAGCACAATATATCTCGCTTCTACTCCTTTCTTAGGGCACCGCCGCTATGCTGAGCAGGCACGGTCCCGTGACGTTCTCTCTGTTTGCGAGAGAAACCCTGACAGGGACCCTACCGAATCTTCCCCCACAACACCCCCTGCCACAAGGTGTTGCCTGGTTCCAACCTAGTCAGCTTTCTGTCTAACTTCCTGCCTGACCCCCAGTTTACCCACACGGTGAGGAGTGGCCTAATGAATAGAACCCTTAGCTCCCCCTGGAGGCCCGACTGTGAAATGTATTGGTGTCTGTGATACCTGGTCAGATGAACTCCTTCAGTGCCATCAGACGTACCATAGCCCCCCTTAGCGGCGGAGCCACAGTACTGCAACGACCAGGACTCTGGGGCGCTGCAGATCCACGGAGCGATGCGCACACCATAAAGACGCCCACCCGCAGACAGGAAACGGCAGGTCACAGCGCGATGCGCACAACCATCCAAACATACAAGTGAGCAACAGCCAGAATGGCAAACAGAGGAACCACCACACATGATATGGCATCACAGATAACATTCACAGATGGCAAATATTCAGTTCATCCGCAATCGCTGTGGTGGCTGTGCTTTTCCCATATAACGTAATGGAAGTCCAGGGTCATTTTCTGGTCCAAAGGAAGGGCCGGATAAAGAAGTATAAGAAAGCGCTATAGATCAGCAGAGTCACAACCACTAGATAAACAAAAAGACAATCATATTAAAATGAAATTAAAAACACAAAAACACATCCGCGGGCGGGGTTAATAGACATGGGGGCATGTGGGAACAGGAGGCTGAAGAGCCAAGAGATTAGATGTAGCAGCTCAGCAGACAGCATCACACATGATGGGCTCAGCGGACAGTATAAGACACGATAGGATTAGATACACAGCTCTGCAGACAGTATCGCACATAATAGACTTAGATACCTCGGTGCAGAAGACAGTATCAAACATGATCGTCTTGAATTCACTAGTTTAGCAGACAGCATCACACAAGAGAGGGAGCGATACCAGCTCCACAGACAGTATCACATATAAGAGGCTCAGATACAGAGGCTCAGCAGCACTTTTACCCTCAAGATCTTTTTAATATTAATTTCACTGACTCTGAGCTATTGTTCAGGTATCATTTTGCAGGTTATTCTGAGTACGCTCCATTCTATGTGAGCGCTATGAGCCATTGGCGTGTGATTTGGCCACACACCGAGGAGGACAGGTCAGGTGAGGTCCAGGCTTCAGCCCCTCAGGCTCAGGCGCAAAACCATTTCTGACATTCCTGGGGCCTGGTAAGTAGTTACAAACCAAAAAATATTATGTCTTATCAAAGAAAGAAAATATTACATATTTAGTTCTTTCTGTATTTCAGGAGAACATTTATAGTAAATTTCACTGTGCATTCACCAAAGTGCTGCAGAAGTGACTTTGTCACGTACCAGAACACGTAATACCGTACTATTATCTGTAGTTTAATATCAAATGCTAATTTACATCAGTCTCTTACTGCAAAAGAAGCAAATGACAAAGTCAGCTCTGCTATATCTGTATTTCTCCTAAAATATGTGTCCTCATTTACCGCTTGTTGACATGGCTGCCATCTTGATGGCTACTGACACTCAACATTCTTCATTTATTGCCATCTACAGGCCAAAATTGGAAAAATTGAGTTTGCATTAAAGGGGTGGCCTGAAACTAACAATATAAATGTGTGTCTGTTTAGTGTCATAAATAATATAATCCCTTGTCTAATATACTTTAATTTAATAATTCCTCTCGTTCCTTCACCATGCTAACTGCTTTATGTTTTTTACCTACTTCTCTTTGATGACGCTTCATTTGAGAGTCCCCAGTGCAGCCTGGGATACTAAACCATTGTGCTTTACAGTGCAGCTTCCCATCATCAGAGGACCAAAGGCTGCTGGCGTCACCTATGAGGCATTGCACGGTAGCTCTGGCCAGAAAACACCAGTAGTATAATCCGATACATCACTGCCTGAATTACATATTGCAAGCCTCTTATGTGCCCGGCTGTCATACCCACCCAAGCATTAGTGCCCAGGTGCCATGCAAGCCCTACCTTCAATGCTTATTCTTTATTTTGCATCTGCAAAGGCAGAAGTGGACACTGAGGGAAGAGGGCACTGTGCAGGAACAATATATGAAAATGTTTAGAATTGAGCGTCCTCAGTGGTTGATACCTTTTAATGACTAACTGAAAAGATGGTAACAAATTGCAGCTTTCGAGACTACACATGTCTCTTCATCAGGCAAAGACTAATACAAATTCTGAAGAATCACATATTTAAGCACAACATAGTATAGAGGAAAAAAAACATGGATAACACAGTAGCGTGGCTACTGGGGAGTCAGAGGGGGCCATCGCCCCGGGCCCTGTCAAATGAAGGGGCCCACTGGGAGCCAGGGCCACTTCTGTGACAAGGCAGAACACAGCATAGGAGCAGAGCAGTATAATGTCTGCTCCCGTCTGACGGAGACTCTGCACGCTGCTAGCACAGTGGCCGGCTGCAGTCTCCCCCCTGCAGTGAATGGTTTCGCCCGTCTGACCTGATCCTGAAGCTTTTCCTGGCTGCAGTTTTTCTTCACTCTGTGCACGCTGGGATTGGCTCAGGCACGCTGGGTCCTAGTGCCCACACCCTGCATTTCACTGACACTTCCTGGTCCTGCCTGCAGTGCAAACGTTATCAGTAAGTGGGGATGGAGCTTGTAAGGTTTGTTAAATTCAGGTATGTCTCTGTGAGACCGTTGGGGTATTGTGGGGGCTGAAAGAGAGGGGGGACAGGGTACTGGGGGGTGGGGGGGTGAATGTGAGACCATGGGGGTATTGTGGGGGAGGGGAGACAGGACACTGGGGGCTGCATGTAAGACCATTTGGGTGTTGTGAGGGCAGAAGGTGGGTGAGGTGGGACAGGTCACTGAGGGGGTGGATGTGAGATGATGGAGATGATGGGGGTATTGAAGTGGGGGAGGGGGGACAGGTCACTGGGGGCTGAATATTATAATGTTTAGTTATGATATTATATGTACTCCATCACGTAATATTTGCTGTCTGAGGAGGCTGGAGATGGGGGGGGGGGGGAGGGCAGGGGGCTTTTGATCCGTACCACCTGGGTCGTTTATGAGTGTTAGTATAAGGAGCCGCATATAGTAACCAAGAGCTGCATCACATTTACAGCACCACTCCGGCATTATTTTTTATTTCATTGCTGGAGCGGTGCTGAAAATTCATGTCCCCTGCCCCCTGTCTCATACTTGCCTTTTGGCGTTTTCATCTGTTTTAGGGTATTTGCACACGTATTGTGGAGGACTGCGGATTTTTCCGCAGCGGATTTGATAAATTCGCAGGGCAAAACAGCTGCGTTTTTTCCTGCGGATTTATCGCGGTTTCTATTGCGGATTGCGCTGCGGGTTTACACCTGCAGTTTTCTATTGGAGCAGGTGTAAACCCGCAGCGGAATCCGCACAAAGAATTGACATGCTGCGGAATGTAAACCGCTGCGCTTCCGGCTTTTGTTCCGCAGCATGTGCACTGCGGATTTCGTTTCCCATAGGTTTACATTGTAATGTAAACGCATGGGAAACTGCTGCGGATCCGCAGCGTGTGCACATACCCTAAGTCTCCGCTCGGCTCTGTCTCCTTCAGTTCGTGGCCTGTCAGCGGTTCCAGTGTTTCATGGAGCAGCGCAGAGGTCACCAATCAATGTGAGTCTATGGGAGCCTCGTTCTGGCCTCTTTCTCACTCTCAGGCCATGTGCACATGTTGTGGATTGGCCGCTGCGGATCTGCAGCAGTTTTCCATCTGGTTTACAGTGCCATGTAAACCTATGGAAAACCAAATCCGCAGTGCACATGGTGCGGAAAATACCGTGCAGAAACGCTGCGTTGTATTTTCCGCAGCATGTCAATTCTTTTTGCGGATTCCGCAGCATTTTACACCTGCTCCTCTATAGGATTCCGCAGGTGGTAAAACGCAGGTGAAATCTGCACAAAAAACACAGGAAATCCGCGGTAAATCCGCACACGAATCCGCAACAAGTGCACATAGCCTCATAGTCTTACATTGAGCGCTTGTGACAGCTTCTAACTTCTGGCCTGTCAGAAGATGCGCTCACAGGTTTGACCAGCAGCACTGCAGCAGTGCCACAAAATAGTGAATGCACGGGAGGATGAGTAAATGACCGGGGCATCCAAATCATGACAGGGAGCTGTGAGTCCATCATACTGTGTATACGGGAGCTGCGGGCCAATCATACTGTGTATATGGGAGCTGCGGGACAATCATACTATGTATAAGGGAGCTGTGGGCCCATCATACTGTGTATAAGGGAGCTGTGGGCCCATCATACTGTGTATAAGGGAGCTGCGAGTCCATCATACTGTGTACAGGGGAACTGTGGGGTCCATCATACTGTGTATAAGGGAGCTGCGGGCCCATCATACTGTGTATAAGGGAGCTGCGGGCCCATCATACTGTGTATAAGGGAGCTGCGGGCCCATCATACTGTGTATAAGGAAGCTGCGGGCCCATCATACTGTGTATAAGGGAGCTGCGGGCCCATCATACTGTGTATAAGGGAGCTGCGGGCCCATCATACTGTGTATAAGGGAGCTGCGGGCCCATCATACTGTGTATAAGGGAGCTGCGAGTCCATCATACTGTGTACAGGGGAACTGTGGGGGACATCATACTGTGTATAAGGGAGCTGTGAGTCCATCATACTGTGTATATGGGAGCTGTGAGTCCATCATACTGTGTATATGGGAGCTGTGAGTCCATCATACTGTGTACAGGGGAACTGTGGGGGACATCATACTGTGTATAAGGGAGCTACGGGCCCATCATACTGTGTATACGGGAGCTGTGAGTCCATCATACTGTGTATAAGGGAGCTGCGGGCCCATCATACTGTGTATAAGGGAGCTGCGGGCCCATCATACTGTGTATAAGGGAGCTGCGGGCCCATCATACTGTGATAAGGGAGCTATGGCTCATCATACTGTGTATAAGGGAGCTGCGGGCCCATCATACTGTGTATAAGGGAGCTGTGGACCCATCATACTGTGTATAAGGGAGCTGCGGACCCATCATACTGTGTATAAGGGAGCTGCGGGCCCATCATACTGTGTATAAGGGAGCTGCGGGCCCATCATACTGTGTATAAGGGAGCTGCGGGCCCATCATACTGTGTATAAGGGAGCTGCGGGCCCATCATACTGTGTATAAGGGAGCTGCGGGCCCATCATACTGTGTATAAGGGAGCTGCGGGCCCATCATACTGTGTATAAGGAAGCTGCGGGCCCATCATACTGTGTATAAGGGAGCTGCGGGACCATCATTCTGTGTATAAGGAAGTTGTGGGACCATCCTACTGTGTATAAAAGAGCTGTGGGCCCATCATACTGTGTATAAGGAAGCTGTGGGCCCATCATACTGTGTATAAGGAAGCTGTGGGCCCATCATACTGTGTACAGGGAAACTGTGAGGGACATCATACTGTGTATAGGGAACTGTGAAGGCATATTGTGCATATGGGAGCTGTTGGCCCATTACACTGTATATAGGGGAGCTCTGGGGGGCATTATACTTTCTATAGTGGAGTTCTGTCAGCATTATACTGTGTATAGGGGAGCATTGGGCTCATACTATCTATAGGGGAGCAGTGGTATACTGTGTAGAGGGGAGCAGTGAGAACATCATACTGTGTATAGGGGAGTTATAGAACCATCATACTGTGTATAGGGGAGCTGGGGGGCCTTAGACTGTGTATAGGGAAGCTTTAAGCTCACGATACTGTGTATAATGGAGCAGTACATGGGGAACTTAGGGGACATTATTATTGTGCATATGGTCCAATATGGCGGTAAAGTCAATGTTCGTTTTTGTATATAGATTTATTTTCAATAACAGTAGGGTCACATTCTGAGGTTCCCCTATATTCACAATAAGAGTGCGCAACCGTAGCTGTAATCAGGGTTAGCTGGTTAGGGGCCCACTCAGATGTTTCGCCCCCCCTAAGTTGAATCCCTAGCTACGCCTCTGATAAGACAGGTGGCATGAAGCAGAATCCACCTGTCTTATCCATGTTTTTTTTTTCTATGCTGTTGTGCTTAAATATGTGATTCTTCAGAATTTGTTTTAGTCTTTGCCTGATGAAGAGACCTGTGTAGTCTCGAAAGCTTGCAATTTGTTACCATCTTTTCAGTTAGTCATTAAAAGGTATTAACCACTGAGGACTCTCAATTCTAAACATTTTTCTATTTACTGGCTAACATGGTACCAAGATATATATCTTTCCTGGAACAATATATGGGCACTTTGCAGACTAAAAGCTCAGCAAAATGCACTGCTTCACCTGCTTTGGAGGTGTTAGTGACCCCCTTACCTCTTGGACCCCTGTGCCGCTGCACATGTTGCACCAATGGTACGTATGCCCTTGTGCAAAGGTGCCCAAAGGGGGTCAATGGCATCTGAAGAAGGCACTGTTGCTCCATAAAGGAACTGAACAATACCAATGGCACCTTTAACCCTAAGTCTACCATTCTGTGGCAGCTCGGTCAGGTATGCACATCACCCTCATCATCCAGACATCTGGGTACTTAGGCAGCCATGTGTCTGATAGCCGGGGCGGTGTGCTGACGTGTGCTGGGTGACCGTCCCTTCCTGCTAACAGCCTGACACTCGCCTGACACCGTCTCCAAGAGTGCGATCCCTGCTCTCTCGATAACCTCCAAGCCCTCGCCATCCCAAGCCAACGGTGCCAGGGGCTGAGAGGCTGTTAACCCCTGGCAGATATGCTGGCAGGCAGCACCATTTACCCACGCACGTCTTATCTGACCCTCGAGCGCCTTGTTTTCACATACCGTATTTAGCGTAACCATAACTTATAGCGCTGCAGCTGAGCGCGCCTGCAGAGCATCAACGTAAGCACGTTTACCTATAAATAATAATGTAACAAGGGCGGCTGAAAGGCCCAGGTGCAAATTACTGTAAATATCGGGATTTATGGCCCGGGACGCGGAGTCAGACTGAAACTGCACATTTCTATATGACAATGTGCTAAATCTGGGAATTCGCCCCCATTATTTGCCCCTCGCCACCACGTCCGCACTGGCAGGCTGAGCGCACTTTTTGCTTTTTTTTTCAAAATCAGTGGAAGTTGTTGGCTTTTCCACAATTAAAAGCAGATGTTCCGGGTCATAAATTACCTCTAGAAGAGGAGATCTTGTCTGCACCACTAATATATCAGTGAGAGGAAGTCAGAAAGATGGAGGTGATCTGTCTGACAACTAGATAGTAGGAGACGAGCCAGTCAGGACTGTAGATGTGAACATATATATAAGAAAAGAGAACGTGAAGTTGCCCCAGTCTTGCAAAATGTGGGCAATGTCCTCCAATGTGGGTGCGATCTGTGAATTTGGAGGCAGTGGCCAGGGGCATAACGAACGAGGTCACAGAGGTCGTGACCACAACCAGGTCCAGCGGGTGAGGGGCCTGCGGATACCAGTAGAAGCTTCAACTGGATGTGTGTTCTAGAACGCACATCCAGTTGGGGTATTGCGGTGCACAGACCCGTCAGCTCCTTGCACAGCAATACACGTTGCTGGCCAATCAGAGGCCAACAGCTGACGTCGGCGTGCATCGTGGCCCATCGGACTCTAGTTACGCCACTCGCCGTGGTCTATGGCAGCAGATTTGGGGGGGGTAAAGGAATCATCACCTGCACTAATAACATACCTACATCAATGGTGGGGAAATAGGCATGTGTAGGGGCCACCCTTAGGGTATGTGCACACGTCAAAATTTCTTGCAGAAAGTTTCCTGACAAAATCCGGACATTTCTGCCAGAAATCCGCATGCGTTTTTTTGCGCGTTTTTTACACGTTTTTTGTGCGTTTTTTTTGCGGATTTTATGCTGATTTTTTGCGTTTTTTTCCAGACACTCCAATTTCATGGGAAATCCGCAAAAAATCGGCAAAAATAATGAACATGTTGCTTCTTTTTCCGGAATGCGTTTTTTTTTTGCGGAAAAAAACGCAACATTTGCACAAAAAATACGGAATGCATTCTAAATGATAGGATGCATAATGTATGCGTTTTTTATGCGGTATTATAGCGTTTTTATTGGGGAAATCCACAAAAAAAACCGCAAAAATTCCTGAAGAAATCCTGACGTGTGCACATACCCTCAGTCTTACCCAAGAGTACTTACTTTTGGTTGAGGCCTGGGTTACACTAACTCTGTTCCTGTTTGTGACAGTCCTGACAAATCCGGGACCCTCTTGCTTAAGGGTATGTGCACACAGAGTTTTTTAGGAGTTTTTGGGAGCAGATCCTTCAAAAACTATTAAAAAAAACCTTGAAAAACTCTTCCAAGATTAATTTTTTAGATGTATTTGGAGCAGAACCTGAGTGGAAACTGAGTGGAAATGGGGTGGAAACTCTCCAAATCGTCCTGAAAAAATGTAAATCGCCTCATAAACAGAATCTGACAATCTGTCTCGACTTAGTCCTTCCATTCGGCAGCTGTTTTTTTTTTCGTATTTTTATTTTTTTTTTTAGCAAAAATGACATTTTTTTCCATCCATTTCTAGTTTTAGCAAAAGATATAAGCAGTATTGATGTATTATGGAGCCTTGAATACAGACCATGGCCAGGAGCAGAGGCGAAATTGGGGGACTTTTAGTGCAAATTATATGACTGTAAATTAGACAGACATCATGACAAACTGCAGGACCTAATAGTACGGGGGCCATGATCAGAAATTTGGGGACCATCTGAGGTGAATGCTGTACTTTATTATCAGTAGTTTAGTGTAATGGCTGTGATTCAGGCTTCATGCATGCCTGTTGCCCATAGCAACCAATCACGGCGCAGCTTTTATTTTGATGTCTGCTGTTTAAAAATGAAAGCTGCGCTGTGATTGGTTGCTATGGACAACACCGAATGTTTCTCGGTTAGACAGTCTGTATGTGGCTGGTGACATTGGGCTCATCATGGAGGCTGTTTTGCTATAAGAAGTGTAAATGTGGGAACAGACAGGAAGGACACTCACTCATATCCTCCATGATGATGCTTCTCTGTGAAGAACCTTATCAGCACTTGTCAGGACGATGTCCGGGCCCATCCCGCTGCCAGTGCCAGCTTTTATCTGTCTTCCGCCTCTAATCCCTCATTCTCTATAGAAAGCGAAAATCTCCATATGAGAACACAGACTACAGGCGAAAGGCAGCACCCAATAATGATGGCAGCCACAGCCCCCAATGCACTGACTACCAGAGGACCCTAATACTGACTCACAGGGGGACACCAATACTGTGACAACCAGGGGACCCCAACACTGACACAATTGGGGATCCTAATACAGTGACAACCAGAGGACCCTAATACTGACTCACAGGAGGACACCAATACAGTGACAACCAGGGGACCCCAACACTGACACAATGGGGGATCCCAATACAGTGACAACCAGAGGACCCTAATACTGACTCACAGGGGGACACCAATACAGTGACAACCAGGGGACCCCAACACTGACACAATTGGGGATCCTAATACAGTGACAACCAGAGGACCCTAATACTGACTCACAGGAGGACACCAATACAGTGACAACCAGGGGACCCCAACACTGACACAATGGGGGATCCCAATACAGTGACAACCAGAGGACCCTAATACTGACTCACAGGGGGACACCAATACAGTGACAACCAGGGGACCCCAACACTGACACAATTGGGGATCCTAATACAGTGACAACCAGAGGACCCTAATACTGACTCACAGGAGGACACCAATACAGTGACAACCAGGGGACCCCAACACTGACACAATGGGGGATCCCAATACAGTGACAACCAGAGGACCCTAATACTGACTCACAGGGGGACACCAATACAGTGACAACCAGGGGACCCCAACACTGACACAATTGGGGATCCTAATACAGTGACAACCAGAGGACCCTAATACTGACTCACAGGGGGACACCAATACAGTGACAACCAGGGGACCCCAGTACTGACACAATTGGGGATCCTAATACAGTGACAACCAGAGGACCCTAATACTGACTCACAGGAGGACACCAATACAGTGACAACCAGGGGACCCCAACACTGACACAATTGGGGATCCTAATACAGTGACAACCAGAGGACCCTAATACTGACTCACAGGAGGACACCAATACAGTGACAACCAGGGGACCCCAACACTGACACAATGGGGGATCCCAATACAGTGACAACCAGAGGACCCTAATACTGACTCACAGGGGGACACCAATACAGTGACAACCAGGGGACCCCAACACTGACACAATTGGGGATCCTAATACAGTGACAACCAGAGGACCCTAATACTGACTCACAGGAGGACACCAATACAGTGACAACCAGGGGACCCCAACACTGACACAATGGGGGATCCCAATACAGTGACAACCAGAGGACCCTAATACTGACTCACAGGGGGACACCAATACAGTGACAACCAGGGGACCCCAACACTGACACAATTGGGGATCCTAATACAGTGACAACCAGAGGACCCTAATACTGACTCACAGGGGGACACCAATACAGTGACAACCAGGGGACCCCAGTACTGACACAATTGGGGATCCTAATACAGTGACAACCAGAGGACCCTAATACTGACTCACAGGAGGACACCAATACAGTGACAACCAGGGGACCCCAACACTGACACAATGGGGGATCCCAATACAGTGACAACCAGAGGACCCTAATACTGACTCACAGGGGGACACCAATACAGTGACAACCAGGGGACCCCAACACTGACACAATTGGGGATCCTAATACAGTGACAACCAGAGGACCCTAATATATACATATACACAGGAAAACCCTAATATAGTAACAATCATTGGACACCAATACTGACACACGGGGCCCCTAATACAGTGGCTGACTAGGGACCCCAATACTGATACACAAAAGGGACCTCAATACAGTCACAGACAGGTGACCCCAATACTGATTCACAGTGGGACCTTTATACAGTGGTTGATAGGGAAACCCCAACACTGATGGACTGGGGGACCCCAATAGTGACACAAGGGGGACCCTAATACAGTGACAACCAGGGAACCCCAATACTGACACATGGGGGATCCTGATACAGTGACAACCAGGGGACCCCAATATATACATATACACACAGGGAATCCCCAATATAGTAACAAGCATTGGACACCAATACTGACAGAGGGGGACCCTAATACACTGACCCTAATTCTGAAACTCAGGGGGACTCCAATAATGACACGCAGGGGAACCCCAATACTGACACACAGGAGCCCCTAATACAGTGGAAGACCAGAGACCCCAATACTGATACACAGAGAGGACCCCAATACAGTCACAGTCAGGTGGACCTCAATGCAGTGACAGACAGGGGACCCCAATATTGATTCATAGTGGGACCTTTATACAGTGGTTGATAGGGAGACCCCAACACTGATGAACTGGGGGACCCCAATAGTGACACAAGGGGGACCCTAATACAGTGACAACTAGGGAACCCCAATACTGACACATGAGGGGGATCCAAATACTGATGAACAAGGGGCTCCAATATTGTGACAGGTATGGAGCCCCAATATTGAAACTTAGGGGAACCCCAATAATGACACCCCGGGGGACAACAATACAATGAAAGACTAGGGACCCCAATACTGGTACACGGGGGGAACTCCTTTACAGTGACAGACGGGGACTCCAATATAGTGACAGAAAGGGGACCCCAATACTGATACATAGTGGGACTTTCATATAGTGATTGATAGGGGGACCCCAATACTGATGAACTGTAGAACCCCAATAGTGACACTCACAGTGGTCCCCAAAACTGACACACAGGGGTTCCCAATGCAGTGACAGATAAGGGTCACAGAAAATAAAGATACAAAACATTTTTTTTTTAAATCACTAAACTATAAAGAAAAACGATACAAGTTTGTTGTCGCCGTCATCGTACTGACCAGGGGAATCATTTTACTTTACTTATTTTTGGAATTCAGTAGCGCTGCTAGTTATTCACTATGCAGTATCACTTTTTACAGAGTATGGTGTTGGCGGCACTAAGAAGCATCACATTGAGACAACTAGTTTGAAGTGTTATTTGAGCACTGTATGGCAGTATTTACTTAGGCACTATACATAATATTAGGTTTGCAGTGTATGGCGGTAGTAATAATAATCTTTATATAGCGCTAACATATTCCGCCGCGTTTTACACACATTATCATCGCTGTCCCCAATGGGGCTCACAATCTAAACTCCCTATCAGTATGTTTTTGGAATGTGGGAAAAAAACAGAGTATCCGGAGGAAACCCACGCAAACACGGGAAGAACATACAAACTCCTTGCAGATGTTGTCCTTGGTGGGATTTGAACCCAGGACTCCAGCGCTGCAGTGCTAACCACTGAGCCACCGTGCTGCTATAGTACTGTATAGCATTGCTATTTAGACAGTTGTAGAGGAGTATTAGTTGAGCAATGTGTGGCACTTTTTTGGGCACCGCCTGTATGAAGTTGGTATGGTAGCATTATATGGAATAGTTCTGTATATACAGTATGACATGTAAAGGTGGGTACCACAAGGTGCAGCATCTCACGTATAGTAACCCTTTCACCCACCGCGAACATTCTGCACCATAATACAAGATCCACACTGGAAATGTCTTTAATAACATCATTACTTCTGCAGACCTGATAAATATTTCCCCAGTCACAGTGTATAAAGCCTGAGAGAATGATGGGAGCGATGGGGCCGTGTTGATGTCACTGCCTCCATGCTGGGACTCTGAGCACTGATTTCCCCTCTCAATATCGACCTTCCTCGCCACCACAATCCGAGGCCTATCTGGGTGACCTTGGAGCTCCTGGTGGGAAGAAGTGTGTAGAGGAGCTGGGGGCCGGAGGGTTCCGTCTTCCCATGGACTCTGGCTGGGATCAGTACATGAAAATTAACTCTTTATGACCAGAAGGTGAGAGGTCATGGTGCAACAATGTAGTCCCAATATCGTAACACTGGAAATGAAGCACTGATCCACATCTACTCCAGAAAACAGAGCCATCCACAGCTTTGTGCCCTTATTCTCCGTACATCCAGTAACCCAAGGATGTCGTCGTATCGGAATTCTTCATACATTATCTTCTCTATATTCCATTCTTGCAAGATTTTGGAGTTGGATTTTGAATCTAAAGGAAATGCTGGATCATTGGATAGCAGGTGGCAGGAAGATTTGGGGGATTAGCGATGTGTTGTGTCTTACGCTGTTTTCATTTTTTTCTATTTTGAGTCCGATCCTAAACTATCATGGGCCCCTGGCTAGTCTGGAGGACAGTAGCACCAGTGTTGCCAACTTGACTTCTTTTTTTTCTGTACAGCTTATCAAAAAATTACAGTCAGACAATATTTTTTTATGGACACATTGTAAAACCATCATAAATCATTATGATTATAAGCAGTAAATGTTTACAGCCAATGATCCTGATAAGAAGACTTCAGTTGCATTCACTGTAAAATGAGGATGATTATTGTCAAAATAATGTCTTCAGCTTCAAAAACAATTACAGAAGCCTTTAATTTTTTTTTTGTGGACAGGGCAAAAAAGTTCCCTATTTTTATGCACTGTCCTGGAATTTCTGGATAGTTGGCAATCCTGAGCAGCATTTATGGGTAAGCATGAGTGGACCCATGGACATTCGGGTTCTGGTACCCAACCTTTATTCCAAATTTCGGTTTGGGTACCAGAACTGTGCCTGAATTTGAACCAAAACCCAAACCCTCATTGAAAACAATGCAGAGCAGAACTTTTGGATCTGGAAAAATAATTTATTTCCCTCTCAATGGACTTCCCCCATAACTTCCGGGAGTAGTTTGTGTTCTGCGTTTAGCACCGGACGCTAACTGTCCGGTACGGACCCCAAACTTTAGGGTTCAGGTTCGCTCATCTCTATTCACTGGTATTGAAGGGCAGGCAAGCACCTATTTAGCGGGGGCCCTGACAGCAGTTCTCCCAATGGTGGCCCCGGGCCCTTACACAGCTATACCTTATTTAACCAAAGAATGAGAATGTTCCTGTTGCTCCATAACGATCACGTAAATTTGAGATATTTTTGCAGCGACCCCTGTAAGGAGACCCTGGACGTGAGTGTGTGACTATAGGAAGCGCTTCCTATAATGAGAGCAGTGTAACGGGGCCCAGAGACAATTTGTACCTTTGTAGGGAGATTACAGGATTCTGCTAATCCGACTTTAATCATTTAAGACCTGTGAGTACTTGGTGACTTTAGGAGGCCGGGGATTAACCCCTACAATACCGGGAGACTTGCACTACCTTACCTGGTTGAGTCCTGACGGCTTTACTGGTAACAGAAGGGTTAACAGCGTCGTAAATAGGAACTGAAGAGGAACTGTTATATTAGATGATATTACCAGATCCCTGCTAATCCATCCAGCCGACCCGACGGACGGTGAACTAGAATGATATCCAGGGTGGAGGTCAATAACGCTCAGCTGATGGATCATAGGAGAATATGCTTAGGTATCGGTGGGGGCTCACTAAAATAAACCACCCAGTGTTATGTAACAGTGTACACTGATATTAATGGTAAAAAAAGTAAAGGGAATCTATCTGCAGAATTTCGCCCCCCAAACAAACTATTTACAGTTGTGTGAAAAAGTGTTCACCCCCTCCCTAATCTCCTGTTCTCTTGTATGTTTGTCACACTTAAAAGTTTCCGATCAACAAACAAATGTAAACATTAGACAAAGATAACACAAGTAATCACACAATGCAGTCTATAAATGAAGGTCTTTATTATTAAGGGAAAAAGAAATCCAAACCTACAGGGCCCTGTGTGAAAAAGTGATGGCCCCCTAAACCTAATAACTTCTTGGAACACCCTTAAGGTACCATCACATTAAGCGACGCTGCAGCGATATAGACAACGATGCCGATCGCTGCAGCGTCGCTGTTTTGTCGTTGTGTGGTCGCTGGAGAGCTGTCACACAGACAGCTCTCCAGTGACCAACGATGCCGAAGTCCCCGGGTAACCAGGGTAAACATCGGGTTACTAAGCGCAGGGCCGCGCTTAGTAACCCGATGTTTACCCTGGTTAACAGTGTAAATGTAAAAAAAAACAAAACACTACATACTTACATTCTGGTGTCTGTCGCGTCCCCCGGCGTTCTGCTTCCCTGCACTGTAAGCGCCGGCCGTAAAGCAGAGCGGTGACGTCACCGCTGTGCTCTGCTTTACGGCCGGCCGGCGCTGACACAGACACCGGAATGTAAGTATGTAGTGTTTCGGTTTTTTTACATTTACACTGGTAACAAGGGTAAATATCGGGTTACTAAGCGCGGCCCTGCGCTTAGTAACCCGATGTTTATGTAGCGCCCCCACTGCCGCAGGGCCGAGGGGTACCCGGTACCGGGCCTCTGAGTCTCTGTCCTGGGGTTGTCACGGTGGCTAGACCCGGTCCGTGACCCTGCTGAGGGGCGCCCAATGAAAGGTGTGGGTGGTGATGATGTTGTGGTGGTGCGGTGCAGGTCGCAGTAAATAACGAGGACACCAGGTTGCAGTCTCTTTACCTCTTTACTGAAGGCTTCAAGTTAGCCAATCCAGAACACTGTTAACCGGGCTGTCTGAGACCGGCCGGTCCAAAGGCACATTAGGAGTTCCCTTGACAGGTGAGAATCAGCGTCTACCTGCTAGCGCCTATGTGTTGTAGTCCTTCCCTGCTGAGCTCCCCGGGATAGTCCTCACAACTGATTCTGTCTGTCTCTGATGTTCGTTCTCTCCGTCCCCCAGATGATATGGTTAGGACGTACCCGTATGACGGGGTAGGCCTGGAGTTCTTCCGGGACTCTAGAGTCGCCCCTCTCCCACAGCTGCCTCCGTTGTCTGCTTAGGTGTTTAAGTGAGACAGCCAACCTATAATTGGCTGTCCTGCCGTGGTTTGAAGTAATGCTTAAAGTCTCTTACTTTCTCGGCGTTCCGGCCACCGACTGTTTGCGCCTCAGAAGGATGTTGCCTCGCTCTTTCAGCACGACTCCTTCTAGTTCTTTTGCCTCTTTGCTGTATTCCCATTGCTCGCTTGTTGCGTTGTTCTCTTAGGAGTCTGCCAGGATCCCATCCCTGACAGGTCCTCTCTCTTGCTCTCCCCAGTTACTTCTCTCTCTGTCTTCCTGTCCAACCCCCAGTTTTACCAGAGTGTGAGGAGTGGCCTACTAGATAGAACCACCCCCCCTGGTGGCCGGAGTGTGAAGTGTAGTGTGTGATACCTGGTCAGGTGAACTCCCTTAGTGCAATCAGACGCAACATCACTCCCCTTAGCGGCAGAGCGACGTTACTGCAACGACCAGGACTCTGGGGCGCTGCACTCCCCCCCGGTTAACTCCAGTACTCCCGGACTGGGAAAATAAGAACAACAATACATGTTAACAGAAAACACACAAAATTTTGAAACATCATAAACAATTAAACATAACAGTGCTTCCCTTTATGGGAGGTGAGGACTCTTGAACGTTGCAAAAGTTAGGTCATGCACAGTTTATGACTCTCAGTTCAGTGGTTGAAACAGCGGGGACCCCGGGTAAACAAAGGGGTCCCCTTTTAGAAGTTTTTGGAGTAATTCACTGTCCATTACTCCTTTGTCCATTTTAAAACCTGCAACAAAAGATATGCACACAAACAATTGTTAACTAAATAGCAGCCCTCACTAATACCTCCAAGTTTTGTAGCGGAGGGGAGTTTGATTCTGAGTGCTGCGCGTAGACCTTCGCAGCGCAGGGGTTGCTACTGGCCTAACAGGGCCCACTATGCTTGCTACCGCTGGTGTAGTGCACTGCCTTCTAGCTACACTTCTAGTGAGTCTCGGTAGCACTGGCAGGCTGGAGCTCTCAGGGCTGCTGCTAGCAACAGTGGGTACGGTAGGTTCGCCGATAGCAGAGGGAGGATTTGCCAGTTCAACGGTCGGCACGGCATATTCAGGTAGGGCTTGTTGAGGTTGCGGGGCCGGATGATCTGGTACCACCATTGGTTCTGGTGGGTTCGGCTGGTGGAACATTGAAACAGGTACCACGATGGCCTGATTTATCTGAGTCCAGGACTGGGGAAAATCACCAAGGACAGTGTGGATCATCTTCTCCTTTTCTACAGGTGGGGAGGTTCCTGGATCCATTTCCCTCGCTCTCAGCTTATCAGGGCAGGCTTTAAGGTGGTCCCTGGATATCACCGTCGAGGTCTCCCCTCCATCCTTGCTGATGAGGCAAACCTTCATGTTGTCGAAATCGGATGGCAGGACGGTATACGGTTCCGCTTCCCATTGGTCGTCGAGTTTGTGTATCCTCCTCTTTCGTTAGAGTAAGTGCTCACCAGGTGGCAAGGGAATTGCAGGGGCATGCTGGTTGTAGTCCCTTTCCTGTTTTTGCCTGGCCTGAGCAAGGTTTCTTTCCACGCACTCCTGTACCTTGCGGTACCTTTGCCGCCTCTCGGTATCCCAATCGGCATCCGGCGAGGTATCTTCAGGGGTTAGGACCCCCATGTCTAGATCAACGGGTAACTTGCTAGACCTTCCTCTCATCAGGTACGCTGGAGTGCAGTTGGTGGAATTTACTGGGATGTGATTATATATGTCCACCAAGTCAGGCAACTTCGTCGGCCACAGGTTCCGCTCCTCTACGGGCAAGGTCTTCAATAAGTCGATCACCACCTGGTTCATCTTTTCGCACATCCCATTGGTTTGAGGATTGTACGGTGTGGTTCTGATCTTCTTACACCCATACAGTTGGCAGAACTCTTGGAACACTTCCGCTTCGAATGCTGGTCCCTGATCGGTCAGTACCTTCTCCGGGTAGCCATGGGGCCTACAAAAGTACTGCTGGAAAGCCTTGGTGGCCGTCCTGGCCGTTAGATCCTTGACAGGCACAACCACCAAAAATCTGGAGTAGTGATCCACGATGGTAAGAGCGTAGACATAGCCTGACCGGCTAGGTGTCAGCTTCACATGATCCAGCGCGACCAGTTCAAGCGGCCGCTTGGTGATGATAGGCTGCAAGGGAGCCCGTTGGCTGCCACAGTCCCTCCTGCGTAGGCTACATGGACCACACTCTCGACACCACTTCTCAATGGCTCTCTTCATGCCAATCCAATAGAACCTCCCTCGGAGTAGCCTCTCCAGCTTCTTCCATCCGAAGTGGCCGGCTCCATCGTGGTAGGCTCCCAGAACCATGGGCGCATCTCGCCTTGGCACTACTATCTGCCATACCAATTCGTGAGTACGTGGGTCGATGCTTCTCCGGCACAGCTTGCCATCATGGATAAACAGCTTGCTTCTCCCCTTCCACAGCTGTTGGGTCTCCTGTGGATCATCTGGGCCGGGATGCAACCCTGCCTGCGTCAAGAGCTCTTTCACCCGACGGACCGCGGGGTCACCATCCTGGGTCTCTGCCCATCCGTGGTGGGGCAGGGGATTCAGCATGGCATCTGGTTGGTTCTTGTGCCTGTTCTTCACATGATGGGAGTTCTGAGTGGCTTTGGGGCGATGGAATGCAGGCAGCTCCACCTCTTCAAGTGCCTCCGGGTCTTCCCCCGTTTCTGGCAAAATTGGGCATTCGGGACAAGGCATCGGCATTTGCATTCTTGCGTCCTGCCCGGTACTTGATGGTGAAGTCGTAGTTGGACAGCCGGGCCATCCACCGCTGTTCCAAGGCCCCGAGTTTGGCGGTATCCAGATGCGTTAGCGGATTGTTATCCGTGAAGACGGTGAATTTCGCTGAGGCCAGGTAGTGTTTGAACCTCTCTGTCACTGCCCAGACGATGGCAAGGAATTCCAGCTTAAAGGAACTGTAGTTGTCAGGGTTCCTTTCCGTGGGATGAAGCTTCCTGCTGGCGTAAGCGATTACCCTCTCCTTGCCTTTCTGGACCTGGGACAGCACGGCTCCCAATCCTACATGGCTGGCATCCGTGTACAGCACAAACGGTTGGTCGTATTCGGGGTAGGCCAGTACCTCTTCTCCCGTCAGTGCCGACTTTAAGCAAGTGAAGGATCCCTCCAGCCCCTCGTTCCAATCAAATGGGGTGTTCCTCCCCTTGGTCTTCTTTGATTGGCCCACCAACAAGTCTTGCAAGGGCGCGGCCTTCTTGGTGAAGTCCTTAATGAACCTCCGGTAATAGCCTACCAGCCCGAGGAACTGCCGGACTTTGGGGAGGTTGCTGGGCTTTGGCCAGTCCTGGATCACCGTGACCTTGTCGGGGTCTGGGGCCACTCCGTCAGCGCTCACCACATGGCCCAGGTACTGCACTTTTGGTTTCAGCAGATGACATTTGGATGGTTTCACCTTTAAGCCAAAGTTGGACAGGGCTTCAAACACCTCAGCCAGGTGCTTCAGATGGTCTTCGTAGGTCTTAGAGAAGACAATGACATCATCCAAATACAGCAGTACGGTTTCAAAGTTCTTGTGCCCCAGGCAGCACTCCATCATCCTCTGGAACGTCCCCGGGGCATTGCACAATCCGAAGGGCATGTAGTTAAATTCGCAGAGACCCATCGGTGTCGTGAAGGCCGTCTTCCCTTTGTCCGCCTCCGCCACGGGATCCTGCCAGTACCCACTGGTGAGATCTAAGGTAGAGAAGTAGTTAGCAGATTTTAAGGCAGCCAGAGACTCCTCTATCCTGGGCAGTGGGTATGCGTCCTTATGTGTAATGCGATTCAACTGCCTGTAATCAACACACATCCTCATTGTACCATCCTTCTTTTTAACAAGGACTAATGGAGCTGCCCAGGGGCTACAACTGTCTCTCACCACCCCAGCCTCCTTCATTTCTCGCAGCATGTCCTTGGCACACTGGTAATGAGCTGGGGGTACAGGGCGATATCTCTCTTTTATGGGTCGGTGATCTCCCGTGGGGATGTGATGTTGGATCCCTTTTACCTGTCCAAAATCTAAGGGGTGCTTGCTGAATACCTGCTTGTACTCGTTCGTGAACCACCCTGTAGGCCCCCTGTTTCTGATGGGATGGGGTAGAGTCAGTGCCCACATGCAATTCCCGACACCAATCTTTCGAGTGCCCTGCAGAACCGTTGTCCTCCGCCACGTTTGACGGGACCAAGGGTTCAGGTGTCTGTATCACACTATTATTGACAGCGAACAGTTTGGCGAGCGTGGCATACTTGGTGAGGTGAACCTCTTCCTCCCCACAATTGAGGACACGTACGGGCACCCTCCCCTGGCGGACGTCGACCACCCCCCGGGCTGTCAGGATAGTAGGCCTATTGTCTGAATATACGGGTTCTACCAAGGCCTGGTAGTCCTTACCCCTGAGGCCTATGGCTGCCCGACACCATATTAACATCTCACTCCTGGGGGGTATCGCGATGGGGTTTGAATCACTCACAGTGACACGACCAATCTCACCACCAGTCAGCTCTACCTGCTGTCTCTGCATCAGAGCTCTGATTTCTTTTTGCAGGGCGCGTTGTTCACTGTGGCCAGCGGTTTCTGCTACCTGTTGCAACAAAACAATAACTTCTGCAAGACAATTTTCTATAACATTAGTACCGATAGTCATCATGGGATTACATTCTCGGCGATCAATATCAACAATCACAATCCCTTGGGCTTTCAGTTCCACCCGCCCCACCTTGATGGTGACCTCCTTATACCCCACTTGTGGCAACGGCTGACCATTATTGGCTATTATGGTGAAATCGTCATCGGGGCCACGAGTAATATCGGTGTCCTCCCAATACCGTTTATAAAGCACATAAGGCATAGTCGTCACCTGAGAACCGGTGTCCAGCAGAGCGTTCATGGGGATACCGTCAACCACTACAGGAAGAACTGGTCGCCCTCCAATGTATTTGGCTCTCCAATGCTGCGGGCCTGACCGTCCTACTCCTGGGGGTTGGCCCTTTGCCCCAGGGGTTGCTCGTTTAAAGGACAGTACCTTGCAAGGTGGCCCACCTGATGACAGCGGCGGCAGATGGGTCGTCCGTCCCGATGGAAGCGATCGTCGTCCCTGCCTCTGGTCGGTGGAGTCCTCCTCTGTCGCATCCAAGGGACATCCTCTGGTCTGGAGGCCAGCTGGATCTTCTCCTTGGGGGCCTCCTGTAGGGACTGCACCGTCCGGGCCAGGGCAGCAACGCTCTTGGTCAGCTCCTGCATCTGGAGGCGGAGTCCTGCAGGGGAGTCGTCCTCTAGGCTCTGGGCATCGGCCTCGGCGGCGACTGGGGAATCCGACGCCACCTCCTGGTGGTGTGTGAGAGCGGGACGCCTGGGAGGCGCTGCACGGCTGGGCTGTCACTCCTGCAACGCCTGGATAGCTTTATCCTTGAATTGTGCAAAAGTCAAGTCTGGATTCTGCATGGCCAAGAAGTGTAATTGGCCCCGTTGGTGACTGCACAGGAGCCCCTCAATGAACCGCTCCTTCAGGAGTTTATCCTCATCTTGCATGCTGTCGGGGTCACTCTGCTTAATGGCCTGCAGCGCCTCCTGGAGATTAAGGGCATAGTCCCGTAAGCTATCCTGCGGTCTCTGCTTGCATCCATAGAAAGTCAGTTTAATTTCTGTAGCAGTGCGGGTATCGAAGGTGGCTTTAAGCTTTGCAAAAACCTGCTGTGCAGTTCCCTTATCCGCGGCGGGCCAGGACTTCACTTCTCTCAGAGCCGCCCCAAAGAGTTGGCCGATTATCATATGAACCTTCTGAGGCTCCGTCAGGGGATAGAACTCGAGCAGGCTGCAGATTCCCTCTTTAAAATCAGTTAATGTATGCGACTCCCCAGAGTATCGTGGGAGCCAGGCCGCTCCGGGCAGGTACGGCATAGAGAAGGGCATTATGGCCTTTGTGGTAGCGGCAGTGTCCGACTGGTTGATGGGGGCAGCGGGCTCTGCGGCCACCGGTGGTGATATTAGGGCCGCGGCTACGTCCGCTGCGGGGACCGGAGCTGCCTCTGCGTTCACGGCTGCGACCGCCACCTCCGCTTCCCCTGACTCAGACATGGCTGTCCCTTCCTCCCACTAACCTGTTGGAGGTCGGAGTTCCTCTTCCGGGGTTGGCACTTTACCGTGCTTTCTCGTTCCGCGCTTCTTTTTGACCGGTTCCGCCCACGAAGCTAAGGCTCCTCCCTCCGTGCGCGGCAATGGCGAATTGTGGCGGCAACTCTTGGCGCAATAACAATGCACAGTCTTTGCAATAAGTCACAGTCCAAGCACAATAAATCACAGTTCCAAAGCACACATGACCTGATTCTTCAGGCTTAAGTAAATCCTGTTCGTGACGCCAAGTTGTAGCGCCCCCACTGCCGCAGGGCCGAGGGGTACCCGGTACCGGGCCTCTGAGTCTCTGTCCTGGGGTTGTCACGGTGGCTAGACCCGGTCCGTGACCCTGCTGAGGGGCGTCCAATGAAAGGTGTGGGTGGTGATGATGTTGTGGTGGTGCGGTGCAGGTCGCAGTAAATAACGAGGACACCAGGTTGCAGTCTCTTTACCTCTTTACTGAAGGCTTCGAGTTAGCCAATCCAGAGCACTGTTAACAGGGCTGTCTGAGACCGGCCGGTCCAAAGGCACATTAGGAGTTCCCTTGACAGGTGAGAATCAGTGTCTACCTTCTAGCGCCTATGTGTTGTAGTCCTTTCCTGCTGAGCTCCCCGGGATAGTCCTCACAACTTATTCTGTCTGTCTCTGATGTTCGTTCTCTCTCCGTCCCCCAGATGATATGGTAGGACGCACCCGTATGACGGGGTAGGCCTGGAGTTCTTCCGGGACTCTAGAGTCGCCCCTCTCCCACAGCTGCCTCCGTTGTCTGCTTAGGTGTTAAGTGAGACAGCCAACCTGTAATTAGCTGTCCTGCCGTGGTTTGAAGTAATGCTTAAAGTCTCTTACTTTCTCGGCGTTCCGGCCACCGACTGTTTGCGCCTCAGAAGGATGTTGCCTCGGTCTTACAGCACAACTCCCTCTGGTCCTATCGCCTCTTTGCTGTATTCCTGTTTTCTCGCTTAGCACAGTAAACCTCGCTTCTTGTCCTTTCTTAGGAGTCTGCCAGGATCCCATCCCTGACAGGTCCTCTCACTAGCTCTTCCCAGTTACTTCTCCCTGTCTTCCTGTCCAACCCCCAGTTTTACCAGAGTGTGAGGAGTGGCCTACTAGATAGAACCACTCCCCCTGGTGGCCGGAGTGTGAAGTTTAGTGTGTGATACCTGGTCAGGTGAACTCCCTTAGTGCAATCAGACGCAACATCACTCCCCTTAGCGGCAGAGCGACGTTACTGCAACGACCAGGACTCTGGGGCGCTGCATTTACCCTGGTTACCAGTGAAGTCATCGCTGAATCCGCGTCACACACACCGATCCAGCAATGACAGCGGGAGATCCAGCGACGAAATAAAGTTCTGGACTTCTAGCTCCGACCAACGATGTCACAGCAGGATCCTGATCGCTGCTGCGTGTCAAACACAACGAGATCGCTATCCAGGACGCTGCAACGTCACGGATCGCTATCGTTATCGTTGTTAAGTTGTTCAGTGTGAAGGTACCTTTAGTAGCAACAACTGCAGTCAAGCGTTTGTGATAACTGACAACGGTGTTATCTAGCTTCTTTTCTATCCAAGTGTTTTTTTGTCCGTTTCACAGGTGTACATTTTTGTATAAATTATTGAGCAGCTTCCAAGTGGAAGCCATCTGAAAAATGGTCAGGTCACTGCTTCTAGCTGCTTCATGGCTTTCCACCTGAAATCCACCTGAAAAAGAGAAAGAGACGTCATGTGAACGCACCCTTATACTAATAAGCAGTTTTATGGACTGAAAATATTATTATTTGGATGCTGTATATTACTTTAGCACTACAATTTGTGGTGCTATTTCATAGGCTGCATATAGCAGTAGTATTCTGACAATATATGGCGGTATTATGTATCCTTTTAAAAGAGTTGTTTCAACTTCTCCATTGGGTAAAATTATGCAGTGTATGTAAAAACAAGTAATTTTGCAATTTATTCATTAAAAAATCTCAAGGACGGAAGAATTTTTAATTCTATAGTTTACTGCTCAATGCCCAGCTTACGAGCTACCTCTGCAATTTATCAGTGGTGTACAGGTAAGCTTTTTTTGGAAGAGCTTTCAGGGGTAAGTTCACACTAATAAATAAATAATCTTTATTTTTATATAGCGCTAACATATTCCGCAGCGCTTTACAGTTTGCACACATTATCATCGCTGTCCCCGATGGGGCTCACAATCTAAATTCCCTATCAGTATGTCTTTGAAAATGTGGGAGGAAACCGGAGAACCCGGAGGAAACCCAGGCAAACACAGAGAGAACATACAAACTCTTTGCAGATGTTGTCCTGGGTGGAGTCCCAGGACTCCAGCGCTGCAAGGCTGTAGTGCTATCCACTGCGCCACCGTGCTGCCCACACTAGGCGGTTTTTCAGCTTTTTTTTTCTGTAGCAAAACCTGATCTCTTGGCAGGAAAGAAGCTGCAGAAAAAAGCATGTTTTTTTTTTTTTCTTGAGTTTCTCACCATCCGTTCATTTAAATGGGTGAAAAACGCTGACGAAAACGGTGAAAGAAGTGACATGCTCCATTGTGCAAAAGCACAAAATCCTGACAAAATAAAACAACCAGTGTGCATGAGATTTCTGAAATCTCATAGACTTTGCTGGCACTGTAAAACGCAGCTGAAAATTTGCATAATAAAACGCACCAAAAAACACCGCAAAAACACCTACTGTGAACTTGGCCTAAGAGTTGCTCTAAAGCTGACTGAACCACCGGATCCTGCCAGATTCAGAGCCCTTGTGCTTTTCTGATGCTACAATTGCAAATCTGTCAAAGAGCGCACGGTAAGGACTAGTGGTGCAGTCATGCTGCTGGTCTGAACTGTCAGTCATTAGGAGTGCACCGACTCCTGGCAAACTGGAAGCTGGAAGGCAGGGGAGAGGCACGCTTCTGAAGATAGAGGCAGGGGAGAGGCGTGATCCTGAGGATAGAAGCTGGGAGGCAGGGGAGAGGCGTGCTTCTGGCGATAGAAGCTGGGAAGCAGGGGAGAGGCGCGCTCCTGAGGATAGAAGCTGGGAGGCAGGGGAGAGACGCGCGCCTGAGGATAAAGCTGGGAGGCAGGGGAGAGTAGCGGTCCTGAGGATAGAAGCTGGGAGGCAGGGGCGAGGTGTGATCCTGAAGATAGAAGCTGGCAGGCAGGAGAGAGGTGCGCTCCTGAGGATAGAAGCTGGGAGGCTGGGGAGAGCCGCGCTCCTGATGGAAGCTGGGAGGCAGAGGAGAGGTGCGCTCCTGATGGAAGCTGGGAGGCAGAGGAGAGGCGCGCTCCTGAGGATAGAAGCTGGGAGGCAGGGAAGAGGCACGCTTCTGAGGATAGAAGCTGGGAGGCAGGGGAGAGACGCGCGCCTGAGGATAAAACTGGGAGGCAGGGGAAAGACGCGCGCCTGAGGATAGAATCTGGGAGGCAGGGGAGAGGTGTGATCCTGAAGATAGAAGCTGGCAGGCAGGAGAGAGGTGCGCTCCTCAGGAAAGAAGCTGGGAGGCAGGGGAGAGGCGCGCTCCTGAGGATAGAAGCTGGGAGGCAGGGGAGAGGTGTGATCCTGAAGATAGAAGCTGGCAGGCAGGAGAGAGGTGCGCTCCTGAGGATAGAAGCTGGGAGGCAGGGGAGAGGCGTGCTTCTGAGGATAGAAGCTGGGAGGCAGGGGAGAGGTGTGCTCCTGATGGAAGCTGGGAGGCAGAGGAGAAGTGCGCTCCTGAGGATAGAAGTTGGGAGGCAGGGGAGAGGCACGCTCCTGAGGATAGAAGCTGGGAGGCAGGGAGTGGTGCGCTCCTGAGGATAGAAGCTGGGAGGCAGGGGAGAGGCGCGCTCCTGAGGATAGAAGCTGGGAGGCAGGGGAGAGGCATGCTCCTGAGGATGGAAGCTGGGAGGCAGGGGAGAGGCGTGCTCTTGAGGATAGAAGCTGGGAGCCAGGGGAGAGGCACGCTTCTGAGGATAGAAGCTGGGAGGCAGGGGAGAGGCACGCTCCTGAGGATAGAAGCTGGGAGGCAGGAGAGAGGCGTGCTCCTGAGGATAGAAGCTGGGAGGCAGGGGAGAGGCGCGCTCCTGAGGATAGAAGCTGGGAGGCAGGGGAGAGGCGTGCTCCTGAGGATAGAAGCTGGGAGCCAGGGGAGAGGCGTGCTCCTGAGGATAGAAGATGAGAAAACCCCTACATAGAGGTATTATTTGAATGCTATTTATTATTTGAGCACTATGCACTGATACTATGTAGCCAGCATACATCAGGATTATCTTGACACTATATGACAACTGGAGCAGAAATATGCCGAGAAGGAGTAATAGAGCCACTCTGAACCTTGACAAGGTAGGCAATGATATCACTAGGGTTGAGTGGACCCGTGGAAGTTTGGGTTCTGATACTTGACCTGAAGTTTATTTAAAAGTTTGGTTTCGGTACCCAAATTAAACTAGAACCCGAACCCTATTGAAAACAATGAGAAATCAAACTTTTGAGCTGGGAAATTCTCTCTCTCGACTTTCCCCGTAACTTCGAACATTGCTATGGATTTCCGTAGAACTCCGTGTTCGGCATTTAGCACCGGACACTATGACCCCCAAACGTTTACGTTCAGATTGGCTCATCTCTAGATATCATCACTCAATAAAGCTGGTGAAGGGACTGCAGCCATTACATTATTATACTTTGTTGGGTCTCGTGAGCACAGAACTAAAAATCAATACAAACAACTAATAGTAGTCAAGGGTTAATGGAGTTTATGGTTTGGTTATATGATTTGGATGGAATTACCCTTGAAGCCATTTTTTTCTAGCTGCATTGAAGCTGTGATTCGCCGTGTGTATTTAGAATATACAGGCAGGGACGGCTCGGTGAACGCCACGGTACGCTCCATTTGCCCTCCGCTCAGGGCTGGGTCTGATATACCGCTCTGTGTATACACCCGCACCATTAACAGCTTTTCTGACATTTTTATACACATTGCACTGTTTTTCCACAAATCTCTGCCCACCCTGATCTGCCAGCTGTTAACATGGTGAAGTGGACCTGTCACCTTTCTATAAAACCTAGTACAAATCTGCCCTGGCGGCTGCAGCCCCAGTAAAGACACCATCATTCTTAATGACCTTCCTGAGAGCATCGCTGATAGCGGCCATCATTCTTTTTTAGGACATCCGGTGACATCATCAGGAAGTTGCAAAGTTTTTCCATTGTATCAATATATAACACTGCAAAAAAGAAGAAAACTGCATGTAATGTTAACGTGTACCCTATTCACATCCAAAGCTGCATACAAAATTCTGTAGGGTTCTGTTCTCAGGCTGCAAGAGCTGATGAGTCGTTGGTGCCACATGCTGGGTCTGGTTCATGCAGTGGCGCAGTGGGAGATGTAGCGTTTGCATTAGGATGATGTCCGCCACGGAATAAAGTATTATGGAATTGCATGTAGGTTGCCAGATAGGATTATTTAGGATGGTGCTGATGAATTGGATGCTGCATGCAGAACCATTTTGAATGCTGCTTTGGATGTGACTGGGGCAGAAGATGCCAGCCATACCTGTGGAGGGGAAAGCATCAGCGTCACACACTTTACTGTATGAGAAGATGATGCCCATAAATCCCTTAAGCTCTTGTTCCGGATGCAGCAATTTCACACTTCAGTCTTTAAATATCCTCTTATGAGACATTAGCATAAATATGTCATTAAGTGCAAACACTTCACATCCAGCCCCCCGGCCTGAGCCCAACTCCACAGGGAATCTGACATGTCCCCCTTTATAGAGACAAGCGCAGAGACAGTGAGCTCGTCCCATACAGAGCGCCCATCTCAGCAGGGTGATTTTCCAGTGTTCTGACATAAAACACCTTGAAATGTCACAAAGATTACGGAATTGTTGCACCAGTCCCGGCCACATCTACCAAGGTAGACAAGACAAGACAGGGAGGTCCGTCCAAAAAATCATGATATTATTCTGCTAGGAGAATACTCCAGTCCCTGAATGGAGTAATGAGCCGCGCGACAGTTGTAAGATGCGCCAAGTTCTTTAAGAAGCGCCCACATCTTAATTAATTAGCCCCATCTTACTCCAGCAAAACAACAGAATTAATGTTCCTATAGTGTCACATTTATGTCAGCGAAGCCCCCCAGTGTCACTCATCGGCTGCCGGTTACCACTTTTCTAGTTTCAGGGACTATATTACAGGGAATCAGAAAAATGACCTATTGTCTAGATCCGCTTTTTTTGTAATAAATATATTTTGACGATATTTTTTTCACATCACAGTCATTATTAAGAATTAAAAAACAAACATAGAAATCTTGTAATTTTCAAACTTGCCATTGGGGCTTTTTTATATTAGAACTTTCTGTTATTTCAGGAAATCCTTATGTACATTAGTTGCAATGAACAGAGTCTGACCCCGTCCTTTGTATTGAGGCATCTAATGAGCGGGTGCAAAGTCATTGTGAAGCGAGGAGGAGGAGGAGGTGAGCTGTGACATGGCTTATTATGTCGTTAGTTCTCAGGGGCAGACATAGCCATGATGCAACTTGTGCAGCCACACAGGGGCCCAAGAGGCAATAGGGCTCAGAATTGTACATTAGTACTGCAAAGGAAGAAAATATACTGCTCATGCACAGGGGCCATTTTTTGTCTGTAGCCGCCAGTGGTGTTTTTTGTGTTGCTATCTGTGTATAGAGGTGTTACCTGTCATTGAAATCCTGCCTCTGCTGATAAGGAAACTGATGAAAACTCTTTCTGAAAGTACATGAAGCATGATTGTAAAAGAACCTCTGAGGCCACCATGAAAATTATAAGATTAATATATATATTTTTTTTTTTATAAAGATCATTACATGAAAAAATACAACATGTAAAACAAAAAAAAATTAAAGAATCGGTCATTGCACTCTAAGGCTGCCGTCACACTATCAGTATTTGGTCAGTATTTTACATCAGTATTTGTAGCCAAAACCAGGAGTGGAACAATTAGAGGAAAAGTATAATAGAAACATCTGCACCACTTCTGTATTTATCACCCACTCCTGGTTTTGGCTACAAATACTGATGTGAAATACTGACCAAATACTGCTAGTGTGACGGCAGCCTAAGACATAGTACCAGCTGTGACCACTAGGGGGAGCAGAGATCATCATTCAGACTGGTTGTTATTGCTCATTGCACATTGGACTGAGACAATTTACATGAAGACTGAATCTCAGGGATCTGCTAAACCCTTAGATCTGTGAATAAACCATACAGCTCATCAATCAAGTCTACTATGGAGTGAACCTGGCCCTGCAAAAGATCAGTTTACCTCTCCGATGTATTTCACTATCATGCCCAGGATCTTTAAAAGGGGCACATGCTGCAAAATATCTGCATTATTTGAAATGGACAACGTGACTTTTGTTTACACAAAATACAGGCATTTACTTGTTGTCCAGGAAATTGCCATTTGCAAATACTAATGCAAGGTAGGCCTCATAGGTAAATTTGGGGCAATTTGAGCCAAAAACAAAGGAGTCATTCCAGTTTGTAAAGTGCATTTAATTCCAGTGGTAAATGACCTTAAATGTTGATTCTCTAGGACCCCTGAAGTGATTATTGTGCTCACTATCTTCATATGAAGGTCTGTGGTGCCATCTAGTGGCCAAGTGTAGTTATGATTTTGCAAAGTTTTAATGCATAGTTTTGTTTCTCAATCGGTATATATAATATTTCAAAATATTATGCTAAATGGTGGATGCAGATGAGTCGGTATAAAGTTCAAGTCATCAACTGCTAAAATATAAATCACATTTTATTGGACAAACCTCCAATGAGAACAAAACTAAGCAAAAATCAAAGTGCATCAAATTGTTCTGCACAACAGTTTCCAAGTATTTTATAGGTTGTAAAGAACTGAAAATGGACATTTGTGGAATTTGCAGCATTAAGACGTCACATTACTGAGATCAGAAGCATTTTCTATCAAAATCATTGTAACAGCCAAGGTCACATGTAACATCGGAGCGTCTGTGATGTCAGCGCCACCATTCTGCCTCCATAGAACTTGTGGGTATTTGGAGAGTTTCTTCTTGAATTTCTTTGCAGGATCAGAATCGCCCCCAGAGCTCCTGTTCTCATGTGATCGGCCCCACCCTCATAGATCTTCTTCTTGAGGATACTCCAAAGGTTCCCAATAGTGCTGAGGTCAGCGGAGGGTGGTGGCCGCTCCATGAGTTTCCTCCTTTTATGCCCATAGCCGCCAATGACTCAGCTCTTCTTTGCAGCATGAGACGGGGCATTGTCAGCATGAAGATGTTTCTGTTACAACTAGTGTTGAGCGATACCTTCCGATATGCAAAGGTATCGGTATCGGATTGGATCGGCCGATACCCAAAAAGTATCGGATATCGCCGATACCAATACCCGATACCAATGCATATCAATGGGACACAAAATATCGGAATGGTTCCCAGGGTCTGAAGGAGAGGAAACTCTCCTTCAGGCCCTGGGATCCATATTCATGTATAAAATAAAGAATAAAAATAAAAAATATTGATATACTCACCCTCTGACGGCCCCGGCTCTCACCGGTCCAAGCGTCTGCCTCCGTTCCCTAAGAATGCAGAGTGAAGGACCTTCGATGACGTCGCGGCTTGTGATTGGTCGCGTGACCGCTCATGTGACCGCTCACGCGACCAATCACAAGCCGCGACGTCATCGCAGGCCCTACACTCACTCATTCTTAGGAACGGAGGCTGCCGGTTACATCGCTAAGGTCCAGGGTCCGTCGGAGAGGTGAGTATATCAATATTTTTTATTTTTATTATTTATTTTTTACATAAATATGGATCCCAGGGCCTGAAGGAGAGTCTCCTCTCCTCCAGACCCTGGGAACCATACGCACCACACACTTCCGATTCCGATATCGCAAAAATATCAGAACTCGGTATCGGAATTCCGATACAGCAAATATCGGCCGATACCCGATACTTGCAGTATCGTAATGCTCAACACTAGTTACAACCGATTCTTCTCTTTGTACCATGGAAGAAAGTGATCAGTCAGAAACTCTATACACTTTGCAGAGGTCATTTTCACACCTTCAGGGACCCTAAAGGGGCTACCAGCTCTCTCCCCATGATTCCGGACCAAAACATGACTCCTCCACCGCCTTGGTGACATCACAGCTTTGTAGGCACATGGTGGCCATCCACTACTCCATCCATCTGGACAATCCAGGGTTGCACGACATCACCAGTATACAAGACAGTTTTACAATGAGTCTTTATGTCTGCCTGAGCCACTGCGACCATTTCTGCTTGTAAGCACTGTTTAGGAGTGGTGGAAGAGTAGGTTTATGCACAACTGCAGTCTATGGAGGATCCTTCATCTTGAGGCTCCCTGGACTCCAGAGGCACCAGCAGCTTCATATAAGCTATTTGCTTTTTTAGATGATATTTTAACAGCTGCTCTCTTAATCCGATGAATTTGTCTAGTCGAAACCTTCCTCATTCTGAACTTATCTGCACAAGCCTTCCTCATTATGCCTTTATCTGCACAGACCTTCCTCATTATGCCCTTATCTGCACAAACCCATCTGTGCTCTGTATCGGCCACAAATCTCTTCACTGAACGATTATCACACTTTAGTTTTCATGAAATATCTAATGTTTTAATTCCTTCTCCCAGGCTTTGCACTATGTGACACTTTTCGGCACCAGAGATCCTTTTTCTTTCTCATATCACTTGAAACTTGTGGCTGCTTAATAATGTAGAACATCCTTCTTAGGCTATGTGCACACGTTGCGGATTGGTGTGCAGATTTTTCCGCACTGTTTTTGCAAAATCCACAGGTAAACCACACTGCGGCTTACCCGCGGATTTACCGTGGTTTTTGTGCGGATTCCATCTGCGGTTTTACACCTGTGGATTCCTATTGAGGAGCAGGTGTAGAACGCAGTGGAATCCACACAAAGAATTGACATGCTGTGGAAAATACACCGCTGCGTTTCCATGCGTTTTTTTCCTCAGCATGTGCACTGCAGATTTTGTTTTCCATACGTTTACATGGTACTGTACAACGCATGGAAAACTGCTGCAGCAAAATCCGCAACGTGTGCACATAGCCTTAGGCTGCGTGTCCACGTTCAGGATGGCCGGCGGTATCGCCGGAGCGGCGAAGCCGCTCGACGCTAAGCCCCGCCCTCTTTCTGGGACGCGATGATGCCGGATGTGTTAACTGTACACATCCGGGATCATCGCTCTCTCCCATAGGGCCCTGTGTTATGCCTTGCGGGGACGCTGTGTCCCCGCAAGGTGTACGGACATGCTGCGATCTGAAAAGACGCGCAGCATGTCTGGAGTCTCAGGGCCGCCGCGTGCGGGTTTCCACGCATAGTGGACACGGGATTTCATAAAATCCCCTCCACTATGCTGGAACATCTGGACGCTGCGTGTTTGACGCTGCAGCTCTGCGCAGCGTCAAACACGCAGCGTTTACTGACCGTGGACACACACCCTTAAGGAGATTTTCTTTAATTGGCACCTGGCAAACTCATTATCACAGGGGACTGAGACTGAGTTCAGTGATCCAAAGTCCCTGAGACACAAACCATCCATGAGTTTATGGAAAAAACAGAAATGAAATCTTTATGATGATTAATCCAATTTGTATAATAATTTGGAACGCGGTGCATTGTTCTCCTCCATTTTGTCCTTTGAGCTGGACAATTGTCATATATTCCTGCTCCCGGTGACCGTCCGTGTCAGTCGCTGGCCTGTCCTCACTATCTGTGTAATAGCTAGAATTGTGCAGAGTCCTGTGAACAGTCTCTGTATACATTGGGTCAAGGCTCAGATATAACAGGGATCTCGGCGCTGTGATGGACGCACCTTACAGGTCTGAAGGTCGATTGGTGCGAGATACGCAGGAGAGATGTAAAGAATCAGCACCTCCCATACATATGACATGCAGAAAGTCATCTCTGGGTCTCAGCAAGGAGATATGCTGGGAGTTATCCATCTGGTGACATCACTGTTCACATGGTGACATCATTATCCACGTGGTGACATCACTGTCCTAGTAGTGATATCACTGTCCACATGGTGACAGTAGTTTCACTATAGAAGCAGCCCACATGCTAGAGGCCAGCACTTAAGTGCAATATATTCTCAGAAAATCAGAGAGTTAGAAAACCTAACAAAGACTAAAGGATTTCAAGAGAGAAGTCTCTGATCTTATGGGGGAGGTGAGACGAAAAGGTGCTATACAGTGGGAAGAGCAGGATACCTCAGCAGCACAGAGGATTTCAGAAGAGGAGTGTGCTGATCTTATGGGGAGGTCAGACAAAAAGGTATATAGTGGGAGGAGCAGGTTCCCCCAGCAGCACAGAGGAATTCAGGAGAGGGGTGTTCTGATTTTATGGGGGAGGTCAGAGACTAAGAGGTATACAGGGGGAGGAGCAGCGTGCCTCAGCTCAGCATCACAGAGGATTTCAGGAGAGGAGTGTGCTGATCTTATGAGGGAGGTCAAAGACTAAGAGGTATACAGTGGAAGGAGCACCATTCCTCAGCAGCACAGAGGATTTTTCAGGAGAGGAGTGTGCTGATCTTATGGGGGGTCAGACAAAAAGGTATAAAGTGGGAGGAGCAGGGTGCCTCAGCAGCACAGAGGATTTCAGGAGAGGAGTTTCTGATCTTATGGGGGAGGTGAAGTGAAAAGGTATACAGGGGAGGAGCAGGGTGCCTCAGCATTACAGAGAAATTCAGGAGAGGAGTGTGCTGTGCTGATTTTATGGGGAGGTCAGAGACTAAGAGGTATACAGTGGGAGGAGCACCATCCCTTAGCAGTGCAGATGATTTCAGGAGAGGGTGTCTGATCTTATGGGGGTGGTGAGACGAAAAGGTGGTATACAGTGGGAGAAGCAGGGTGCCTCAGCAGCACAGAGGATTTCAGGAGAAGAGTGTGCTGATCTTATGGGGGAGTCAGACAAAAAGGTATACAGCAGGAGGAGCAGAATGCCTCAGCAGCACAGAGGATTTCAGGAGAACAGTGGGCTGATCTTATGGGGAGGTCAGACTAAAAAGGTATACAGCAGGAGGACCAGGGTGCCTCAGCAGCACAGAGGATTTCAGGAGAGGAGTTTCTGATCTTATGGTGGAGGTGAGGTGAAAAGGTATACAGCAGGAGGAGCAGTGTGCCTCAGCATTACAGAGAAATTCAGGAGAGGAGTGTGCTGATTTTATGGGGGAGGTCAGAGACTAAGAGGTATACAGTGGGAGGAGCACCATCCCTCAGCAGCGCAGATGATTTCAGGAGAGGGGTGTCTGATCTTATGGAGGTGGTGAGATGAAAAGGTGGTATACAGTGGGAGGAGCAGGGTGCCTCAGCAGCACAGAGGATTTCAGGAGAAGAGTGTGCTGATCTTATGGGGGAGTCAGACAAAAAGGTACACAGCAGGAGGAGCAGAATGCCTCAGCAGCACAGAGGATTTCAGGAGAACAGTGGGCTGATCTTATGGGGGAGGTCAGACTAAAAAGGTATATAGCAGGAGGAGCAGGGTGCCTCAGCAGCACCGAGGATTTCAGGAGAGGAGTGTGCTGATCCTGGGAGTAATTTTTTCACTCTTGAGATGAGGTCAGTGAGGTCAGGGATCTATGTCCCAGATCAAGGGCCATAAGACAGTTGAAAAAGCAAAGTTCTCAGCATCACAGAGTATTTAAGAAGAGGAATGTCATTATTTTCTGGACACAGTGACACAGTGGCATTAACAGGACCCAAGGGGCACAGAGTATTTCAGGAGAGAAGTGTGCTGATTTTGGTAGCGGCTGTGAGAAGTGACTTAGTGACCTGGGTGATGTTTCATCAATAGATTGGCTAATATTTAGTACATGCTCCTCTATCCTAGATAAATATTTAGAAGTCTGAAGGTCACAGCGGGAGGTGTATCCCCGTCATGGAGTGCCCAGAGTATGGCGAAACATGGGAGAAAGTAAAACTCATCTCAATATTGAGGAGATAAACGACGAGAACGATATGCAAGATGGTGGGAGAATTACCCCAATAACAGAGATATTCCAGTGCACTGACACGCCCCAGTGCACCTCCAGCCTGATTTGCATGTGTCTTCTACACTAGTTTTCTCATGACTAGAACATTGAATCTCTGCAAAAAAAAAATGTATCTCATTTTATTTTGTGGCATGCGCCTATACAGCTATGCTGCTACTTCCATATGGAAAACTGTGCTGACAGGTTCCCTTTAACCCCTTCTGGACAAGTGCAAGTGTATAAAACATCTGAGGAACCTGCCATACACAACAGGTACTGGTTACGGTGCAAATCGGCACGCCATTGAAGGTTCAAGTCCTCTAGTGAGAAAAAAAAATGTAAAAATTAAAAAAATATATATATATAAAATTCTAAATCATCTTTATTTTCCTATAAATAAAATAAATAAAAGAGTCTAAGCAATAAAAATAAATAAATAATACATTTGGCATGGTTGCTAATCCAAAATAATAAAATATCACATTATTAATACAAACGTCATTAAAAAACATTTTCAAAAGAACAAAACTGATGTTGTTTGGCCTCCTCTCCTCCAAAAAAAGTAATAAAAAAACAAACCCCTCATTCTGCTCCATCAATGGAAAATAAAAAAAAGTTATTATGAGTCTCAGAAAATGGCAACAGACAAATTTATTTATTTAACAATTTTTTATTTTTTTTAAAGAAGTAGTAAAACACGAACAATCTCTGTCCATTTGTTCTTGGTGTAGTCGCACTGACCGGCACAGAATGAATTGACCAGGTCATTTTTACCAAGTTAATGAAAAGCCAAAACCATGGAGGAATTGATGTTTTATTTAGGTTTTTTTCAGTCCACAAATATGTTTTTATTTTTCAAGTACATCATATAATAAAGTAAATGGTGACATTAACCCCTTAACCCCCGGGCCATTTTCCTTTTTTTCGTTTTCATTTTTTGCTCCCTTTCTTTCCAGTGCCATAACTTTTTTTTTTTTTTTTTCGGTCAATATAACCATGTGAGGGTTTGTTTTTTGCGGGATGAGTTGTACTTTTGAGCCACATCATTGGTTTTATCATATCGTGTACTGAAAAACGTGAAAATAATTCCAAGTGCGGTTTAATTGCAAAAAAAGTGCAATTCCACAGTTGTTGTTTTTTTACCATGTTCACTAAATGCTTAAACTGAGCTGCCATTATGATTCTCCAGGTCATTGTGAGTTCACAGACACTAAACATGTCTAGGTTCTTTTTTGATTGAAGTGGTGAAAAAAAAATCCACACTTTGGTAAAAAAAAAAAATGGCACCATTTTCCGAGACACATAGTGTCTCCATTTTTCGCGACCTAGAGTTGTGTTAGGGCTTATTTTTTGCGCACTGAGCTGATGTTTTTATTGATGCCATTTTGGTGGAGATAGGATCTTTTGATCACCCGTTATTGCATTTTATTGCAATGTAGGAGTGACCAAAAAAACGTAATTCTGGCATTTGACTTTTTCTCATTACGCCGTTTAGCAATCAGGTTAATTCTTTTTTTATATTGATAGCTCCAGTGATTCTGAACGCGGCGATACCAAATATGTGGGGGGGGGTGTTTAATTGTATTATTTTGAATGGAGCGAATGGGGGTGATTTGAACTTTTATATATTTTTTATTTATTTATTTTTTTATATTTTTAAAAACATTTTTTTTTACTTTTGGCATGCTTCAATAGCCTCCATGGAAGACTAGAAGCTGCAGTTGCCTGATCGGCTCTGCTACACACAAGTGATGATCAGATCGCGTAGCAGAAATGCTCACTTGCTATGTGAGCCAACCACCGGGGAGCGCTCATACCAATCCAGTAATAACAACCATAGAGGTCTGCTGGAGACCTCTGGTTGTCATGCCAACCCATTGGTCACCCGCGATCACGGGGTCACTGATGGGCGGGATTTCCGGCGCGCTGGCCGGAAGCGCGAGTTAAATGTCGCTGTCAAAGATTGACAGCGGCATTTAACAGGTTAACAATTGCGGGTGGATTGCGATTCCACCAGTGGCTGTTATAGGCACGTGTCAGCTGTTCAAAACAGCTGACATATACCAGGAAAGATGTGGGCTCAGCGCCGGAGCCCACATCAAAGGGAGGGATCCTGGCGTGGGTATACTATTACACCCAATGTCAGAAAGGGGTTAAAAAGTTCAACTCGTTCTGTTTAAAACAATATGTTACTCTTGTGAGGAAGAAATAATAAATAAATATGATGGCAGATGAAGAGTTAAAGGGATACTGTGCAGGCTGCCATAAACTGCACCCATGCCCTAATATCAGCAGGGAATTTGACCCCTCCAGGTGCAATTTAAGAATCGTCTCAAAGATATCTATGAAATGGACAACTGATTACAGGGGCTTCTCACTAAATTAGAATATCAACAAAAAGTTACTTTATTTCAGTTCTTCAATACAAAAAGTGAATCTCCTATATTCTATAGAGTCATTACACACAGAGTGATCTATTTGGGTTGTCATTGGCTGTAAGCCATAATCATCAACATTAACAGAAATAACCACGTGAAATAGATCACTCTGTGTGTAATGACTCTATAGAATATAGGAGATTCACTTTTTGTATTGAAGAACTGAAATAAAGTAACTTTTTGTTGATATTCTAATTTTGTGAGAAGCATCTGTATATTGCAATTCCCTCATGATAAAGTGATTTTCAGGACACTCGGGTGGACTTTGCTGCACAGATAGCAGCGCCCTCCTTCCACTCCTCTTTTCATGATGCAGCCACTTCCTCAGGATGTCACTAGTGGGAGGACTCTCAGGGATTTCCTCTCTAACACCAGGAGATAGCAGCCCTCACTTCAGACATGACATCCACTACTATGGTCCGCTGCCACCTCCCTGACATCAGGAGCAGGGTCAGGCCCCTACTGCAGACATGCAGGACCGGGGTCACCCAGGACAGAGCCTTACATGGGGCTGCAGCTGCCGAAGTAGCAGAGAGGGACAACAAGATGAAGACGTTTGATGATTTGCCGGGACCCTCTCTTCTCACCAACCTCTACTTTTTCTTCATCAGGGGCTACCTGCTCCGTACACACGAGCTGCAGGTCAGAGTCACTCAGCCATCATCTATCTATCTATCTATCTATCTATCTATTATCTATCTATTATCTATCTATTATCTATCTATTATCTATCTATCTATTATCTATCTATCTATTATCTATCTACTATCTATTATCTATCTATCTATTATCTATTATCTATCTATTATCTATCTATTATCTATCTATCTATTATCTATCTATCATCTATCTATTATCTATCTATTATCTATCTATTATCTATCTATTATCTATCTATTATCTATCTCGGGGGCTCACACAGACAGCAGCGACCCCAGTACAAGAACAGAATACGGCCTTTGCAGTCTAATGATGTGTTTGTGACAGGAGTTACTTTGGAAGAGGACGTGACCCTGTTACCTTCTGGGCCCTGATCTCCTGCACAGGTTACACCAATTCTTTGTCCACCCCTAATCCATTGATCGACCATTGTATCTATCACTGGCTGACACAGACAGAAGAACAGGATTAGAAACAGAGTTCAGCAGATCGTATCACACAGGAGAGGATTAGATACACGGCTCAGCAGTCAGTATCACACAGGATAGGATTAGATACACGGCTCAGCAGTCAGTATCGCACAGGATAGGATTAGATACATGGCTCAGCAGTCAGTATCACACAGGAGAGGATTAGATACACGGCTCAGCAGACAGTATCACACAGGATAGGATTAGATACACGGCTCAGCAGTCAGTATCACACAGGATAGGATTAGATACACGGCTCAGCAGACAGTATCACACAGGATGGGATTAGATACACGGCTCAGCAGACAGTATCACACAGGATAGGATTAGATACACGGCTCAGCAGACAGTATCACACAGGATAGGATTAGATACACGGCTCAGCAGTCAGTATCACACAGGATAGGATTAGATACACAGCTCAGCAGTCAGTATCACACAGGATAGGATTAGATACACGGCTCAGCAGACAGTATCACAAAGGATAGGATTAGATACACAGCTCAGCAGACAGTATCACACAGGATAGGATTAGATACACGGCTCTGCTCACAGTATCACACAGGAGAGGATTAGATACATGGCTCAGCAGACAGTATCACACAGGATAGGATTAGATACATGGCTCAGCAGACAGTATCACACAGGATAGGATTAGATACACAGCTCTGCTCACAGTATCACACAGGATAGGATTAGATACACGGCTCAGCAGTCAGTATCACACAGGATAGGATTAGATACACAGCTCAGCAGACAGTATCACATAGGGTAGGATTAGATACACGGCTCAGCAGTCAGTATCACACAGGATAGGATTAGATACACAGCTCAGCAGTCAGTATCACACAGGATAGGATTAGATACACGGCTCAGCAGACAGTATCACAAAGGATAGGATTAGATACACATCTCAGCAGACAGTATCACACAGGATAGGATTAGATACACGGCTCTGCTCACAGTATCACACAGGATAGGATTAGATACACGGCTCAGCAGTCAGTATCACGCAGGATAGGATTAGATACATGGCTCAGCAGTCAGTATCACACAGGATAGGATTAGATACACGGCTCAGCAGTCAGTATCACGCAGGATAGGATTAGATACATGGCTCAGCAGTCAGTATCACACAGGATAGGATTAGATACACGGCTCAGCAGTCAGTATCACACAGGATAGGATTAGATACACGGCTCAGCAGTCAGTATCACACAGGATAGGATTAGATACATGGCTCAGCAGTCAGTATCACACAGGATAGGATTAGATACACGGCTCAGCAGTCAGTATCACATGAAGTGCATATGAAGGTAACACATGATAGGCCTTAAGGAGTTTTTCTTTTTTATGTACACAATAATCCCTGTGTAAATGTTCTGGAACTTTCTAATATATGTTTTAATTTCTCACAATATCCATACATGTTTGCTGTCAGTGAGGGAACACTGCAGTTTACACTGGAAGCCCCCCTGCTGCTCCTGCTGTGTGGGGACACGTGCAGGCCATAAGAGCAGCACAGCAGGTGTACACGTGGCTGACTGTTTGCTACAATGTATCAGGCTCTTTCTGTGGAGCTCACAGGGTTTGTCTCAAGTTGTCATCCTCTGCATGTTAAATAAGACATTTCTATTCACTGACAGCAAACTAATATCTTAAGGCCCCGTCTCACATAGCGAGATCGCTGCTGAGTCACAAGTTTTGTGACGCAACAGCGACCTCAGTAGCGATCTCGCTATGTGTGACACGTACCAGCGATCAGGCCCCTGCTGCGAGATCGCTGGTCGTGTCGGAATGGCCTGGACCTTTTTTTGGTCGTTGAGGCCCCGCTGACATTGCTGAATCGGTGTGTGTGACACCGATCCAGCGATGTCTTCACTGGTAACCAGGGTAAACATCGGGTTACTAAGCGCAGGGCCGCGCTTAGTAACCCGATGTTTACCCTGGTTACCAAAAAAAACAAACAATACATACTCGCCTTCTGATGTCCGTCAGGTCCCTTGCCGTCTGCTTCCTGCTCTGACTGACTGCCGGCCGTACAGTGAGAAGTGAGAGCACAGCACAGCAGTGACGTCACCGCTGCGCTCTGCTCTCACTGTACGGCCGGATCTCAGTCAGAGCAGGAAGCAGACGGCAAGGGACCTGGACACCGAAAGGCGAGTATGTACTGTTTGTTTTTTTTGGTAACCAGGGTAAACATCGGGTTACTAAGCGCGGCCCTGCGCTTAGTAACCCGATGTTTACCCTGGTTACCCGGGTGCTGCAGGGGGACTTCGGCATCGTTGAAGACAGTTTCAACGATGCCGAAGTCGTTCCCCTGATCGTTGGTCGCTGGGGAGAGCTGTCTGTGTGACAGCTCCCCAGCGACCACACAGCGACTTACCAACGATCACGGCCAGGTCGTATCGCTGGTCGTGATCGTTGGTAAATCGCTTAGTGAGACGGGGCCATTACAAACGTTTAAACATAAAGTATCGCTATATTAAAAGGTTTTATTACCATCACACTGGAAATCCTCAGCGGATGTAATCACACAAGATAAGTGTAGGGACTCGGGCTCTGCGGGGAACTAGGACATATGGTATAATGTTGAAACTACGCAAAGCTAAAAATACTATGGAAAGTGACAGAGAAAGAATGAACATGGGAAGAAATACAAGGAGAAAAACCGCAAATGTCCGAGTCCACCAGGAAAACATGAGGAATCACAGAGATTCAAGCTATTATTAATATTATCACCATAATTGTTACATAATATTTTATTACAGTTTTTACTACAAATGTAAAAATGCAAATAGTAGAGCTTGAGTATAACGTAGCACAAGTAACATAACTGAATCCATTAGTCCCATTAAACACAGAATGGATCCCTAGATAATATTGAAACTGATGCGTTTCTGCCAATAGCTGCCCTTAGGGCTCATACTCACTTGCGAGCAAAACGGACGAGTGCAATGCGATAAAAAAATCGTATTGTACTCGGACCAATGTTAGTCAATAGGTGACATCTCATTTGCGATTTTTTTTCTCAGCCGAAATCGGACTGAGAAAAAAATTGCAGCATGCTGCGTATTGCTGCGATTCTCGGACGAGACTCGCCAATGCAAGTCAATGGGTGCGAGAAAAAAATCGCACAACACTCGCACCATGCGAGTTCTGTCCGATTTTTACGCATCCGTGTCCTTTGAAAAGCCGGTAATTCAGCGCGGTGTACAGTAAAATCACACTGACAGGTTAGAATAGAATAGATATATACACATAAAATAGGTATATATATATATATATATATATATATATATATATATATATATATATATATGTCATTGAGACACATATATATATATATATATATATATATTTATTTATTTATATTTCATACAGCGCTAGATAGCAGAAAAGCAAGCCAGCTTTTGCTATCTCCTTTCCTAAACCCGACAGGATATGAGACATGGTTACATACAGAAAACCATTTCATATACCTTATTTTTTTACATATTCCTCACTAGTGATGTTACAAGTGTCTGTGTGTAAAATGTGGGAGCTGTAGCTGTTAAAATAAAGGGTTAAATCACAGAAAAAACTGGCGTGGGCTCCCGCGCAATTTTCTCCGCCAGAGTGGTAAAGCCAGTGACTGAGGGCAGATATTAATAGCCAGGAGAGGGTCCACGGTTATTGGCCCCCCCCTGGCTACAAACATCTGCCCCCAGCCACCCCAGAAAAGGCACATCTGTAAGATGCGCCTCTTCTGGCACTTAGCCTCTCTCTTTCCACTCCCGTGTAGCGGTGGGATATGGGGTAATGAAGGGTTAATGTCACCTTACAAATGTAAGGTGACATAAAGCCTGGTTAATAATGGAGAGGTGTCAATAAGACACCTATCCATTATTAATCCTCTGTTCTTAAAGGGTTAATAATACACACACACATTATGAATAAAGTGTTTTAATGAAATAAATACACATGGGGTTTTAAAATCTTTATTGTACGCTTAATCCACCTGAAGACCCTCGTTCTGTGAAAAAAATAAAATGAAAAAGCAACAATATCCCATACCTTTCCGGCGACCAGTCATGTCCCATGCTGTAAATCCATCTGAAGGGGTTAAGTAAATTTACAACCAGGAGCCTGATAATGCGGCTGTTGCTCCAGCTTGTAAAAACTGGGGAATGAATGGAATGCAGGGTAACGTAGCATCGTAGACTTGCAGGTCTGCGCCCCCTGCTGGCATAAACTCATATGAACTCTAGCGTGGGAATTTTTCTGAATATTTTCCCAGTTTTTACAACCAGGTGCACTAGCTGCATTAGCAGAGCTCCTGGTTGTAAATTTATTTAACCCCTTCAGATGGATTTACAGCGTGAGACATGACCGAACGAGGGAGAGGTATGGGATATTGTTGCTTTTTGTTCACAAAACGAGGGTCTTCAGGTGGATTAAGCGTACAATAAAGATTTTAAAAACCCATGTGTGTATTTATTTCATTAAAACACTTTATTCATAATGTGTGTGTGTTATTAACCATTTACTACTATTAGCTTAATAATGGATAGGTGTCTTATTGACGCCTCTCCATTATTAATCTGGCTTAATGTCACCTTACAATAGCAAGGTGACATTAACCCTTTATTACCCCATATCCCACCGGTACAGGGGAGTGGGAAGAGAGTGGCCAAGTGCCAGAATAGGCGCATCTTCCAGATGTGCCTTTTCTGGGGTGGCTGGGGGCAGATGTTTGTAGCCGGGGGGGGCCAATAACCGTGGACCCTCTCCTGGCTATTAATATCTGCCCTCAGTCACTGGCTTTACCACTCTGGCGGAGAAAATTGCGCGAGAGCCCACGCCAGTTTTTTCTGTGATTTAACCTTTTATTTTAACAGCTAGAGCCCCCAAATTGTACACACAAACTACTAACATTATTAGTGAGGAATATGTAAATATATAACGGATATGAAATGGTTTACTGTATGTAACAATGTATCATATCCTGTCGGGTTCGGTAAGGAGATAGCAAAAGCCGACAATTGAATTACCGGCTTTTCTGCTATCTAGCGCTGTATTAAATATAAATATATATATATATATGTGTGTCTCACTGACATATATATATATATATATATATATATATATATATGCTATATATATATATATATATACCTATACTATGTGTAGACATTTATTCTATCTATTCTATTCTGTCAGTGTGATTTTACTGTACACCGCACTCAATTGCCGGCTTTTCTATAGAACACCGCTGCGTATTTCTCGCAAGTCACACGCATGGTCCGTGTGTAATCATTGGCGGATTTTTTGCGCAACATGCTGATAAATGCAGCATGCTGCAATTTTCTACGCCCGTAAAATACGGCTGCAAAATATACGGCAGATAGGAGCTGCCCCATAGAGAATCATTGGTCCGTGTGCGTAGTTTTTGCGCCTCTCATACGTCCGTAAAACTCTCTAGTGTGACCCCGGCCTAAGAGCTTACATTCTACAATGAGGTCTGGCTGACAAAGAACAGGGGCTTGTTTACAACAATGGTCCCGCCATCTTGAGGAAATGGGGGATAGATAAGGCTGCATGCGCTAGTCACCAGCCAGTATTTGTAGTTCCTTTGGGTGCGATGGAGTTTGATGGAGAGTTATGTTCAGACAAGTAGTGAATGGACTGTATATGTCTTTCCTGTATCTTGCAGTAATAATAGAATGGTGGAGGATGGATTGTAAACTGTTGGACCCTCGAAATTGGTGAGATTGCGCCATATTTCGCTGCAGAGAGTTGTGAAGACAAAATGCTAAATATATCATAGTTCTCACACATGACTGCATACATGGTGCAGTATATTAGGGAATTGCTTAAATGGCAACTCCTGAGCATTGTGCACTTATTAGAATTAATCCTTGTGGACACAAAATACAAAACTTGAAGCAGTGGATCAGAATATCTGGAAGAAACTATAAATTATTTATACTATTTTAAAGTGTCCTCCATTGTGTATTTTGTTGTGAGTTTTAACCCCTCAGTGACGGTGCCAAATATTTAATATCTGACCAGCGTCCCTTTATGTGGCCATAACTCTGGAATCGTTCCACAGATCCCAATGATTTTGAGATTGTTTTTTCGTGACATGTTGGACTTTATCTTAGTGATAAATATATGTCTATATGTTTTGTGTTTATTTATAAAAAAATATCCAAAATTTGACAAAAATGTAAATAAAAATTGCCATTTTCAAACTTTGATCCCTGGGTCACATGTGCGAGAAACTTGCACGAGTCTCGCATCTCAATGCGCGGCACTCGGGATCGGAGTGTGCGGCTGCATGTATTTCTATGCAGTGTCAGGTATTGAGATATGAGACTCGTGCAAGTTTCTCGCACGCGTGACCCCGGCCTAATCCAGATAGTCATACCACACAGAAGCATTCATAAATAACATTTCCCTCATGTCGGCTTTACATCAGCGCCATTTGTAAAATGTTATTTTATTTTCTTAGCCTTTTAGGAGGTTTAAAATTGTAGCAGCAATTTTACATTTTTTCAAGGAAATTTACAAAACTTATTTTTTTGAAGGATCTGTTCAGGTTTGAAATGACTTTTGGGGTCCTGGATGTTGGAAAACCTCCAAAAGTGATGCCATTATAAAAACCGCACCCCCTGACATATTGAAAACTGCTGTCAGGTAGTTTATTAACCCTTCAGATGCTGCTCAGGAATTAATGGAAAGTGACATGACACAAGTGAAAAAATGTATTTTTACCACTTAAATGTCGGTAACTTCTGAACAGGCCGCTGTAGCCGGCAGACTCTAAAGCTGCCATTTAATTATGATTTGCCGTGGCAAACATCAGGACCACACAATCATGATCTCAGGGTGCCAATGGGGATAAAGAGGGAGAAGCCCCCGCACTCTGTTAACCATTGATATGGTGTAATCACCATTGACAGCAGCATCTAAGGGGTTAAATAGATTTGGACGGTGCCAACACTGATCGTGGCTGATGCAGCAAGTTGTCAGCTATAGTGGACAGCCGACAGCTGCGGGATTGTCTCCTGTATGGGGATGCTATTCTCTTATATCTCAGGTCAGTAAAAAAACGTATTGGCGGTCATTACGGGGTTAAAATGATACTAAAAGTCCATTGTATTTTGCACTTTCTAGTGCGCTGCCCCGCCTTTTTAGGTTATCTGCAATTGAGGCTTGATATTAACCTTGGGGGCCTCGCACCAAAAGACGTGCAGGTTGCTTCTGATTTTTTTCCCCATTGTATCTCAACAGAAAAAAATGATTTTTGATTTGGCTTTATGTCATACAGATTGTCAGTGCAGGAGGTAATGGTAGTGAAGCATTTTCTCTCTAATCTAGCTGCACTTATTTTAAGGGCTCTCAGGAGCTCCGTGTACCAGGGGCGGTCCGATCATTGCACGGGGGCCCAACAGGTGGGGGGCACATCCAGCTCCAAATCAGGTGGAACTTTGCATTCTGATGAATTATTGGACTGTAAAGGGCTTATATACTGCACAGTCTGTGTCCACCAGTGCCTTACTCCATGGCCTCTAAGGCCAGTCTCACACGTCCAGATAATTCTGGTACCGGAAAAATCGGTACCGGAGTTATCCGTGTCCGTGAGCTCACGTGGCACATCAGTGTGGCACACGTGCGGTAGCTGTGTGCCGCCCGTGTGCTGACTGAGTACCACACGGACCGTGCAGGAGAGCGCTACAGTAAGCGCTGTCCCCAGCGTGGTGCTGAAGCCGCCATTCATCCCTTCTCTCCAGCAGCGTTCGCTGGAGAGAAGGAATGAAAAATCAATGTTTTTTTTATTATTTTTGTCTTTAAAATCAAGTTCCTTGTCACCTCCCACCCCCTGTGCGCCTGCCCGCTGGAAATAAAATACCCAGCTCCCTCGATGCTTCCTCTCAGCGCCGCAGCTTGTCCTGTATGAGCGGTCACGTGGTACCGCTCATTACAGTGATGAATATGTGGCTCCACCCCTATGGGAGGTGGAGCCGCATGTGACGGGGTGTACGGCTGAGCAAGAAGGGACAACAGGCTGAGGGATGATTCAACAGATTTATTATCAAGAACGCTGGAACAGCACATGCAGGTAGATCTACAGAGTCCACAATTAGTTCAACGGAACCCGATGTTTACCGTAAAAGTAAAAAAAAACAAACAGTACATACTGACCATCTGATGTCCGTCAGGTCCCTTGCCGTCTGCTTCCTGCTCTGACTGAGTGCAGCCGTACAGTGAGAGCACAGCACAGCAGTGACGTCACCGCTGTGATCTGCTCTCACTTTCCGGCCGGCAGACAGTCAGAGCAGGAAGCAGATGGCAAGGGACCTGACGGACATCAGATGGTGAGCATGTACTGTTTGTTTTTTTTTACTTTTACGCTGGTAACCACGGTAAACATCGGGTTACTAAGCGCGGCCCTGCGCTTAGTAACCCGATGTTTACCCTGGTTACCAGCGAACGCATCGCTGGATCGCTGTCACACACAACGATCCAGCGATGACAGCGGGAGATCCAGCGACGAAAGAAAGTTTCAAACGATGTGCTACGACGTACGATTCTCAGCAGGGTGTCTGATCGCAGTAGCGTGTCAGACACTGCGAGATCGTAACGATATCGCTAGAACGTCACGAATCGTGCCGTCGTAGCGATAAAAATGCCACTGTGTGACGGTACCCTTAGTCTATCCAGTCAGTGCATTTAACTGGCCACCTGCTGTGAGGAAGAATGGCTATTCCTTCACTAGTGGTGTTGACAAAGCTTAATTACATTATAGCTCAGGGCTGCAAGTATTGGGGGAAGGAGAAAGGTTAAGTTACATACATCCCATGACATTGCAAAGTGTACAGTAAATACAACCAAAGGGAAGTCGCACCACATCATGACATATTATACAAAATACAGGACAGAGAAAAAAAAAGTACATATCATGACACCGCATATTCATCACTGTAATGAGCGGTACCACGTGACCGCTCACACAGGACAAGCTGCGGCGCTGAGAGGAAGCATCGAGGGAGCTGGGTGAGTATTTTATTTCCAGCGGGCGGGCGCACGGGGGGTGGGAGGGGGGAGGTTGCCGGAAACTTTATTTTAAACACAAAAAAACAAAAAAAAAACAATGAATTTTCATTCCTTCTCTCCAGCGAACGCTGCTGGGAAGAAGGAATGAATTCCGGCTTCAGCACCCAAAGCAGGGGACAGCGCTTAACTGTAGTGCTGTCTCCTGCACAGTCCATGTGGTACTCAGTCGGAACACGGACGGCGGTACGTGTTTACACGGACTCATTGACTTTAATGGGTCCGTGTGATACGTGCGCTCCCACGAACACTGACATGTCTCCGTGTTTTTCAAACGGACACACCGTCCGTGAAAACACGCTGACATGTGCAGAGACACATTGATTTTAATGTATCTACATGAGTCAGTGTCTCCAGTACGTGAGAAAACTGTCACCACCGGAGCCACTGACGTGTGAAACAGGCCTAATCCTTGAGCTGTCGCTCCCTCCGGTCATTTTGGAGAATGCCTTCAGCAAAAATAATATCAGGTCATAAGCCGCTTTACTTTACATTGCAGCACTACGTCTTCAGATTGGCTACTGTGTGTAGCACAAGCTCATCACAAGCAGTTCTACAACTTTGTAATCTACTTTTTATTTCAATTCCTCACCACCTTTAATGTTTGCTGTCAGTGAATGAGAACCCTTAGTTACAGTCAGATACAGCAATTCTGTCTATAGCCAGCGCTGCACCCAGCTGAGAAGCAGATACAATTCTAGACAATTCTGTGACTCGGAAGGAATACTTTGTAGCCAACTAGCGCTTTGTGCTGCTGATGTGTTTAGCTCACAGAGCATTGTCTACACTGGTTACAATTGTATCTATGTGTAATGGCCAACAGCAGGACTATACAGACAGGACTACTTGTATTCAGTCACAGCCAACAATTATTCTGAAATGTTTGAAACAAACTGTATGTGAAAGGTGTCAAATGTTTATTTATACAGTAATCTAAATGTTTATAGATTATTATTTGTTGTCTAGAACTTTACAGTAATATCAATAATGAGACTCTTCCATTTCTCACCATTGGTTCAGTAAGGCTTCTTTCACACTTCCATCTTGAGACGGTCGTCATAATGCGTCAGCGCGATGTATCGACGGACGTTGTAAAAAGATTTGCAAACTGATGTAACGGTCCATAGAAGGAAAAAAAAAAAAAAAGTATGACGGCACCAGGATGAATGGTTTTTGATGGCAATTAAAGAGGGCAGTTCGCTGCGATAATCAAAGTTTCATGTGGCAGACAGACCAACCGTGGACAACTATCGCACTGTGGTGCACAACCAAGCAGTAATTCATATTAGAACATCCAGAGAAAACAGAAAAGGTGGCACTCACCCAAGCGATGTAAATAAAAAATCCTTTATTCATCCATAAATTGGAGTACGGACATGCCTTTCGGGCTGCAGTTCAAAACGAGAGGGTGCAGGGAGAGAACCGGACGACGGCCGTTTCACGCGGATTGCACTTCAACGGGTAAATTTGCAGGGTCCTGTTTTTTCAAAAATCGACAGATTTCGACAGGAGGAAAAAGACGGAAGTGTGAAAGAGGCCTAACTTTTGATTATCTATAATCTGTTCTTCCTGCTGAGTTTATACACACAACATCCAATCTGAACAATCACAGCTGCAGTGTAAAGCATAGGAGAGGCCATAAGGCTATGTTGCAATATTGCCAAATGCAGAAACATTGTGTTTTCACCGCTGCATTTTTTTCTGAAAATGTTCAAACCAAAACAACAGCAATCTGTAGTTTTACTGCAGGTTTTTTGTATTTTCCCCCTTTTGTAGATTTGATGCAGCATTTCTTAGTGCAGTAATGTTGGGATTCTTCACTTAGAATGCAATTACTTTTTTATATTTGTTTCTTTTGGCTCTCCATAAAAGCCTTTAAAGAAGAAATGTACGAAAAATACAATATTCAACAGTCTTTAAATGTACAGCGGCAGCAGAGTTCATGAAATCATGTGTTAAATGCTGCAGATTTTTTGCAAGCAAGAAAAAAAAATGAAACACAGCAAAAGAAAATGGCTTCACATTATGCGGAAACATGGCCTGAAGGTGCTTTTTATGTTGATACTTTTGCTATGTTCATACATTGCATTTTTTTCACACTATGCCATTTTTGCTGAGATATTCTAAGATGGCAGCGCTTATACAGTGATTAAGGAAAATCGCTCAAAAATATGTCGTGCTATCGCATTGTGTGAACATAGCAGTAAAGTTGACAAAAACCCAATACTAAACAATAAAATCATTTATATGATTTGTTTCTATATCATAGTAAGCTATAAAAACATGTGTTCACATAGTACTGCCATAAGTTGGTCAAAAATCAGTGACAGAGCACCAACGTAATACTGCCCCGTGAATAGTGCCGTACAGTGTTCACATAATTCTGCCAGGCAATACTCAAAGAACATTGTCCTACAGTACTCAGATAATGCCGCCATATAATGCAACAATAACTGTGCCAAACTGTGCTCACAAAACTTATAGAAGACAAATAACAGTGGCCACTAGCGCCCATATGGCCCTGTCATCCTCTAACTTGACAACGGTGCCATACTGTGGACAGATAATACTGACATATAGTGCCCAGATAATGCTGCCCATGCAATATCACTATGACAGTGACATACAATGCCCAGGTATCACTGCACTAATGGCAATCTTCTACATATAAAGCCTTTGATATTTCATCTCTCTATATCCATCAGCTAATATACAAGAAGCGCTATGGCCCATGGTGGAAGTCGCAGATCGGCCACTTCAAGATGGTCAACATCGCAGATCCAGCCATATTGGAAATAATGGTGCGACAGGAGGGCAAATACCCCATAAGGAATGAGATCGACCTCTGGAGGCTTCATAGGGAAATTCGGAACTTTTCTTATGGACCTTTCTCAGAGTGAGTTCAGTACAGGGGAGGTTTGGAAACAACGTAACAAAAGCAAAAAGGTCTGCGACGTTCTAATATTCTTTACATTCCGTTCCTCTGTTTCTTGTCACTGAATGGGGACATTCCTATTTATATTAAAGGACTAAATATGTGAGTAGACCAGACCTGGGCAAACTGCGGCCTGCGGGCTACTTCCTGCCCTCTGGCTGTTCCACTCTGGCCAACAGACCGAGACAGCTGAAAGGCTCAAACAGTGGCCCATGGGCCACTCCATGCCCTCCTCCCCTGCTGTCCATCCGCTGCCTACTGTCATCGCTATCTGCATCCTGTGGGAGGTCATACTGTATATAGGATGCTTTGTGGGGCTCATACTATATGTAGGAAGCTATGTGGGGGCTCATTCTGTATATAGGAGGCTATGCGGGGGCTTATACTATATGTAGGAGGCTTTGTGGGGCTCATACTATATGTAGGAGGCTATGTGGGGGCTCATACTATATGTAGGAGGCTATGTGGGGGCTCATTCTGTATATAGGAGGCTATGCGGGGGCTTATACTATATGTAGGAGGCTATGTGGGGGCTTATACTATATGTAGGAGGCTTTGTGGGGCCCATACTATATGTAAGAGGCTATGTGGGGGCTCATACTGTATATAGGAGGCTATGCGGGGGGCTTATACTATATGTAGGAAGCTATGTGGGGGCTTATACTATATGTAGGAGGCTATGTGGGGGCTCATACTATATGTAGGAGGCTTTGTGGGGCTCATACTATATGTAGGAGGCTATGTAGGGGCTCCTACTGTACTTAGGAGGCTATGTGGGGGCTCATAAAAAGTGTAGGAAACTATGTGAGGGCTCATACTGTATTTAGGAAGCTATATGGAGGCCCATACTATATATAAGAGGCTATGTGGAGGATCATACTGTATGTAGTGGGCTGTGTGGGGGCTCATACTGTATATAGGAGGCTACTTGAGGGTCCATACTGTATATAAGGGGTTGTGTTTGGGCTCATATAGTATACTAGACTGTGGCCCGATTCTAAAGCATCGGGTATTCTAGAATATGCATGTCCCCGTAGTATGTGATTCGCGGCAGACTGTGCCCGTCGCTGATTGGTCGAGGCCTGGCGGCCTCGGCCAATCAGAGACGCGGGATTTCCAGGACAGACAGAAAGACAGACAGACAGACAGAAAGACAGACAGACAGACAGACGGAAAAACCCTTAGACAATTATATATATAGATAGGGGCTACAGTCATATGAAAAGTTTGGGCACCCCTATTAATCTTAAGCTTAATGTTTTATAAAAATGTTTTTTTTTTGCAACAGCTATTTCAGTTTCATATATCTAATAACTGTTGGACACAGTAATGTTTCTGCCTTGAAATGAGGTTTATTGTACTAACAGAAAATGTGCAATCTGCATTCAAACAACATTTGACAGGTGCATAAGTATGGGCACCCTTATCATTTTCTTGTTTTCAATACTCCTACCTACTTTTTACTGACTTACTAAAGCACTTTTTTTGGTTTTGTAACCTCATTGAGCTTTGAACTTCATAGCCAGGTGTATGCAATCATGAGAAAAGCTACTTAAAGTGGCCACTTGCAAGTTGTTCTCCTGTTTGAATCTCCTCTGAAGAGTGGCATCATGGGCTCCTCAAAACAACTGTCAAATGATCTGAAAGAAGGAATATAAACCAGCTCACCCGTGATGCATAAACCAATCCTTGGGAGCACGGACCCGCTGTGTTCAGGCGTATAGAGTCCAAAAAAAGAAAAGAATGTCCAGCTTCACTGAATCCGTAAAAAAGAGTTTTCTTTATTCACATACTTTTAAGCATAGAGGATACGGACTTCAGCACAAGCCATATGGGTGAGAATCTCAATGCGTTTCTGGAGACTAAGCTCCCTTAATCATGACATGATTGTATAGTTGACCGATGCACAGTGACACCATCTGCAGCAAGTTGATGCTGCAGCTCTCTGGAGATGGTCTGAGGATTGTCCTTGACTGATCTCACCATTCTTCTTCTCTGCCTTTCTGATGTTTTTCTTGGCCTGCCACTTCTGGCCTTAACAAGAACTGTACCGGTGTTCTTCCATTTCCTTACTATGTTCCTCACAGTGGAAAGTGACAGGTTAAATCTCTGAGACAGCTTTTTGTATCCTTCCCCTGAACAACTATGTTGAATAATCTTTGTTTTCAGATCATTTGACAGTTGTTTTGAGGAGCCCATGATGCCACTCGTCAGAGGAGACTCAAACAGGAGAACGTCTATGTGGAGAAAACACCGTGTGCACTGCTATAATAGGTGCAGAGACTAGGTACCCAACTCCTTTACAAACAGAACGAAAAAGTCTCGCACTCAACTTAAGTGTTTTTGCTGATTTTATTAGGTGCTAATGTAGCACTGGGGAAACGTTTCAGCCTCAATTAGGCTTTCGTCAGTCACTACAATCACATAAACAAAAAATAAACATAATACAATATAGTACAGTGTATCAAAACCAGGTACATTATAAACAAAAATAAAGTATATACAACATGATCAAGGAGCCATTTTAGAGAGATAATGTAAAGACATTGTATCAGAGCATAGCCGTATACAGTATTCTCGCTCAAAAAACACATGATTAATTGTGAAGGAGACATATTTATGGGAGTAACACATACCGTATAGTGTCTTTTTTCTTTCTTTTTAGACACCTACAATCGTTTGTATACTGATCAGAGTTGTGCCTAGATGAGCGCAATAGGAGAAGGTGAGACAAAGCGCGCAATGGTGCAAAACATGATGGACCGTAGTGATATGTGGGGTAATATAACAGGTGAAGCAGTGGTACTTACAGCAAGTTATTACTTGTTTAGAGCATGCGGAAATAGCAGAAGCAAAATCACTCAAATGATTGTATAGCTCTAAATGGGGAAAGAGGGAGGAGTGTGAATCCATGTCTATAATCCAATATATTGGATAAAAACCGGTGACCCTGTGTTGATATATATACCTTTGGTAAGCAGGCCCATGTAACCGGAGACATGCGTCAGGTATAACCGGCTGGAGAGTCCCTGGGCTGGGGAAGACATAAGTAGGACTCAGTGTATCTATAAATACCGGGAGCGGTGTATCCGGAGCACAGGTGTGCACATACCTGAGGGAGCGCGGCTGCAGGGTGAACCTGATCCAGGCAGACGCGGTATCCACCGCTTGTCTGGGGATCGTGTTGCATGTGTAGGTGTCTAAAAAGTTTATTTTTTGTTTATGTGATTGTAGTGACTGACGAAAGCCTAATTGAGGCTGAAACGTTTCCCCAGTGCTACATTAGCACCTAATAAAATCAGCAAAAACACTTAAGTTGAGTGCGAGACTTTTTCGTTCTGTTCAAACAGGAGAACAACTTGCACGTGGCCACTTTAAGTAGCTTTTCTCATGATTGCATACACCTGGCTATGAAGTTCAAAGCTCAATGAGGTTACAAAACCAAAAAAAGTGCTTTAGTAAGTCAGTAAAAAGTAGGTAGGAGTATTTAAAACAAGAAAATGATAAGGGTGCCCATACTTATGCACCTGTCAAATTTAGTTTGAATGCAGATTGCACATTTTCTGTTAGTAAAATAAACCTAATTTCAAGGCAGAAACATTACTGTGTCCAACAGTTGTTAGATATATGAAACTGAAATAGCTGTTGCAAAATAAACCATTTTTATAAAACATTAAGCTTGAGATTAATAGGGGTGCCCAAACTTTTTCATATGACTGTATGTGCAGGCTTATACGGTATATAGGGGATGTCCGTATACTTAATTCTGCTCAATATTAAGTGATGCAATATTAAGATACATAATTTATAATTAATATGTTAATATTAAGCAGAACTAATTTCGGCCTATTGGTTCGGCCTTCCTCAACAGTCATGGTCTCTCATGTTGCCCCTCGGGAAAATTAATTACCCAAGCTTGGGCTAGACTTAACTAAATATGCCTCTCCCCTGAGAGTTTGCTACAATTGTATCCAGTTTAGATATTCTTCTGTGGGCTCCAGACTGACACATTTAACATCGACTGATACATTGTAACTAAATACACTGCTCAAAAAAAATAAAGGGAACACTAAAATCCCACATCCTAGATATCACTGAATGAAATATTCCAGTTGTAAATCTTTATTCATTACATAGTGGAATGTGTTGAGAACAATAAAACCTAAAAATGATCAACGTAAATCACAGCTAATATCCCACGGAGGTCTGGAGTTGGAATGATGCTCAAAATCTAAGTGGAAAATCAAATTGTAGGCTGATCCAACTTCAGTGGAAATGCCTCATGACAAGGAAAAGATGCTCAGTAGTGTGTGTGGCCTCCACGTTCCTGTATGACCTCCCTACAATGCCTGGGCATGCTCCTGATGATGCGGCGGATGGTCTCTTGAGGGGGCGGCGGATGGTCTCCTGATGAGGTGGCGGATGGTCTCCTGAGGGATCTCCTCCCAGACCTGGACTAAAAAGCATCCGCCAACTCCTGGACAGTCTGTGGTGCAATGTGACGTTGGTGAATGGAGCGAGACATGATGTCCCAGATGTGTTCAATGGGATTCAGGTCTGGGGAACGGGCGGGCCAGTCCATAGCTTCAATGCCTTCATCTTGCAGGAACTGCTGATACACTCCAGTCACATGAGGTCTGGCATTGTCCTGCATTAGGAGGAACGCAGGGTCAACCGCACCAGCATATGGTCTCACAAGGGGTCTGAGGATCTCATCTCGGTACCTAATGGCAGTCAGGCTACCTCTGGTGAACACATGGAGGGCTGTGCGGCCCTCCAAAGAAATGCCACCCCACACCATTACTGACCCACTGCCAAACCGGTCATGCTGAAGGATGTTGCAGGCAGCAGATCGCTCTCCACGGCGTCTCCAGACTCTGTCACGTCTGTCACATGTGCTCAGTGTGAACCTGCTTTCATCTGTGAAGAGCACAGGGCGCCAGTGGCGAATTTGCCAATCCTGGTGTTCTGTGGCAAATGCCAAGCATCCTGCACGGTGTTGGGCTGTGAGCACAACCCCATCTGTGGACGTCTGACACTCAGACCATCCTTATGGAGTCAGTTTCTAACTGCTTGTGCAGACATATGCACGTGTGGCCTGCTGGAGGTCATTTTGCAGGACTCTGGCAGTGCTCCTCCTGTTCCTCCTTGCACAAAGGCTGAGGTAGCGGTCCTGCTGCTGGGTTGTTGCCCTCCTACGGCCCCCTCCACGTCTCCTGGTGTACTGGCCTGTCTCCTGATAGCACTTCCAGCCTCTGGACACTACGCTGACAGACACAGCAAACCTCGCCTCAGCTCGCATTGATGTGCCATCCTGGATGAGCTGCACTACCTGAGCCACTTGCGTGGGTTGTAGAATCCGTCTCATGCTACCACGAGTGTGAAAGCACAACCAACATTCAAAAGTGACAAAAATATCAGCCAGAAAGCATTGGTACTGAGATGTGGTCTGTGGTCCTCACCTGCAGAACCTCTCCTTTATTGAGGGTGTCTTGATAATTGCCAATAATTTCCATCTGTCGTCTATTCCATTTGCACAACAGCCTGTGAAATTGATTGTCAAACAGTGTTGCTTCCTAAGTGGACAGTTTGATTTCACAGAAGTTTGATTTACTTGGAGTTATATCCTGTTGTTTAAGTGTCCCCTTTATTTTTTGAGCAGTGTATAATAAAAGATTTGTGCTGCTGATGAGTTTATCACACAAAATTGTCTAGACTGGATACAACTTCGGCTATGAAGAATATTAGGTCTTGTTTTCAGCCAATGGATAAAAGCTAGAATATTCTATTTGTACTACAGCAAGCAGAGATCCTGAAAAGGATGATAATGTGATGCAAAGTATATTAGATACATATAAGAAAGGGGCCAGGGATATAGGACTATAGCATGAATAATATGAGAAGTGCTCATTCTATAATGGGTGTGTATTAGAGGAGTTTATGCAATTGCTATTTTTGCATTTCTCCAAGTAGAATTGATGCTTTTCCTAATATCCAATTATGAAATATGTTGATCTCTTGTCACTCCAGACACGGAGAGAAGTGGCACGCTCTCAGGACAATCCTAAACAAGAAGATGTTGAAGCCTAAAGAAGCGAAGAGCTACGCAGGGAGCATTAACGAGGTGGTCTCAGACTTCATGGTCAGACTCCAGGAGCTGCGCAGGCACAGCGCAACCGGCGAGACCGTCAGTGATGTGAACAACGAGCTGTACAGATTCGCTTTTGAAGGTATCAGTCTACAAAAATGCCAAGAGCATTGGACATTATAGAGATATTTAGCTACATCACAGCGGCCGACTCAGGTCAGCCGTCCACTCCGCAGCGGCTCCTCACCTGAGGGGGCCCTAAAAGTGACCTGTGACCCCGGGTCTGCATGTTAGTGCTCCTGTGTGAGTAGTAGTAATTTTATAGGAGAGCGGAAATATTCAGAGTATTGTAAGAGACTTCAACTGTCCTAGGGGAATTAAAGGAAAAAATATAAAAATTAATATCACCTTCTTTTCCCGTAGCACAAATGAAAATAATATATATAGATATATATATATATATATATATATATATATATATATATATATATATATATATATATATATATATAAAATGAAGTAATACAATATGACTATTAACAACAGAAAGAAAAACTGAGAACCCTAAGAGCCACCTCAGTTCGGTCAGAGTGATGAAACACTTCCCATAATATAAAATATAATTTTATTTAGTATATTAAAAAAAAAACATGAAAATCCAAACAAAACACTATAAGCAAGGAAAATCTTAAAATATGTAAGACAGGTACATTATCAAGTTTGATGAAGATGGGCGAAACGTACGTACTATATTTTATCATATTATGGGAAGTGTTTCATCACTCCAACCGAACGGAGGAGGCTCTCAGTTTTCCTTTCTGTTACATTTCAAAAGAATGTTTTTTCCCATTACTTTAATGGATCCGTATGAGGCTTTCCCTATATTTTTGTTTATATCATTATTTATCAAGCTTTAAAGAAAATACATAAAACTTCAAAATCACATTTTTTTTGTCCCATCGCCTTCCCAAAAACATAGAACAAAAAGTGATCAAAAATTTTTTTCTAATGCCATAACCACAATGACCTTTAGGTCAAACTTGTAAGGTCATTTATAAAGATACTAGATGGTGGCCCGATTCTAACGCATTGGGTATTCTAGAATATGCATGTTGACGTAGTATATTGCCCAGCGACGTAGTATATTGCCCAGCCACATAGTATATTGCCCAGCGAAGTAGTATATTGCCCAGCCACGTAGTATATTGTCCAGCAACGTAGTATATTGCACAGCCACATAGTATATTGCCCAGTTACATAGTATATTGCCCAGCCACATAGTATATTGCCCAGCCACGTAGTATATTGCCCAGCGACATAGTATATTGCCCAGCTACGTAGTATATTGCCCAGCGACATAGTATATTGCCCAGCTACGTAGTATATTGCCCAGCGACATAGTATATTGCCCAGTGACGTAGTATATTGCCCAGCGACGTAGTATATTGCCCAGCCACGTAGTATATTGCCCAGCGACGTAGTATATTGCCCAGCCACGTAGTATATTGCCCAGTCACTTAGTATATTGCCCAGTCACGTAGTATATTGCCCAGCCACATAGTATATTGCCCAGCCATGTAGTATATTGCCCAGCTACGTAGTATATTGCCCAGCGACATAGTATATTGCCCAGTCACTTAGTATATTGCCCAGCGACGTAGTATATTGCCCAGCCACGTAGTATATTGCCCAGCCACGTACTATATTGCCCAGTCACTTAGTATATTGCCCAGCCACATAGTATATTGCCCAGCCATGTAGTATATTGCCCAGTTACGTAGTATATTGCCCAGCCACGTACTATATTGCCCAGTCACTTAGTATATTGCCCAGCCACATAGTATATTGCCCAGCCATGTAGTATATTGCCCAGTTACGTAGTATATTGCCCAGCCACATAGTATATTGCCCAGCCATGTAGTATATTGCCCAGTTACGTAGTATATTGCCCAGCCACGTAGTATATTGCCCAGTCACTTAGTATATTGCCCAGTCACGTAGTATATTGCCCAGCGACATAGTATATTGCCCAGCTACGTAGTATATTGCACAGCCACGTAGTATATTGCTCAGTAATGTAGTATATTGGCCAGTGACATAAAATAAAAAATAAACATATACTCACCTTAGTCCTGGCTCCTGTGTACGGTGCACGTGGCAGCTTCCGGTCCCAGGGTTGGTATGACTATCAGCGCAGGACCTGTGATGACGTCGCGGTCACATGACCGTGACGGCATGGCAGGTCCTTCTCCCATAGCATCCTTTGGACCGGAACCTGCCGGCGGACAGGACGCGACGTCAGAGGGTGAGAATACCGTTTTTTTATTATTATTATTATTATTTTTATTTGTAACATTAGATCGTTCTACTAGTAAAAACTTGGTCACACAGGGTTAATAGGTGCGTAACCGGAGTGCGTTATACCACGCTCCGGTAACGCTGGCATTAACCCTGTGTGAGGGCTGACTGGATGACTGGAGGGGAGTATGGAGCGGGCACTGACTGCGGTGAGGAAAGAGCGGCCATATTGCCGCCGGACTGTGGCCGTCGCTGATTGGTCGTGGCAAAACGATCAGCGACTTGGATTCCATGACAGACAGAGGCCGCGACCAATGAATATCCGTGACAGACAGACAGAAAGACAGACAGACGGGAGTGACCCTTAGACAATTATATAGTATGATAATATTCTGGCTGCTGGCTGCCGCCACTAGGGGGAGCTCACTGCGTACTGTGTTATTATAGGGGGCCCCGGTATATGCAGTAGGCAGTAAGCTCCACAGCTCCTCCTAGTGGCTGCAGGCAGCATGATAAGTATCACTATTCTCTGACCTCGTCTCTCCAGGAGTGTCCTACATCGTGTTTGAGACCAGGATCGGATGTTTGCAGAAAGAAATTCCCCCCGAAACCCAGGGGTTTATAGACTCCGTCTGCCAAATGTTCAAGAACTTGGTATTTCTGAGCTACATGCCCGACTGGACGAGGCGCGTCTTCCCCTACTGGAACCTCTACATGGAAGGCTGGGATAATATATTCAATTTCAGTAAGTCCACAATGATTATATCTGCAGTACATGATGGGGGACGTAGTCCTGGGGGATGCCTGATGCTGCATCACATATGTCATACTTAGGATAACTAGACTGTATCACACGAGAGCTTAGATACATTGTATAGTGTCATACATGATTAGATTAGACACACAGCTCATCAGAGAGCATCACCCATTGGAGGATTAGATACACAGCTCAGCAGACCGTATCACACATGATAGGATTAGATATACGGCTCAGCAGACAGTATCACACGGGATAGGATTAGATACACGGCTCAGCAGTCAGTATCACACAGGATAGGATTAGATACACGGCTCAGCAGACAGTATCACACGGGATAGGATTAGATACACGGCTCAGCAGACTGTATCACACATGATGGGATTAGATACATGGCTCAGCAGACAGTATCACACAGGATAGGATTAGATACACGGCTCAGCAGACAGTATCACACAGGATAGGATTAGATACACAGCTCAGCAGACAGTATCACACAGGAGAGGATTAGATACACAGCTCAGCAGTCAGTATCACACAGGATAGGATTAGATATACGGCTCAGCAGACAGTATCACACAGGATAGGATTAGATACACAGCTCAGCAGACAGTATCACACAGGAGAGGATTAGATACACAGCTCAGCAGACAGTATCACACAGGATGAGATTAGATACACAGCTCAGCAGACTGTATCACACATGATGGGATAGATACACGGCTCAGCAGACAGTATCACACAGGATAGGATTAGATACACGGCTCAGCATACAGTATCACACAGGATAGGATTAGATACATGGCTCAGCAGTCAGTATCACACAGGATAGGATTAGATACACAGCTCAGCAGACAGTATCACACATGATAGGATTAGATATACAGCTCAGCAGACAGTATCACACGGGATAGGATTAGATACACAGCTCAGCAGACAGTATCACACAGGATAGGATTAGATACACGGCTCAGCAGACAGTATCACACAGGATGAGATTAGATACATGGCTTAGAAGACAGTATCACACAGGATAGGATTAGATACACAGCTCAGCAGACTGTATCACACATGATGGGATTAGATACATGGCTCAGCAGACAGTATCACACAGGATGAGATTAGATACACGGCTCAGAAGACAGTATCACACAGGATAGGATTAGATACACAGCTCAGCAGACAGTATCACACAGGAGAGGATTAGATACACAGCTCAGCAGACAGTATCACACGGGATAGGATTAGATATACGGCTCAGCAGACAGTATCACACGGGATAGGATTGTGGATACATGGCTCAGCACTCAGTATCAAACGGGATAGGATTAGATACACAGCTCAGCACTCAGCATCACACGGGAAAGGATTAGATACACGACTCAGCAGACTAGCACACATGATGGGATTAGATACATGGCTCAGCAGACAGTGTCACACAGGATAGGATTAGATACACAGCTCAGCACTCAGTATCACACGAAATAGGATTAGATACAGCTCAGCAGTCAGTATCACACAGGAGAGAATTAGGTACACCTTTGCCTGGATACATTTTATATACACTGCTCAAAAAAAAAAGGGAACACAAAAGTCCCCCATAATAGATATCACTGAATGAAGTATTCCAGTTGTAAATCTTTATTCATTACATAGTGGAATGTGTTGAGAACAATAAAACCTAAAAATGGTCAACGTAAATCACAGCTAATATCCCACGGAGGTCTGGATTTGGAATGATGCTCAAAATCAAAAGTGGAAAATGAAGTTACAGGCTGATCCAACTTCAGTGGAAATGCCTCAAGACAAGGAAATGATGCTCAGTAGAGTGTGTGGCCTCCACGTGCCTGTATAACCTCCCTACAATGCCTGGGCATGCTCCTGATGAGGGGGCGGATGGTCTCCTGAGGGATCTCCTCCCAGACCTGCACTAAAGCATCCGCCAACTCCTGGACAGTCTGTGGTACAACGTGACGTTGGTGGATGTGCGAGACATGATGTCCCAGATGTGCTCAATCGGATTCAGGTCTGGGGAACGGGCGGGCCAGTCCATAGCTTCAATGCCTTCATCTTGCAGGAACTGCTGACACACTCCAGCCACATGAGGTCTGGCATTGCCCTGCATTAGGAGGAACCCAGGGCCAACCGCACCAGCATATGGTCTCACAAGGGGTCTGAGGATCTCATCTCGGTGCCTAATGGCAGTCAGGCTACCTCTGGCGAGCACATGGAGGGCTGTGCGGCCCTCCAAAGAAATGCCACCCCACACCATTACTGACCCACTGCCAAACTGGTCATGCTGAAGGATGTTGCAGGCAGCAGATCGCTCTCCACGGCGTCTCCAGACTCTGTCACGTCTGTCACATGTGCTCAGTGTGAACCTGCTTTCATCTGTGAAGAGCACAGGGCGCCAGTGGCGAATTTGCCAATCCTGGTGTTCTGTGGCAAATGCCAAGCGTCCTGCACGGTGTGGGGCTGTGAGCACAACCCCCATCTGTGGACGTCGGGCACTCAGACCATCCTCATAGAGTTGGTTTCTAACCGTTTGTGCAGACACATGCACATTTGTGGCCTGCTGGAGGTCATTTTGCAGGGCTCTGGCAGTGCTCTGCCTGTTCCTCCTTGCACAAAGGCTGAGGTAGCAGTCCTGCTGCTGGGTTGTTGCCCTCCTACGGCCCCCTCCACGTCTCCTGGTGGCGCCTCCAGCCTCTGGACACTACGCTGACTGTTGTGAATTCTGCTTTTGGGTTTCCTCCGGTGGTGGTAGGTGGTAATGCAGTTGTCCCTGGGTTTCAGTCCTGGTCAGGTGTGTCTGCTGATTGCAGTTCTGACTGGGGTATTTAGGTGTGCAGGATTCATTAGTCCTTGCCAGTTGTCAATTGTTGTTGGGAGGTGTTGGACCTCTGCTTGGTTCCTCCTGCCTTTCTGCCAAATCAGCAAAGATAAGTGTCTGGTTTTGTTTATGTGGCACACATGCTGTGTGCTTCATAATTCAGTGCTATTCTTTTGTGTTTTCTTGTCCAGCTTAGATTGTGTCAGTATTTTCTCAGTCTTGTTGGATTCTCTGGGGTTGCAGATATTCATTCCATGTCTTTAGTTAGATTGTGGAATTTTTCGTATTATCTGCTGTGGATATTTTTGGAAGAGTTTTAATACTGACCGCCTAGTATTCTGTCCTATCCTTTCCTATTTAGCTAGAGTGGCCTCTTTTGCTAAATCTTGTTTTCTGCCTGCGTGTCTTTTCTTCTCCTACTCACAGTTAATATTCATGGGGGGCTGCCTATCCTTTGGGGTTCTGCTCTGAGGCAAGGTAGTATTCCTATTTCCATCTATAGGGGTATTTAGTCCTCCGGCTGTATCGAGGTGTCTAGGGTTTGTTAGACACACCCCACGGCTACTTCTAGTTGTGGTGTTAGTTCAGGATTTGCGGTCAGTACAGTTTCCACCTACTCCAGAGAAAGTTTCATGCGGCTCCAAGGTCACCGGATCATAACAGCTGACAGACGCAGCAAACCTTCTTGCCACAGCTCGCATTGATGTGCCATCCTGGATGAGCTGCACTACCTGAGCCACTTGTGTGGGTTGTAGAGTCCGTCTCATGCTACCACGAGTGTGAAAGCACAGCCAACATTCAAAAGTGACAAAAATATCAGCCAGAAAGCATTGGTACTGAGATGTGGTCTGTGGTCCCCACCTGCAGAACCACTCCTTTATGGAGGGTGTCTTGATAATTGCCAATAATTTTCATCTGTTGTTGTCAGGGGGTCCTTCTCCGATACCACACAATCAACAGAGCGAGGGAAATGTGAACAATCCTAAGACCTTTATTATAGGCAAAACTAAAAGGTCCATAAACAATCCACCACACTGAGGATACAATAGTCCAGAACACGAATGCAGTTCAGTAACAGGATAAAATGTCCAAGGAGATGAGAGTCCAATAATCCAGCAGAGGATAAAAAAATCCATACGCTTCCCTTTCTCTCTGACGTGCTGTGTTCACACCATCCTCACCACACAGGAACTCACTTCCCAGCTCCTGTCCTCCCCAGCCCCCTCCTTATGTCCAGGGGTATTCAGACAGGTTGGGGTGGTTTTCAGGCCTCCCAGACCTGACAAAGGTGCCTGGGGGATTAAGGCACCACAGGGGGTTCATCAAGAAGCACAGATACAGTCAGGCTGCAGATAGTAAGTGAGCTAATTCAGCCTAATCAGCCTTTTGGAAGGTAATTGATACTCTATACAATATGGAGAATACACAGAATGATACAGGGCAACAAGAGAACACTGTGAAAATCAGTAAAATATAAATATACACAAAATGATACCCACATAACATATCACACCATCACAACCGTCTATTCCATTTGCACAACAGGATGTGAAATTGATTGTCAATCAGTGTTACTTCCTAAGTGGACAGTTTGATTTCACAGAAGTTTGCTCTACTTGGAGTTATATTCTGTTCTTTAAGTGTTCCCTTTATTTTTTTTAAGCAGTGTAATTATAATTTTCTCCATCCGATTCCTGATTTTCCTTCCCTCCAGGTAAGAAGCTGGTGGATAAGAAGATGAGTGAGATCCATGAGCGTCTGGAGCGCGGGGAGGACGTGCAGGGAGAATACCTGACGTACCTGCTCTCCAGCGGGAAGCTGAGCATGGAGGAGGTGTACGGCAGCGTGGCCGAGCTGCTGCTGGCTGGCGTGGACACCGTGCGTATACATTCATGGTCTCATATCCCTACAATGATAGATCTATTACATTTTTGGGTAAAGGCGTTATCAGCACCATGCTGCTGTCATCTGCACCCCGGATGAGCTGTTTTGGGGCTTGTTCTCCATGTCAGAAAATGTACAAGAAAAAAAGAAAAGTATCTACCATGGATTCAGTTTAAAAACTTTCCACAATGGGGGCGCTGTTTCTTAGGCTTCTATGAAAGAATTTGTTGCACACTGTGGCGAGAAGTGGTACTGCAAGTAAACAGAAGTGTATTGGCAACTTCTATGTATACAGCAGTTTTCCACCGTAATACCTTCTTATGTCCATTCCCGTTTCCAGACATCGAACACGTTATGTTGGTCCCTGTATCACTTGGCTCAGGACCTGGAGCTGCAGCAACTTTTGTATGATGAGGTTACAAAGGCCGTTCCCATGGACCACATCCCTACGGCGGACGATATCACCCACATGCCCTTACTGAGGGCCGTGATCAAGGAGACCCTGAGGTGGGAGCATTTACTTTTACAGATAAGAGACTAAACGTGTATGAAGGTAACACATAGGGGGTGACATCCTTTGCCGCCACTCTGGGCCCGTTGGGTTGTCACTGCCTGTATTTTGCTGTCATCCCTCTACAGACTTTATCCCGTCATTCCAACCAATGCGAGAGTTGTTCATGAGCATGAAGTGGTGATCAAAGACTATAAATTCCCCAAAAATGTAAGTTTTGTGGCTTAGCTGTGTCTTCGGCCCAGTTACCCAGGGGTTAAATCACATTTTTATGTTGCTCTTTTCAGACCCTCTTTGTGCTGAGCCATTACTCCATGTCAAGGGATGAAGCCAATTTCAAAGACGCAGAAAAGTTTTATCCACAGCGGTGGCTCCGAGATGGCGGGATGGCACACCACCCTTTCAGTTCCATTCCCTTTGGATACGGGATGCGCGCCTGCTTGGGGAAGCGGATTGCAGAACTGGAGATGCACTTGGCACTGTCTCGGGTATGGATGTTCATGGGAAGAAGTAACTTTACTAAAACTTTGCTTTTGCTGTTTTTTCTTCAACATGTTACATGGTTGCAAAAAGTGGACAAATAAATGTATCATGTCACTTCCACATAATTTATGCCATAAAATAATAATAATACCGCAATATAGTGCTCCAAGTGTCAGTATCCTAAAGTAATGGTGCCATCTAGTGGCCAAATGCTACCACCATACACTTCCGGAATAGCAGTGCTCTACAGTGAGCATATAACACTGCCATATAGTGCCCATCTAGCAGTGCTAAATAACACCGCTATCCTCTGGTTTAGGATTCATAAATATCTATTTTTTTCTGCTGCAGATTATCAGGATGTTCGAGATTAAACCAGACACTAAGATGAAAATTGTAAAATCCATCGCCCGTATCGTCCTGTCGCCGAGCGAGAAAATCAACCTGCGGTTTGTAGAAAGAAAATCCGTTTGAGGTCGGATGTTAATACGGAGACTTTTTATCTGTTCTAAGCGCCGGTCACTTCTCATCAGAAGCTGAAATCATATCGTGTAATTCGTCATGGCGTAGCGCAGCACTGCAGTGCCTATGTATTTCATTATTATGGTTGCCGAATAATGTGACATACTGTGCTAAAATATAACCGCCATATAGTGCTAGCATCATATAGCCGTATAGTGCTGAATAAGTGTCATACAGTGGCCAAGTAATACCCACATACTGTATATAAATTCTACCACCAGGCAGTGCACAGTGGATGCCAGCACTGTGTTACTACAATTCAGCACTGGATGGCGGTATATGACTAGCACGGTCATGGTAGTCTTATTTAGGTATTTTTTGCTTAGCTGGAACCACAAACACCTTAAGGCCCCAAGGGCCCCATACTCTGGTGCTCAAACAGTACGTAGGCTCTAATTTAGGACTGCGTTCGTCTTCGTTTTTCCTTTCTGTTTAAAGTCTTCGCTTGTCACAATGATTTGTTTTATTATGTTTGTTTTATGTGATTACTGTCTAAGGTTTATTATCATGATCCTGTTTAAACTTGTTTTAATAAAAATAAGCTACAATTAACAAAGACTAGAAAATAAAATAAATTCACTGTGTAATAGGAGAATGCAGCCTGCAGTGTAAAGAATGGAGGTTTTCATAATAGTCTCCATGGCCGCGTCCAGTCATATTTTGTGCTGAAATGATATTTGTTTTATTGATCATTTCTTGCAAGATAGAAACATTTGCATTCCAATTTCTAGGCTGTCTCTATAGCAACCAGATCGAAGCCCTCCATTCTTTACACTGCAGGCTGCATCCAGAGAACTGAAAATGAATTGAGAATATTAATAAGGCTTGTATCCAATATCTTCATACCTTTTGAGACTGGAAACACATAAAAAATAAAATTTACTCATAATAAGAAACTTATTTCTATTTTGCAACATTTTCCAGTTCACTAATCGCAGCCTGCAGTGTAAAGAAAGGAGGTTTAAGGCTATGTGCACACGTAGGAAATGTGGTGCAGAATTTTCTGCACTAAATCTGCATCTGCAGATTTGATGCAGTTTCTGTGCAGTTTCTATGCAGTTTCTATGCAGTTTTTATGCAGTTTCTATGCAGTTTCTGCGCAGATTCTATGCAGTTTCTATGCAGATTCTATGCAGTTTCTGCGCAGATTCTATGCAGTTTCTGCGCAGATTCTATGCAGTTTCTGTGCAGTTTCTGTGCAGTACAATGTAAATCAATGGGAAAAAAAAAAAGCTGTGCACATGGTGCAGAAAAATCTGCAGCAGAAACGCTGCAGAACTGCACAAAAGAAGCGACGTGCACTTCTTTGAAATCTGCAGCGTTTCTGCGCAGATTTTTCTGCACCATGTGCACAGCTTTTTTTTTTTCCCATTGATTTACATTGTACTGTAAATCACAGTGCAGTTCTGCAGCGTTTCTGCAGCAGAAAAATCTGCTGCAGTTCTGCACCAATTCTGCACTAAATCTGCATCGTGTGCACATACCCTCATAATGGTTTCCAGGCCCTTGTCCAGTTACGTCTTCTACTGTCATAGTTTTTCTTGTATTATTCAGTTCTTGTAAGGAAATAGTTTTTGCATTCTGACTCCCTGGATTTCTCCATCTCAACCAATTTGAAATCCTCCATTCTTTACACTGCTGGCTGCATCCAGAAAACTGAGAAAAGAAAAACAAATAGAAATAATGTTTCTAATAAATCGTCGCATCTTGTTTGATCACTTATTGAAACATTCTTATTACAAAACCCCTCAAAAGGCAAAGTGCACCTTTCTGGCAATCTGTGACCTCTGTGGGACAACGGCAGCTCTGGGGGGATCTTACTTTAGGGTTTTTATTTTCTTCCATATGCTTTAAGAATATTCCGGGGTCAAGCTCAGCAGAACCAGATTTTCCTGATTTTCCACTTCCTATAATAGTCGATGGGATCGTGTTCACCGTCTATAAACCTTAATACATCTATTGTGTCCCAGCACAATAGAACAGAGGCCATCAGCTGTGAGATGTTATAGGACTGTAGGGGGTCTGCAGCCCCTGGATGTAAAGAAGAATATTTCCATTCACTGATCGCAAGCAGAGATCTTATAAAGTTTACTAAAAAGTAGTAGAACTTTGCCATAGTTCTATATAAAGTTGTAAGACACTGAAGAGTGCGGTGTAACCCAATCTTCAGCCTCCTGGGCTCAGCCGGCGCCATCACCAGGTCGTCACTTAGCGCGAGGCTTTCGTGACATGGATGGAAACATCACCCTGACATTTGTGGCAAAATTCCTTCCCAACGGCCAAACAATTATCGGTTGAACACAAATCCTTTCTTCAGCAAAAGGTGCCAGGATCAGTGAGAGAAGGCATGGTGCTCTGCTACTGCAGACATGCAGGACCGGGGTCACCCAGGGCAGAGCCTTACATGGGACTGCAGCTGCCGGACTAGCAGAGAAGGGCAAGAAGATGAAGACGTTTGATGATTTGCCCTGTCCCTCCCTTCTCACCAACCTTTACTGGTTCTTCATCGGGGGCTACCTGCTCCATACACACGAGCTGCAGGTCAGGCCAGTCTCACACGTCCAGATAATTCCGGTACCGGAGTTATCCGTGTCCGTGTGTCCATGAGCTCACGTAGGCCATCCGTGTGGCACACGTGCGGCAGCCGTGTGCCGCCTGGGTACCACACGGACCATGCAGGAGAGACAGCGCTACAGTAAGCGCTGTCCCCCCAGCGTGGTGCTGATGCCGCCATTCATCCGTTCTCTCCCGCGCTCGCTGGGGAGAAGGGATGAAAAATCTTTTTTTTTTTGTGTTTAAAATAAACTTTAGGGCATCCTCCCCGCTCCCACCCCCTGTGCGCCCGGCCGCCGGCATTAAAATACTCACCCGCCTCCCTCGACGCTTGCTCTCCGCCCCGCAGCTTCTCCTGTATGAGCGGTCACGTTGTGCCGCCCATTACAGTTGATGAATATGCGGCTCCACCCCTATGGGAGAGAACAGATGAATGGCGGCTTCAGCACCACGCTGGGTGGAAAGCGCTTACTGTAAGTGCTGTCTCCAGCACGGCACACGGACTGCACACGGAAAACATCCGTGTGCGGTACGTGTTTTACACAGACCCATTGACTTTAATGGGTCAGTGTGATCCGTGCGCTCCCACAAACACTGACATGTCTCCGTGTTTTCCAAACGGACACACGGTCTGTGAAAACACGCTGACATGTGCAGAGACACATTGATTTTAATGGGTCTACGTGTGTCAGTGTCTCCGGTACATGAGGAAACTGTCACCTCACGTACCGGAGCCACTGACGTGTGAAACCGGCCTCATATCTATTCAATGCATGGGTGTAAGGCTGCCGTCACAGTATTTGGTCAGGATTTTTCATCAGTATTTGTAGCCAAAACCAGGAGTGGGTGATAAATACAGAAGTGGTGCATATGCTTCTATTATACTTTTCCTCTAATTGTTCCCCTCCTGGTTTTGGCTACAAATACTGATGTAAATCCTGACCAAATCCTGCTAGTGTGACGGCAGCCTAATAATAGTCCTTCCTATGTTGCTGCGCTCCGGTCATTGGCAGCAGCTGCCGCAATAGAGTCCATGGTGGAGGGGCTGCACATCACACGGACAATGTGCACGGTCCCCCAGTGCCTCCGTCTACTCAATCGCTCAGCAATCTGATTACTGGGCTGCATGACCATCAGGAGGTCTTCCCTTTTACCTGCCATTCTGTGATTTGTAGTACTACTGCTGGATATTTGTCCAGCATTGCGTACCAGACTAATCAGCTGTAAACTGGCAGTCGGTGACTACTTCAAATTTTGTGACCAGGGAACTTCGCAGTTTCCCTGGAATTAAAGGGTGAAAACCAGGAGCCCCTCAGACTCTCTGCCTGGTCTGTATTTTCTTATAGTGCCAGTAAGCATAATCATACCAGTAATTGGCCAGTAGGGGGCAGTGTTACATATCCGATCCATGAGGTTCACCCCTGCATAAGCAACAGACACCACTACACCTGTAAAGTGCAGCAAAAAATAAATATTTACAAAGGCAAAATACACTTCGCCTGAAAATAAACTGCAGGGTGCAGTACTACAGGGCGTGCAGCACAGGGTGCAGCACCAGGAGAGGTGCAGGGTGCAGTGCCCCAGGACACACTGCACAGGGCACAGCACCAGTAGAGGTGCAGGGTGCAGTGCTCCAGCACACACTGGACAGGGTGCAGCACCAGGAGAGGTGCAGGGTGCAGTGCCCCAGCACACACTGGACAGGGCGCAGCACCAGGAGAGGTGCAGGGTGCAGTGCCCCAGGACACACTGGACAGGGTGCAGCACCAGGAGAGGTGCAGGGTGCAGTGCCCCAGGACACACTGGACAGGGCGCAGCACCAGGAGAGGTGCAGGGTGCAGTGCTCTAGCACCCACTGCACAGGGTGCAGCACCAGGAGAGGTGCAGTGCCCCAGGACACACTGCACAGGGCGCAGCACCAGTAGAGGTGCAGGGTGCAGTGCTCCAGCACACACTGCACAGGGCGCAGCACCAGGAGAGGTGCAGGGTGCAGTGCTCCAGCACCCACTGCCCAGGGCGCAGCACCAGGAGAGGTGCAGGGTGCATTGTATTATAAGGCGCTGGTGGATACAGGGGGAGATAGCTCTTATTAAGGTCTGATTACCAGATGCACGGTTTGGATTGCAGATCTGATGTGAATCCTATCACAGATTCTTACTGCATTATCCTAACATGTTGTTCCAGTGGAAGGCAAAAAAACCCACGGGTAACTGCAAATCCTCCCAAATTCGGTAAAAAATTAATTCCTGAATCCACATATGACAATCGATCCAGGGGGAAGCACTGAGCTTGTACAATTGTTAAGTGCTACACTGAAGATCCCAGCGCCGCTATTACAATGTCCGTGCCTGGGTCTGCCGGAGGGTTCACCAGTGGACCTGGTGGAAAGGAATGATCACTGACATCTCCCACCACTTACAGCTGACATTTCTGATTCTAGACATGATGTTTGCTGTTCTTCTTCATCTAGCACAGACCGCCATGACCACTTCTAATGGAACACGTCTGCAGCCATCTCCAGCCTCTGTAAGAACACATCCTAGCCCAGACCCCACATTAATTCTGAACCTGAAGGCAATCTGGAAATAGATTCGGACTCAAGACTAAACCCATAAATTAATGTTTCCCCCCATAAGATCCCTCGTACAGTCAGCAGTATGTGGGTGAACATCTAGTGGTAGGATGCAGGGAAACAAAATGATTGATGAGGCGACTGGCGGTGGTGCACCACTAGGTGCCCTATTTCCAGGAACATGTGGCCCACGGCCCCCTCCTCTATAAATGCTTCACCCAGACGCTAGCATCATGTCTATCTATAAATGATGGGTGGCCGAGACACCTGTGGGTTCTCACAGAAGCAGCCAGTATTATAATCCCCCACCCACTCCATATAATGGTCTGACCTTGTATGACCAATTGATTATTGACGATTTCTGATCGATAAAGTACAGACGCTACGGGCCAATGTTCAGATCTGTTATTGGGCGATACAAGATGGTGAATATAATGGACCCAGAGATTATGGAGCTCGTGCTGAGACAGGAGGGAAAATACCCCATGAGGAACGAGATGGACATCTGGAAAGATCATCGCACCCAGAGGAATCTGTCCTATGGACCCTTCACGGAGTAAGAGCTCTACATAAGAAGGCTGTATGTTCTCCTGCCATGAGACTGCCCCATGTAATCTCCTACATTCACAGAAACCAGGAGGAAGAAAAATCTGGAGCATTAAAGTACAAATATAAAATCACAGCAGCCTGCTACCACCACTAGGGGGCGATCTGCACTATGTAGATTGCCCCCTGCTGGTGGATGCAATAAGTGCTGTGCTTTCAGTACAAGGAGACCACCAGTGCTCTGGTGAGAGGGGGCTCAGCACTGTACTGCCTCACCTGCTACTAAACATGCAGTGATGGGGGAATTCTAAAGCCACCACTAGGGGGAGCTTACAGCATACCGATTGCAGAGAGCTCCCCCTAGTGGTGGCTACAGGCAGCCATGATTTTACATTTACTGTGTATGTCGGGGCTCCTATTGCAGTAGCTGAGAGTGGTCACTACATAGTGTATGGAGCTGTGCTGTTCTTGCTCTGTGCAGTGTGAATATTTAGACAACTTATTAGTGGGGGCACTTGGTATTGATGGCCTATCCTACAGTCATCAATATATAAGTCCTGGAGCACCCCTTTAAATGGTAACTTACCTTTTTTTCTTTTAAATTGACGTACTGATCAGAATTCGCAAAGTTATGAATCCTTGTAATATACTCATGGACCTTATTTTTCTACCTTCTCTCTCAAACACCATGCTGAAGCTTCTTTGAACTGCTGCTCTAGCAATATCCTTACTCAGACACTATTTAATAACAGACTCCATGTGTTCAATTCTTTGCTCCCCTCCCCTATGTTCCTGCAGCGAGAGTGTTTGTGAACAGTGTCTGAGTACAGACTCTTCCTAGAGCAGCAGTTCAAAGCAGCTTCTAAAAGAGGATGAAATAGGCAGTTAACACAGCACCTTCAGCAGGGAGTTTGAGAGACGCAAAATAAAGTCATGGAGAAGATCTTTCTGATTTTTGCTTTGTCTTCCATTATTATGTGCCCTCGGAGCTTTCACAAATATGCAGCACATTTTTTAGGAAAACCATAATAGAAATTACTAATTGATACAATATATCCTACACCAAGGGAAGGACATCGGGGGCACACACTTCGGACCACTCTAAATAAAAAGATGTTGAAGCCGTCCAAAGCAAAAATGTATGCAGGGAGCATTAATGAAGTGGTGTCCGACCTGATGGAGAGAATTCAGGACCTGCGCAGGGACAGCCCCTCCGGAAACACAGTCAGCGACATTGCAAATGTTTTCTACAGATTCGCTTTTGAAGGTGAGGAAGCGACAATGATGAGGGTAATAGTTCTCCATTATGTACAAAATGGATTAATATTCCCAGTCATGCACCAGGAGGAGCAATCTGTCAAGTCCATGGGGAATTTCAGTCTTCCTGGTTCTGCAAGTTTGTATTTTACCTTCTTGTAATTGTTGAAATTCTCCTATAAAAACTAGCGCCAAACTGTTCATGAGAATTCACTGAGCGTCAATATGAAGACCCCATAAAACTAAGTGGCAGTGCCGCCATGTTGGTCATCACTTTTGACTTCATTATTTTCAGGCGATGGTAAATGGTCATTAATAAAACGACACGCTGTGTTCAGGATGTCCCCCAGAGCCAGACCACAACCAGCATTCGGAATGAGATTTAACTTCGTCTTTTGCAAATTATAAATCTGTGTCGGTCAATTTAAGTTGCGTTTTTTATCCTTTGCAATTTATAAAGTGAAATGTGCATAAAATCCGAACATTTTCCACACCAAAATTCATGGCTGCAGATTTCTCTATGGTTTTTATGATTTGAAAATTCCACAGGGAATATGATGTGGGAACACAATCCTAGGTGAAGTTCCCACATCCCGTATTTAATGCGGATTTTTCCACAACATACCTGGGGCTTATCTACAGAAGATACTCGAGTGTTACATATGGGTTTTGTAGCAGATTTGGCGCAAGTTTTCATTGTAAAGGGTAAAGATCCTGTCTGCAGTCACCACTAGGGGGAGCTCCCTGTATACAGAGATACATGATAAGATCCTGTCTGCAGCCACCACTAGGGGGAGCTCCCTGTATACAGAGATACATGATAAGGTCCTGTCTGCAGTCACCACTAGGGGGAGCTCCTGTATACAGAGATACATGATAAGATCCTGTCTGCAGTCACCACTAGGGGGAGCTTCCTGTATACAGAGATACGTGATAAGATCCTGTCTGCAGCCACCACTAGGGGGAGCTCCCTGTATACAGAGATACATGATAAGATCCTGTCTGCAGCTACCACTAGGGGGAGCTCCCTGTATACAGAGATACATGATAAGATTCTGTCTGCAGTCACCACTAGGGGGAGCTCCCTGTATACAGAGATACATGATAAGATCCTGTCTGCAGCCACCACTAGGGGGAGCTTCCTGTATACAGAGATACGTGATAAGATCCTGTCTGCAGTCACCACTAGGGGGAGCTCCCTGTATACAGAGATACGTGATAAGATCCTATCTGCAGTCACCACTAGGGGGAGCTCCCTGTATACAGAGATACATGATAAGATCCTGTCTGCAGTCACCACTAGAGGGAGCTCCCTGTACACAGAGAAACATGATAAGATCCTGTCTGCAGCCACCACTAGGGGGAGCTCCCTGTATACAGAGATACATGATAAGATCCTGTCTGCAGTCACCACTAGGGGGAGCTCCCTGTATACAGAGATACACGATAAGATCCTGTCTGCAGTCACCACTAGGGGGAGCTTCCTGTATACAGAGATACATGATAAGACCCTGTCTGCAGCCACCACTAGAGGGAGCTCCCTGTACACAGAGATACACGATAAGATCCTGTCTGCAGTCACCACTAGGGGGAGCTTCCTGTATACAGAGATACATGATAAGACCCTGTCTGCAGCTACCACTAGAGGGAGCTCCCTGTACACAGAGAAACATGATAAGATCCTGTCTGCAGCCACCACTAGGGGGAGCTCCCTGTATACAGAGATACATGATAAGATCCTGTCTGCAGCCACCACTAGGTGGAGCTCCCTGTATACAGAGATACATGATAAGATCCTGTCTGCAGCCACCACTAGGGGGAGCTCCCTGTATACAGAGATACATGATAAGATTCTGTCTGCAGCCACCACTAGGGGGAGCTCCCTGTGTTGTGAACTCCGTTTTCAGGCTCCCTCTTGTGGTCACAGAGGGTATTGTGTGACTTTGGTTTTTTGGCTCCACCTGGTGGTTTGGTTTATTATCCTGCGGGTCTGCTGGATCAGCTGCCTCGTTATCCACCAGGGAGGCTCCTATTTAGCTCTGCTTCACTTCCACTTGTTGCCGGCTGTCAATGTATTCAGTGCTATTCTGATTGCTCTTGATCATCTTGTTTTCTGCCTCTTCAGGATAAGCTAAGTTCTGTTTGAATATTTTTTGCTCATCTGCCTGCAATATTATTTCTGTGTATGATGAGTCTAGTCCAGCTTGCTAATATGTGATTTCTTTTTGCTGGTAAGCTCTGGGGTACGGAGTTGCTTCCCCCGCACCGTTAATCGTGCGAGGGGCTCGAGCAATCTCTGCGTGGATATTTTGAATAGGGTTTTGTATTGACCGCACAGTCCCCTTCCTATTTTCTGCTTTCTAGTATTAGTGGGCCTCATTTGCTAAATCTAATTTCATCTCTGCGTTTGTGCTTTCCCCTTAACTAACCGTTAATATTTGTGGGGGGCTATTCTATATCTTTGGGGTCATTTCACTGAGGCAAGCAAGGACTTTCTTTCCCTCTAGGAATAGTCAGTTTCTCAGGCCGTGACGAGACGTCTAGGAATTTTTTAGGTAACGTTCCACGGCTACCTTTAGTTGTGTGCGGATAGGATCAGGTTGCGGTCAATCTAGTTACCACTTCCCCAGAGCTAGTTGTCCTTTAGTACTTAGCTTGTCAGACCTGCGATCCTTGCCACTGGGATCATAACATCCCTGTATACAGAGATACATGATAAGATCCTGTCTGGTGTCACCACTAGGGGGAGCTCCCTGTATACAGAGATACATGATAAGATCCTGTCTGCAGCCACCACTAGGGGGAGCTCCCTGTATACAGAGATACATGATAAGATCCTGTCTGCAGCCACCACTAGGGGGAGCTCCCTGTATACAGAGATACATGATAAGATCCTGTCTGCAGCCACCACTAGGGGAGCTCCCTGTATACAGAGATACACAATAAGATTCTGTCTGCAGCCACCACTAGGGGGAGCTCCCCGTATACAGAGATACATGATAAGATCCTGTCTGCAGACACCACTAGGGGGAGCTCCCCGTATACAGAGATACACGATAAGATCCTCTCTGCAGTCACCACTAGGGGGAGCTCCCTGTATACAGAGATGCATGATAAGATCCTGTCTGCAGCCACCACTAGGGGGAGCTCCCTGTATACAGAGATACATGACAAGATCCTGTCTGCAGTCACCACTAGGGGGAGCTTCCTGTATACAGAGATACATGATAAGATCCTGTCTGCAGCCACCACTAGGGGGAGCTCCCTGTATACAGAGATACATGATAAGATCCTGTCTGCAGCCACCACTAGGGGGAGCTCCCTGTATACAGAGATACATGATAAGATCCTGTCTGCAGCCACCACTAGGGGGAGCTCCCTGTATACAGAGATACATGATAAGATCCTGTCTGCAGCCACCACTAGGGGGAGCTCCCTGTATACAGAGATACATGATAAGATCCTGTCTGCAGCCACCACTAGGGGGAGCTCCCTGTATACAGAGATACATGATAAGATCCTGTCTGCAGTCACCACTAGGGGGAGCTCCCTGTATACAGAGATACATGATAAGATCCTGTCTGCAGCCACCACTAGGGGGAGCTCCCTGTATACAGAGATACATGATAAGATCCTGTCTGCAGCCACCACTAGGGGGAGCTCCCTGTATACAGAGATACATGATAAGATCCTGTCTGCAGTCACCATTAGGGGGAGCTCCCTGTATACAGAGATACATGATAAGATCCTGTCTGCAGTCACCACTAGGGGGAGCTCCCTGTATACAGAGATACATGATAAGATCCTGTCTGCAGCCACCACTAGGGGGAGCTCCCTGTATACAGAGATACATGATAAGATCCTGTCTGCAGTCACCACTAGGGGGAGCTCCCTGTATACAGAGATACATGATAAGATCCTGTCTGCAGTCACCATTAGGGGGAGCTCCCTGTATACAGAGATACATGATAAGATCCTGTCTGCAGCCACCACTAGGGGGAGCTCCCTGTATACAGAGATACATGATAAGATCCTGTCTGCAGTCACCACTAGGGGGAGCTCCCTGTATACAGAGATACATGATAAGATCCTGTCTGCAGCCACCACTAGGGGGAGCTCCCTGTATACAGAGATACATGATAAGATCCTGTCTGCAGTCACCATTAGGGGGAGCTCCCTGTATACAGAGATACATGATAAGATCCTGTCTGCAGCCACCACTAGGGGGAGCTCCCTGTATACAGAGATACATGATAAGATCCTGTCTGCAGTCACCACTAGGGGGAGCTCCCTGTATACAGAGATACATGATAAGATCCTGTCTGCAGCCACCACTAGGGGGAGCTCCCTGTATACAGAGATACATGATAAGATCCTGTCTGCAGCCACCACTAGGGGGAGCTCCCTGTATACAGAGATACATGATAAGATCCTGTCTGCAGCCACCACTAGGGGGAGCTCCCTGTATACAGAGATACATGATAAGATTCTGTCTGCAGTCACCACTAGGGGGAGCTCCCTGTATACAGAGATACATGATAAGATCCTGTCTGCAGTCACCACTAGGGGGAGCTCCCTGTATACAGAGATACATGATAAGATCCTGTCTGCAGCCACCACTAGGGGGAGCTCCCTGTATACAGAGATACATGATAAGATTCTGTCTGCAGTCACCACTAGGGGGAGCTCCCTGTATACAGAGATACATGATAAGATCCTGTCTGCAGTCACCACTAGGGGGAGCTCCCTGTATACAGAGATACATGATAAGATCCTGTCTGCAGCCACCACTAGGGGGAGCTCCCTGTATACAGAGATACATGATAACATCCTGTCTGCAGCCACCACTAGGGGGAGCTCCCTGTATACAGAGATACATGATAAGATTCTGTCTGCAGTCACCACTAGGGGGAGCTCCCTGTATACAGAGATACATGATAAGATCCTGTCTGCAGTCACCACTAGGGGCAGCTCCCTGTACACAGAGATACATGATAAGATCCTGTCTGCAGTCACCACTAGGGGGAGCTCCCTGTATACAGAGATACATGATAAGATCCTGTCTGCAGCCACCACTAGGGGGAGCTCCCTGTATACAGAGATACATGATAAGATCCTGTCTGCAGTCACCATTAGGGGGAGCTCCCTGTATACAGAGATACATGATAAGATCCTGTCTGCAGTCACCACTAGGGGGAGCTCCCTGTATACAGATACATGATAAGATCCTGTCTGCAGTCACCACTAGGGGGAGCTCCCTGTATACAGAGATACATGATAAGATCCTGACTGCAGCCACCACTAGGGGGAGCTCCCTGTATACAGAGATACATGATAAGATCCTGTCTGCAGCCACCACTAGGGGGAGCTCCCTGTATACAGAGATACATGATAAGATCCTGTCTGCAGCCACCACTAGGGGGAGTTCCCTGTATACAGAGATACATGATAAGATCCTGTCTGCAGTCACCACTAGGGGGAGCTCCCTGTATACAGAGATACATGATAAGATCCTGTCTGCAGTCACCACTAGGGGGAGCTCCCTGTATACAGAGATACATGATAAGATCCTGTCTGCAGTCATTACTAGGGGGAGCTCCCTGTATACAGAGATACCTTATAGAAGTCTCTGTATGCAGGAAGCTCCCCCTACTGGTGGCTGCGGGTAGATTTCATTGTATCATCTATACATGAGATTTACAGCTTTCTGACAGTAAAATGGACCTTGGAATACTAGAAAGATATATTAGGGCATTAATTGCTGTTGAATTTTGGACTTTTAGATTAGAAAATTATGTTGAACTGTGAGCATTCACTATAAACGTAAATATTCTACAGGCGACATTCCAGTATTTCCTACACCTGTTGACAGATAATTCTAGCCGCATGGTATGCCATCGTATCGCTGTAACATGATAACCTGAAAAAAAAACTGCTGAATCACAATGAAGACGTGTAGTTGGAGGACACACGACCTGGATTTGGAGTTTTCCAGTGTTAGGGCTCGGACTCGTCAGAGTAAATAAACACGCTCTGATTTTGTTTCTGAATAGTAGGACGAATGTCATGTGAGAACAATGCGATTTTTATCAAGTAGCATCTGTGTGCAATCCGTATGTAACGGGGTTTTAACATCACTTTTACATACAGTAATTCCAGGTCATTTAAAGCTAGCTTTCTAAGTAATAAAGCAATCTTATATACAGAGATAGACAATAGATAAATAGATAGATAACATATAGATAGAATAAATAGGACAGATGTCCTAGAGATATTTAATGTCCAAGCCCCTTGCATAAAATAAACTTGCACCTATTAAATGAATATTATTTTAACAAAAAAATGGCGTGGGATCCTCCTTATTTATACTAACCAGCTGAGGGAAAGCAGACAGCTGGGGACTGGTGTTATTATTTTGGGATGGGGCTACTATCGATGGATTTTCCCAGATTATTAATAACAGCTCACAGCTGCCTATGTAGCCTTTACTGGTTATTAAAAAGGGGAGGGGGGGAAATGACATGATGTTCCCTTTATTTTTAATACCAGCAAATGCTAAACAGGCAGAAGTAGGCTGATATTAAAAGGCTAGGAAGTGGCCATGGATATTGCCCCCTCCCAACATCAGCCCTCAGCCTCACCAGAAATGGCCCATTCATTAGGTGCGCCAATTGTGGCGCTTAGCCTCGGCTCTTCCCACTTGACCTGGAGTTTTGGGGTTAATGTGATCTTTGTATTGTCAGCTGACATCAAGCCCAGGGGTTAGTAATGGAGAGGTGTCTATCAGACACATCCATTACCAACCCCAAAGTCAAAATTAATAAAGACAGACACATAGAAAAGTCCTTTAATTGAAAAAAAACCCTCCCCAACCCTTTTTTACCCACTTATTAACCTAAAATAAAAAATAAAAGTAATTCTCACCTGTCAGCCGTTAATCCATAATGATGAGTTCCCACGACAATCTCCACCTCTGCTACATTCGGATGGTGTGGTGAGCAGAGACATGATAAATGTGGCAGAACCTGGCTGCAGAAACGAACGGTGACTTAATTAAGGTTACCGCCGGTCACAGGCAGCGGTTCTCACTGTAAGCTCTATGGGAGCCGGCCTGTGAAATGCTTTAACTTTACTGATGTCACCATGGTTCCTTCTCAGCCTACTAATATCATCCTCTAGCTGTCTGTTTAGCCTTTTCCGATTTTTAAAAATAGGGGGACTCCCCTTTTTAATGACCAGGTTAGGCAGACAGCTGTGAGCTATTATTTATAAGCTGGCCGGGAAGATCCATCTATAGTGGCCCCTTCCCTGAATAATAACACCAGCCTCCAGCTGTCTGCTTTCCCTCAGCTGGTTAATAAAAATAAGGGGCCATTTTTTCCTTTTATTTATTTATTGTCTGAATACATGTACTGTAAAAACACACGCACTGTTTCTTTTGAGATGGGTGTGTAAAAATCAGACATAACACTCATGCTCCGCGCGTCGTGCCAGTTCTTTATTGCACCCATTGCCTTGCATTGACGAGTCTCGTCAGATATACGCGGCCACTCACAGGATGCTGCAATTTTATTCTCAGTCCGATCTGAGCTGAGAAAAAAAATGCAGATCAACATAGAGTCATGGAATAATATTAGTCGATTTTTTTTATGAGATTGTCACATGGCAAAAAAAACAGATGACAAAACTTTACACACCCGTCTCCCAGAGGATAGTCTATACTGGAAACAAACCTTCAGCCGTGAGACCTTTGAGTTCTGTACAGTTTTCAGATTGCATTTACATATTTTCTCAGTTTCTTACCATTTTCAGGATCCCTGCTTGATGTCAGTGAATGAGAACATACTTGTTTACATCCAGAAGCAAAACATGTATAAATACAGTACTTCTCACAGCTGAAGGCTTGCTACAGTAGTATCTAATGTACACTCTATTAGGTAAACAACCTGAACTCATCTGATACATTTTACCTGCACTGATACAATGTATCAAACTATCTATCGCTCATGGATTCTGCCTCCTGGGTTTACATTCATTTATGATATTGAGTGACTTTCCATCTATATACAACTTATTATCAATGATCCCCGAGATACAGGGGAATGTCGGGGCCACAAGTGACTAGGGCAGAGAGGAGATTCCGTGATAAAGTAAGTGACCCCTTTTAAACAATACGGTTATAACCAGCGCTGACAGTAACATACAGTAAAAGGTTCAGTTCACGCTCGTTGTGCTCACACGTCCTCTTCGATTTGGAGCTTTGCATCAGTAACATGAGCTCAGGACCCTAGAAAGATAGATCAGGAAATTAATCAGTTCTAGGAACAAACGGAATAAGGTATCCATGGCATCAGTAATGCGAACAGGAGCAGAGGAGCCCCACTGATTACTATGGGGTCCGTGTGGGATCAATTTTTAGAATGAAAAATAAAAGTTTTACATGCAGAATATTTTTTTCTCTTCTAAAAAACAGAACCAAGACAGACCCTATAATCCTCAATGGGGCCCCTCCGTGCAGATATGTCCAAACGAGAAGAAATACAGAAGATATACTGATCTTGCCTGGTGTCAATGGAAAAAAAAGACTCTTTACCTTCACTTTTTAAAAATGGATGAGAAAAGAAAACAGAACAGAACACACACATGGGAAAAATACTGTCTAATAGTAAATACTATGTCCATAATAATAATAATAATAATAATAATAATAATAATACAACCTATTGAGAACATAATATGGATGACATTGAATTTAGTCAACGATGGATGGATGAGAGGGTGAATAAATGGATGGATACAGGGGAAGACATATCATTAGGTCAACCTGTTCAGTTGCACAGGGGCCTAAGATGACAATGATACTGAAACTCGGGGTACAGGATAATGACACTGACACTCGGGGTACAGGATAATGACACTGACACTGGGGGTACAGGATAATGACACTGACACTGGGGGTACAGGATAATGACACTGACACTGGGGGTACAGGATAATGACACTGACACTGGGGGTACAGGATAATGACACTGACACTGGGGGTACAGGATAATGACACTGACACTGGGGGTACAGGATAATGACACTGACACTGGGGTACAGGATAATGACACTGACACTGGGGGTACAGGATAATGACACTGACACTGGGGGTACAGGATAATGACACCGACACTGGGGGTACAGGATAATAACACTGGGGTACAGGATAATGACACTGGGGTACAGGATAATGACACTGACACTGGGGGTACAGGATAATGACACTGACACTGGGGTACAGGATAATGACACTGACACTGGGGGTACAGGATAATGACACTGACAATTCGGGGTACAGGATAGTGACACTGACACTGGGGGTACAGGATAATGACTGACACTGGGGGTACAGGATAATGACACTGACACTGGGGGTACAGGATAATGACACTGACACTCGGGGTACAGGATAATGACACTGACACTCGGGGTACAGGATAATGACACTGACACTCGGGGTACAGGATAATGACACTGACACTCGGGGTACAGGATAATGACACTGACACTGGGGGTACAGGATAATGACTGACACTGGGGGTACAGGATAATGACACTGACAATTCGGGGTACAGGATAGTGACACTGACACTGGGGGTACAGGATAATGACTGACACTGGGGGTACAGGATAATGACACTGACACTGGGGGTACAGGATGATGACACTGACACTGGGGTACAGGATAATGACACTGACACTGGGGTACAGAATAATGACACTGACACTCGGGGTACAGGATAATGACACTGACACTGGGGGTACAGGATAATGACACTGACACTGGGGGTACAGGATAATGACACTGACACTGGGGGTACAGGATAATGACACTGACACTGGGGTACAGAATAATGACACTGACACTCGGGGTACAGGATAATGACACTGACACTGGGGGTACAGGATAATGACACTGACACTGGGGGTACAGGATAATGACACTTACACTGGGGTACAGGATAATGACACTGACACTGGGGGTACAGGATAATGACACTGACACTGGGGGTACAGGATAATGACACTGACACTGGGGGTACAGGATAATGACACTGACACTGGGGGTACAGGATAATGACACTGACACTGGGGGTACAGGATAATGACACTGACACTGGGGGTACAGGATAATGACACCGACACTGGGGGTACAGGATAATGACACCGACACTGGGGGTACAGGGTAATGACACCGACACTGGGGTACAGGATAATGACACTGACACTCGGGGTACAGGATAATGACACTGACACTCGGGGTACAGGATAATGACACTGACACTGGGGGTACAGGATAATGACACTGACAATTCGGGGTACAGGATAGTGACACTGACACTGGGGGTACAGGATAATGACTGACACTGGGGGTACAGGATAATGACACTGACACTGGGGGTACAGGATAATGACACTGACACTCGGGGTACAGGATAATGACACTGACACTGGGGGTACAGGATAATGACACTGACACTTGGGGTACAGGATAATGACACTGACACTCGGGGTACAGGATAATGACACTGGGGGTACAGGATAATGACACTGACACTGGGGTACAGGATAATGACACTGACACTGGGGTACAGAATAATGACACTGACACTGGGGGTACAGGATAATGACACTGACACTGGGGGTACAGGATAATGACACTGACACTGGGGGTACAGGATAATGACACTCGGGGTACAGGATAGTGACAGTCGGGGTACAGGATAATGACACTGACACTGGGGTACAGGATAATGACACTGACACTGGGGGTACAGGATAATGACACTGACACTGGGGGTACAGGATAATGACACTGACACTGGGGGTACAGGATAGTGACACTCGGGGTACAGGATAATGACACTGACACTCGGGGTACAGGATAGTGACAGTCGGGGTACAGGATAATGACACTGACACTGGGGTACAGGATAATGACACTGACACTCGGGGTACAGGATAATGACACTGACACTGGGGGTACAGGATAATGACACTGACACTGGGGGTACAGGATAATGACACTGACACTGGGGGTACAGGATAATGACACTGACACTGGGAGTACAGGATAATGACACTGACACTCGGGGTACAGGATAATGACACTGACACTGGGGGTACAGGATAATGACACTGACACTCGGGGTACAGGATAGTGACACTGGGGGTATAGGATTATGTTGGGGGTTCTCATTGTTTGGGTTACTGTAGAGCGAATGTTCATGTCATGATAAGGGTCAATAATATTAGAATCTTATCTCGGTTTCCTCTATCAGGGTGAACTTCACTTCGGTCATGAAATCAGCATCGAGTTCCTGGAGACGTCTCCTGTAATACAATATTAGATATGGAGCATGGAGAGCAGTAATATTCGTTCTACCTCTTCATATATATCAGTGGTTGCATGAAGGGTCTACACCTGCCATTGATATATTTGCACTCAGTATTAATGGTCCATCGTCCGACCATCCAACAACCTGTGGTCCTACATTACCCAGAGCGAGACATAAGAAGAAGCCTCCAGATACTCAGGGGCCAAGACCACCACAGCTCTGCAATATCTCAGTGCTCTCCTGGCCAGAGGCAGAGGGTGACTTGTGCAGCAGGTCCGAAGGATCAGAGGAGACAACGCCAGAAGAATGGAGGCCGTGCAAGAGCAGAGGAAATACAAACATCTCATGATCTGCCCGAATCATCGCTCCTCACTAGTATGTAAGGAGGTGGCGTAAGGTCAACCAGAGCCCTGACTTAAACCCAATGGAGCATCTCTGCAGAGACCTGAAAATGGCGTCCACCAACGTTCACCATCCAACCTGACGGAACTGGAGAGGATCTGCAAGGGAGAACGGCCGAGGATCCCCAAATCCAGGGGTGAAAAACTTGTTCCATCATTCCTAAGAAGACTCATGGCTGTACCAGCTCCAAAGGTGCTTCTCCTCAATACTGAGCAAAGGGGCTGAAGACTTATGACCATGGGAGATTTCAGTTTTTCTTTTTTAATAAATTTGCAAACATTTCTACATTTCTGTTTTTTTTTCAGTCAAGATGGGGTGCGGAGTGGACATTAATGAGAAAAAATGAACTTTTTTGGATTTACCAAATGGCAATGAAACAAAGAGTGAAAAATGTAAAGGGGTGTGAATACTTTCCGTACGCACTGTATATATATGTATATAGTGTCTAGAATGGTCACATGAAAGTAGAGGGTCCCCTTAAGAGTTAATCATGGCGCACCGCTTCACCTGACTAATGACCCTAATGACTCTGTCATCAGGGGCGACCTAACACACGTGATCCGGGATCGCCTATAGACCAGATATACAGTGCTTTGCGAAAGTATTCGGCCCCCTGGAACTTTTCAACCTTTTCCCACATGTCATGCTTCAAACATAAAGATACCAAATGTAAATTTTTGGTGAAGAATCAACGACAAGTGGAAGACAATTGTGAAGGTGAACAAAATTTATTGTTTATTTAAAATTTTTGTGGAAATTCATAAACTGAAAAGTGGGGCGTGCAATATTATTCGGCCCCTGTAACTTAATACTTTGTTGCGGCCCCTTTTGCTGCGATTACAAGTCGCTTGGGGTTTGTCTCTATCAGTTTTGTACATCGAGAGACTGAAATTCTCGCCCATTCTTCCTTGGCAAACAGCTCGAGCTCAGTGAGGTTTGATGGAGATCGTTTGTGAACAGCAGTTTTCAGCTCTTTCCACAGATTCTCCATTGGATTGAGGTCTGGACTGTGACTTGGCCATTCTAACACCTGGATACGTTTATTTGTGAACCATTCCATTGTAGATTTTGCTTTATGTTTGGGATCATTGTCTTGTTGGAAGACAAATCTCCATCCCAGTCTCAGGTCTTTTGCAGACTCCAACAGGTTTTCTTCAAGAATGGTCCTGAAGCAGGCCCAAACCATGATGCTGCCACCACCATGTTTGACAGTGGGGATGGTGTGTTCAGGGTGATGAACTGTGTTACCTTTACACCAAACATATTGTTTGACATTGTTGCCAAAAAGTTCGATTTTGGTTTCATCTGACCAGAGCACCTTCTTCACATGTTTGGTATCTCCCAGGTGGCTTGTTGCAAACTTTAAACAACACTTTTTATGGATATATTTGAGAAATGACTTTCTTCTTGCCACTCTTCCATAAAGGCCAGATTTGTGCAGTGTACGACTGATTGTTGTCCTATGGACAGACTGTCCCACCTCAGCTGTAGATCTCTGCAGTTCATCCAGAGTGATCATGGGCCTCTTGGCTGCATCTCTGATCAGTCTTCTCCTTGTTAGAGATGAAAGTTTAGAGGGACGGCCGGGTCTTGGTAGATTTGCAGTGGTATGATACTCCTTCCATTTCAATATGATCGCTTGCACAGTGCTCCTTGGGATGTTTAAAGTTTTAGAAATCATTTTGTATCCAAATCCGGCTTTAATCTTCTCCACAACAGTATCACGGACCTGCCTGTTGTGTTCCTTGGTCTTCATGATGCTCTCTGTGCTCCACACAGAACCCTGAGACTATCACAGAGCAGGTGCATTTATACGGAGACTTGATTACACACAGGTGGATTATATTTATCATCATTAGGCATTTAGGACAACATTGGATCATTCAGAGATCCACAATGAACTTCTGGAGGGAGTTTGCTGCAATGAAAGTAAAGAGGCCGAATAATATTGCACGCCCCACTTTTCAGTTTTTGAATTTCCACAAAAATTTAAAATAACCAATAAATTTCGTTCAACTTCACAATTGTGTTCCACTTGTTGTTGATTCTTCACCAAAAATTTACATTTGGTATCTTTATGTTTGAAGCATGATATGTGGGAAAAGGTTGAAAAGTTCCAGGGGGCCGAATACCTTCACAAGGCTCTGTATGTACCATATATTGTATACGTCGCCCCCCCCTCCCTCACAATGTACATGTGACGAGAGCCAGATCCCAGGATTAACCCATTAGTGTCTGCTAGGACTTCTGTCCTGTCGCAGTAATGGGGGCTTTACCCTCGGTGCCTCATCTGGAAGCTTTCCAAGTACAGTGTAATGTTTCCGTTCCTCCCGCTCGTCGGCTCCACTTCTCTTAACTCTTCAATTGAAATGGTAAATTTCAAAGGATGTAAAACAGGAACTTTTTAGGGAATGGCAGGCGAACATAAAGCAGTTTCTGCTGTGGAACTACAAGACTCAGGCTTGACAGCGTTTACTGGGAGTTGTAGTGCAGCTGATGAGGATGCACAACCTGTAAGGGCCATTGTATGAAGCCATAATGCAGCAATCATTGAGTGACACTACTGTGGAGGTTGCCGTCATAACCGGGCCCTGGTTCCTTCTGGTCCCTCTGCCACAATGTACACACCTGTGTTATAAAGGGCACATGGCAGGTCGGCATATTCTGCATTAGAGCCCGGGAGCTTCTATCGCACTCAATCAAATGCCCTATAACTCGGGTATTAGGACTATAGCCCCCAATATGGCACACTATGGGCACCGCACCGCGCTCCGTAGTACCGACCCATAGGCTCTTCAGGTCTTCATGAGTGATTATATTGGCGGATTTATCAATATAATCACGCCACGAGCCAACATGTCAGGAAGGGTGAGAATGGCTTCATCGTCATCGTCATCATCATCATCAACGACATCAACATGCCGAGCGCAAAGAATTCTCTATGGAAAACTTCCCCGTGCGTCTGGTCGCTGAGGCTGGTGCCATTATTAGTAAGTCTTCCACATTTTTCCTACTATACAAAACTATAACTCCCAGCATGCCCTGACTATACAACCATAGAAAAACTACAACTCCCAGCATGTTATAGTTTTGCCACAGCTACAGAGCCGCAGATTGGAGTTCGACAGTCTACAAACAGGAGCATTTCTAATAATAATTAGAAAAAACGGGGGATTGCAATTTAAGCAATTTTCTTATATTTTCTGAAGTGCAGGTCTGTTTTGCCTTTTGTGCTCTGAAAAATTACATTTGAAATAACAAACTTACAACACCAGACTAAATCATCAGAAAGTCTTTTATAATTTCCCTTTATGATCCGCACCAGGATTTGGCTCAGAAAAACTGACCGGATCCAAACTGAGAGACTCACCTTTAGGCTATGTGCACACGTTGCAGATTTCCTGCGGATACAGTGTTATTTTTCTGCGCAGAAACGCTGCAGATCCGCAAATGATTTACAGTACAATGCACATCAATGGAAAAAAAAAATGCTGTGCTAATGGTGCAGAAAATTCTGTGCGGAAAAGCTGCGGATTAAAAGAAGGAGCATGTCATTTATTTGTGCGGATCTGCAGCGATTTTGTATCCATTCCATTATAGAAATCCGCAGGGGTAAAAAACTCAAGAAATCCGCAAAAAATCTGCACAAAAAAATTCCAGAGGCAAATCCGCAACGTGTGCACATAGCCTTAGGGAAGAGTCAGACGGCCGTATAAATCAGACGAGGATCAGATCGTAATGCTCGGACTGGCCTGTAATGCTCGGACTGACCTGTAATGCTCGGACTGGCCTGTAATGCTCGGACTGGCCTGTAATGCTCGGACTGGCTGTCGGCTATTCCAACCTGAGTGTGACCAATGCATAGAAATACATGCTATCAGGCTCAGGTCAGGAGAGCCGCCGGCCAGTCCGTGCATTGCGTTGCGATCCTCGTCTGAGTGGGGCCGTGCGATTTCCTGCAGATCTGCAGCTTTTTTTTCCACGCAGAAACGCTGCAGATCTGCAAGTGATTTACAGTGCAATGTAAATCAATGGCAAAAAAAATGCTGTGCTAATGGTGCGGAAAAATCCGCACGGAAAATGCAGCAGATTCAAAAAAGGAGCATGTCAATTCTTTTGTGCAGTTCTGCTGCGTTTCTGCACCCATTCCATAATAGAAATCTGCAGGGGTAAAAAAGGGAAGAAATCCACACAAAAATCTGCAACGTGTGCACAGACCAAAAAAAGGCGCAGATTCTGACCTGCGTTTTCTGCCACGAAATGAAGAATCTGCACAGAAAATTCCACAGTCAAATCTGCAACGTGTGCACATAGCCTTAGGCCAAATTCACACGTGTCTCTGTACTTGTGAGGCTGTGAGCTGACGCCCGCGGCCGGTCCGTGCACCGCAGTCCATTCTCATATGTTCCCACAATATTCAAACAGCTGATTTTTCATTGTTCTGAGATTGTAAGAGATCTGCAGCCCTTTTTTCACCATGATATCCGCAGGGGTCGGTGCACTCTCTTCTCCTTTGCTCGCTTTCTCCTTCAGCTGCTGCACCCAGGGCGGACATGTCTGCAGGCGGCTGCTGCTATTGTGCACTTGGCAATGAAGGGGTGTGAGGGAGGAGGTTCAGCAAAGAGCAGCCATAACATAACAAGGTGCAGGGGAGGCTCAGTCCCTGCAGCCATGATAACAGCTGCAGTCAGGAGCTGCTATTACCTGGGGAGCAGGAGCAGGCCCCTGCTGCAGACATGCAGGGTCACCCAGGGAAGGGCCTTACATGGGGCTGCAGCAGCTGGAGTGGAAGAAGGGAACAAGAAGATGAAGACGTTTGATGATTTGCCGGGTCCCTCCATGCTCACCAACCTCTACTGGATCTTCCTCAAGGGAAACCTGCTGTATTCTCATGAAGTGCAGGTCGGTCCTCTGCTGTCACTTTCTGGGTGTTACTTTGTGTGACTTGTTACATTGTTGCCTTTCATAGAAGGGGCGGACATGTACACACTGATCTCTTGGAGACTAAGGGTCTGTTCACATTATGATCTCTGCATATACAGGATGGTCCCGGTACGGCACAGGGGATCCATAGATACCAATGGTCAACAATTATATAGTGTTCTGTCTTTAAAGGGAATCTGTCAACAGATTGTTGCTGCTTCTTCTGAGAGAATAATGTAGGGGCAGAGATACTGATTCTAGCGATGTGTCACTTACTGAGCTGCTTGGTGTAGTTTTGATAAAATCACTATTTTATCTGCTGCAGATCCAGCAGTGCTCTGAATGCTGAGCTGCGTATAACCCCGCCCACATCACTGATTGCACCCTGAAAGCTGGCTCTGTGCATAGGCAGAAAGCCGCCAATCAGTGGTAGGGGGTGGAGTTATATAGAGATCACCATTAGAGAACTGGCAGATACAACTGTGATTTTATCAAAACTACAGAAAGCATCTGTTCGGTATCTGTTTCTATACAGCAGCAACAATTATTAAAATGTACAAGATAAAATACACTTTCCTATGTTGAAGTATGGGAACATATCTGTAAAAATGAGACACTATGGTTGATCCATTAGCGATATAATTTTTTTTTTTTTTTTTAAACCTAGATAAGTTGCACTCACATGTGACTTGTGACCAGGTACAGAAAATGCTGCATATTTGGAAACCTTTGTGTGGCATTGCGGCACCATAGAAGATCATTCGGTGCAATGTTGCAATATGACAAGTCTCCTAAAGGCTCATTCAGACGTCTGTGCAAATTGGTCCAAGATCGCAGTGCAATGCACGGACTGACCGCAGGTCTCCCGACCCACGCATGACCGCTTTATATGAAGTCCTTGTAGACTGTGAGCCCTCGCGGGCAGGGTCCTCTCTCCTCCTGTACCAGTTATGACTTGTATTGTTCAAGATTATTGTACTTGTTTTTATTATGTATACCCCTCCTCACTTGTAAAGCGCCATGGAATAAATGGCGCTATAACAATAAATAATAATAATAATAATAATAATAAAGTCCATGTACTTGGCCCGATGGACGCATGGTCAGTCCAGGCATTGCGGGCTGTATGTAACCAAGAAACACGGGCGTGTGAATTAGTCAAAAGGTAAATGCGGCAGAAGGTCAATGTCAGGGTGAGACTTTTCCTGCTTCCCTCCACTCATATACGGCCAGGTTTTCTGATAGATATTGGGGGATGTGTTACAAATCTGTTATTAACCAACTGTAAAGAAAATGGCGCAGTTAGGCTCAGACACCAAGGCGACTTTTGCTCATGGTAAATGCACGGATTGCTGCAGGCAGCGTATATGTTTATCCAGGAAGAGGAAGTCGTGTGACATTTGTTACAAATGAAACTACAACTTTATTGTGATTCTTCTTTTTCTCTTCGGGAAAAAAAGTTGTAAATATCCATGTGCCATCACAAAAATCAAACCATGTCCCAACAAAGCTTCCTGAACCCTTCCTTTCTTTTTATTTTTGTTCTTGATGTTGTTGTTTTTTTTTCTTATTTATGGTTTTGTTTATTACAATAATGAGAATTGTAAACACAGAACTCCTGAGCTTCATTCAGCACCTCGGACTTCCATCTATCTGATTTTGCTGTTCCCCTGCTTCTCTTGGGCATCTGATTGGCTAAACAGAGTTACAAGTGTTCATATGTCATCCAATCAGAGTCCTGTTCTAGATGATGACTGAGTTTTTTAATTTTTTTTCTAAAGATTATTTATTGTATACAGTCCCCAGTTTAGGCTTACTTATAATCATTTCCAATCTGGACAATCCTCTGTGAGCTAAAATTGTTTGGACACCAGACAGATACAAGGGCTTCTCACAACATTAGAATATCATCAAAAAGTTAATTTATTTCATTTCTTCGATAGAAAAAGTGAATCTCCTATATTCTATAGAGTCATTACACAGAGTGATCTATTTCACGTGTTTATTTCTGTTAATGTTGATGATTATGGCTGAACAGAAATAAACACGTGAAATACCTAGATCACTCTGTGTGTAATGACTCTATATAATATGAGTTTCACTTTTTGTATTGAAAAACTGAAATAAATTCACTTTTTGATGATATTTTAATTTTGTGAGAAGAACTTGTACATTGTAACAAACCATCAGGATTGGGAAAGTTTTCTCTTAGCTCACAAATGGCAAACTTCTCTCCTCTCCTGAAGATTTGCTACAATGTATCAGTCTGGTGTCCAAAGCATTTATCTCACAGAATATTGTACTGAACCCTCAGATTTGATAATTAGTATTTGGTCTCAGGGTTTTCATCTTGTAAAGGTTAATAAGACTCTTCTCATTTACTGACTGCTGTCAGAGATATGAAAATGGTGATAACGTGAAGACCATTGGAAAGTTCAGCGCTTCTTATTGTGCAGTTATTAGGATTTATGAACCTAAGAGTATCCAAATAATCCTCCATTTCTTGGGTGACACGATCCTCCGATTAGTCCTGGTTAGTGGTGTGTTGCCGGTAAAGAAGGGAAAAGTTACATTCTCAGCACCCAATTAGGAGGGCGATTCTGGGTCGGGACCCGCTGCTATGGGCCACGTAGTAACTGCATGGGTTGGCCTTGAATTTTAGGAAAATGTTTATGTCGGCTGGTTAACAGCTCTCCTTTTTATTTTGCAGTTTGTCTATAAGAAAAAGTATGGCCCGATGTGGAAATCTTTCCTTGGGCCAATTAAATCGGTGAATATTGTGGATGTTGACATCCTGGAGACAGTGCTGCGCCACGAGGGGAAGTATCCGATGAGAACCGACATGGAGCTCTGGAAAGTGCACCGGCGCCTCCGAGACCTCGCCCTCGGCCCTTTCACGGAGTATGTACAGTGGTCATTTATGGATTACAGTGAATGATTAGCGGCCTCGCACCGTTCACTGCACTGAGGACGTCACACCTTGCAGAGCGAACATATAAGAACAATGATAAGTGCAGCTTTGACTGTGACTAGAGTCCTTGTACTCCACTCACAGCCAGAGCTGCAGTCAGAATTGCAGTGCAGATGATTTTCATACTTTAAGTGTTAAGTGCCTATTAGGAAAATAATGATGTGTAGCGTGTGCGCAGAGCATAATGTGTTACGCCCCTCCATGTTCTGCAGGGAAGGTCACCGCTGGTACACGCTCCGCTCCATCCTGAATAAGAGGATGCTGAAGCCGGCGGAGGCCATGCTGTACACCGGGGCGGTCAACGAAGTGGTCACAGACTTCCTGAACACACTCGACGACGATCGGAGGAATTCTCCCTCAGGAATTATGGTCAACGACGTTGCAAACATCTTTTATAGATTTGCATTTGAAGGTGCGCTGGTTGTAGTTCTATGTCGCTAATTAATTACCTATTTGGAAAGTCACAAAATTTTAAAGGGATTGTCCACAACTCGGCCAACAACCTCTCAATTAGGGTATTCGCCTATGTAGAACAAAAATGTCGCCATATAACTACATTATGTGAGCCCTGGGGGATACGGCGTCTCTGGAACAGCGCCAGCCCCGGAGGTGAGTATTGGGGGGTTTTACGCTGTCTGGGAATATTGTAATTGAGAAGTCATTGGCCGAGGAGTAAACAAGTCATTGGCCGAGGAGTAAACAACCCCTTTAACTGTTCTGCTCTCAGCTGAGAAGTGGATACAATTGTATCCAGTATTTACAATGCTCTGTGAGCTGCTCATCAGCAGCACTAATCCTTCTACTACTTTGCTACAATGTATCAGTCTGGAGTCCATGTAGCTCATTGTCTGCACTGGGTATGATAGTACTCACTTTTCAGCCGGACTTGTTACATACAAGCTTCCAAGAAGTAGCTCCTAAGTGGAGAAAGAAGACGATTTATCTGATAAGATGCATTTACAAAGCTGTTTTGTTTGCTTTTTAACAGGACAAGCTCCTATGTACGGAATGTACAGGGACTTGAGGAAAGCATCTATGTATTGAACCTTTTATGTCATGCTTTATTTATTTTAGGCATTTCATACATTCTATTTGAGACCCGGATCGGTTGCTTGGAGAAGAACATTCCTCCCGAGACCAAGAAGTTCATTGACTCTATAGGGGCCATGCTGAAATATTCAGTTTATGTCTCCGTTTTACCAGCGTGGACGCAAAATATTCTCCCTTACTACAAGTTGTACATAAAAAACTGGGACAACATTTTTGAATTTGGTGAGTTACAATATGGCAAATGGTGACAAAAAATGTCTCCGAATTTATATCATCTTAATGTGTTTGTCCAGAGGAGGCAAAAACTCCTGAGGTGCAGAGGAACTCTACAATATTGGGGGATAAATGCCTTCCCAAACCCAAGTCTGACAAGTGGAATAATTCCCCATGTGCAGAAATCTACTTCCAATACCTGGAATATATTTTTCCTGAAAAGCTTCTAGATCCTTCTTGTATCTGTGCAATGAATGAACCATCACCGCACCATGGGACATAGTTCCATAAGATCACTGCTCTTACAGTAAAGAATCCTGTCATATGATGATTCTCTCTTCTTATTATAAAGGTGCCCCATTTTCATTGTCACAGACCCTGGTGTTAAATGATGCAGATTTCTGTCGTGTCCAATCATGTACAGTATTTGGACACCGTTGTAAGATCGCCCCTAAGACGTCTGTTTTCCAAGTTTCCCTTAAACCCTGGAGCCCAATATTGTACACTACAGCCCATTTGTGACCGGACTAGTGACTTATGTAGATGCAAAACTATGTCCATGTCATGAGCATTCCTGCATCTTTTAATTCGGAAGTTTTACACTAAATAATACAAGTGAGCAAACAATCAAGTCCCGTTGGTGGATAAAAAATGCATTTAAAGAAAAAAAATTTGGAGCAGGTTGCTAATGCATATGTTGGTGCTGTGGGCATCTGCTGGAAGAAAATGCAGCATTTGTGCACATGGTAACATGGTCTCAAGCTTTAAATCTGGGAAAAAAAATCTGTATTGCTGCCTTAATTATGAATGTAACAGTTTGTTGAGAGGATTATATTCACATGTTCAGTTTTTGCGGCAGAAACATTTTGCTGCTAATACTGGAGTGACATCCGGCAGATGTGACCCTGCTCGAAATCTGCCCAGAAAATAGAAGCAGCCGGTGTAGGAAATCTTTCGCTCTGCTGGTTCCATAGAACGCTGATTTTTATTTTCTCAGAAAAACCCTTAGTGTACGTGTTAACACTGAGTTTCTGCAACAGATTTTTCTGTGTTGTCGGGGGAAAACGTTGCTTAAAATGCGCACAATTTTAAATTATTTTTATATATTTTTTTTTTTCCCCCATTAAAAAAATAGAAATGCTGCAGATTTGGAAGAAAAAAAAATGCTTTGATGGTTCAAATCTGAAAAGAAAAAATAAGCATCATGTGCATGAGGCTTCAGAAATCTCAGTCACTTTACTGGGAATGTAAAACGCTGTGTGATTGTTTATTTTCATCAGCAAAAAATTCACAAGATTCACAACACTCCTCTCCTGAAATACTCTGTGCTGTATAAATCATAATAACTGGAAATGTTGGGAATAACCCATTAATAGCTATCCACAGGATAGCTGTGGTGGTCCGACTGCTGGGACTTGACCTATCCTGACAATGGGGGTCTAAAACGCACGGTCGGAATAGCCATGCAGTCGCGCACATACACTGTCTATAGGACTGCTGGAGAAATCTGAGTGCGGTTCTCCACTCTCTCCTGCAGTCTCTTAGACAATGAATGGCTGCAGCTTCTTTCAGAAGAAGCATTTTTAGAGCCCCGTTCTCATTATTTGTGGGGATCCCAACAATCGGACCTCGTGGATCAGCAAGGCAGGCCCGTTCCTGCACACGGATGATTCCTTGCAATGTTAGGACTAAACCATTTATTGATCTTTCCAAGGAAAGAAACTTATTGACCAGAAGATGCAGAAGATCCAGGAGAGGCTGGAGCGCGGTGAGGAGGTGCAGGGGGAGTACCTGACCTACCTGCTCTCCAGCGGGAAACTGACCGACAAGGAGGTGTACGGCAGCGTGGCTGAGCTGCTCCTGGCCGGAGTGGACACGGTGAGGAGTGAAATGTTGGTTTATTGTGCAGCGAGATGTCGGCCGCTGGTGTTTTGGGAGTTTTGCCAATTTACAATGAAAGCATTAAAAGTAAAATGTCACTTTCTCTACGTAATTGTGCTGGATCTTGTGCATATGAAAGCTTTACTTATCAGATAATCTTGCGGTGGGTAGCGGTACTGTGTCATTATTGGGGTATTGTGGTGTCCAGTTCCTTCAGCTAAAAAAACTGCACTGAGCACCGGAAATAAAAACCCTATCCCCCAGCTGCTGCACCTTCCTTAGCTCACTGATAATATTCTCTATTCCTCCATCCCAGACTTCCAACACCTTATCCTGGGCCCTGTACCACCTCGCGAGAGACCATGAGAACCAGCAATCTCTGTACCAGGAGGTGACCTCCATCGTCCCAGGAGATGGCATTCCCACCGCAGAGGATATCTCCAAGATGCCGCTGCTGAAGGCCATCATTAAGGAAACGCTGCGGTTGGTTTTATTCTATTTTTATACTTTCTTAACAGTTTCAGGACTTGGCGCCCAAACAGGGACATGGCAACCTGCCGTACAGAGCTGTGGTCTAATGACAGAGGGGGTGATATGTATGGGCTGAGGCTGCAATGCTCCTGTGTGGCCGCAGCCACCCAGACAGTACTAAAGGGGTTGTGCCGGGATGTCTGTATGGAAGATAAACACCAAAAACCGGAGGAAAATGCCACACTATAATTCTAAATATGTATCATTGGTACACAATTAATAAAATTGCCTTCAAGAAACCCAATGACTGTAAAGGCAAACACAGAAGTAAATAGATTCTGTGATTCTTTATACAAAAAAAATATCAGAAATGATCTAACTACTAACTAAAAACACAAGAAACCAAATGGAGGTGGAGGCACATAGCGCTAGAGCCGGGGGTCCTGTAATGACCACATAAGAACACCATAAATAGTGAAGATCCAGAAGGTAATTATCACCAGACATGAAGGAAACTAAGTGATGGCTTCCTATTTAACATCTGACAAGGCGCAAAAGGTTCACTGGATCGTATTCTTGCCTTGTTGAAAGTTTGATATCCTCTATTAGGCCAGTCTCACACGTCCAGATAATTCCGGTACCAGAAAAATCGGTACCGGAGTTATCCGTGTCCGTGTGCTCACGTGGCACATCAGTGTGGCACACGTGCGGCAGCCGTGTGCCGACTGGGTACCACACAGACCCTGCAGGAGACAGCGCTACAGTAAGCGCTGTCCCCTGCTTTGGGTGCTGAAGCCGGAATTCATTTCTTCTCTCCAGCAGTGTTCGCTGGAGAGAAGGAATGAAACATTATTGTTTTTTTAATTTTTTTTGCGGTTGAAATAAAGTTCCCGGTAACCAACCCCCTCCCACCCCCTGTGCGCCCGACCGCTGGAAATAAAATCCCCAGCTCCCTCGATGCTTCCTCTGTGTCACAGCTTGTCCTGTATGAGCGGTCACGTGGTGCCGCTCATTACAGTGATGAATATGCGGCTCCACCCCTATGGGAGGTGGAGCCGCATATTCATCACTGTAATGAGCGGCACAACGTGACCGCTCATACAGGACAAGCTGCGACGCTGAGAGGAAGCATCGAGGGAGCTGGGTATTTTATTTCCAGCGGGCAGGCGCACAGGGGGTGGGAGGGGGTTGGTTACCGGGAACTTTATTTCAACCGCAAAAAAAATAAAAAAACAATTTTTTATTCTTTCTCTCCAGCGAACGCTGCTGGAGAGAAGAAATGAATGGCGGCTTCAGCACCACAAGCTGGGGAGACGGCGCTTACTGTAGCGCTGTCTCCTGCACGGCACACGGACAGCATCCGTGTGCGGTATGTGCTTTATACGGACCCATTGACTTTAATGGGTCCGTGTGATCCGTGCGCTCCCACGAACACTGACATGTCTCCGTGTTTTTCAAACGGACACACGGTCCGTGAAAACACGCTGACATGTGCAGAGACACATTTGATTTTAATGTGTCTACGTGAGTCAGTGTCTCCGGTACGTGAGAAAACTGTCACAACAAGTACCGGAGCCACTGACATGTGAAACCTGCCTTATTTGTATGGATGACGTGAGCAATGCCTCACACGACCCTCCATGGCAAGAAGACTGGCATCATTTCTATTCTACTAGCCCACATCACGGCACCATTTCTATCATCCAATTCATCCGGTCACTGAGGAGATCTGGCCGCGGCCAGGATGCCGGTCTTATAGATGTCTGTACGTCGAGGCTGTGGTTGCGTGAATCCGGCTGTTAGACATATTGTCATTGAGATCAATGATTATACCTGAGATCTGCAAAACATCAACAAGAAGCAACTCCTCGCCACATACAGGTCCCCGGCACGATCTGCAGCGCCTATCAGAACGGTACTGGACTCATTCTACATCAACATAAGGAAATGAAACAGATTACTTCTTCTGGACCATTGCCGACAGCTCAGCGTGGGGCAAACAGTGCGGAATCTGCTGATCCACAGTCGTCATACCATTGATCAAAAGGTCCAAAATCCCTGTACTGTGTCCTCCACCTGTTTATTTAAATGTCGTTTGTGTTGATGACTTGTCGTTAGGATGGGTCATCAATATCTGATTGAGACTGCATGTAAAGTTTACAGAGCTGGAAAAAAAAAAACACCGCTCCATACAATGTATAGTGTGTCAGCCAGAAGCGTGGAAAAATCATTATATAGCTCAGTTCTGTGGATCTGGATCAGTTATGTTTTATGTTAACACTGTGACTTCTCTTATTCAGGATGTATCCTGTGGTGCCGACTAATTCCCGAGTAGCTACTGAGAAGGAGATCATCATCGGAGACTTTTGCTTCCCCAAAGACGTAAGTTTCTAAAGTGAAGGGTCAGGAAAATGTCCCAACATGGCAGGGAAGCTCCCAGCGTTTTATTGAGAACTTCAGGCTCTTGCTCGACAGTAAAGTTGGTCCATGTGTGAACGGCTGTGACCCGGCCATATACGCAGAGGGGACCTCATCAGCAGTAAAATACGGCCTCTCCTGCCATTTCTCCCTTCGCCTTGGGATGGAGCGGACCAGTGTTACCTTCTCCTTTCCCATGACTTGTAGGCTGTAGGACTCTCGGGTCGGCACTGTTCCCTTTCCTCACCCCATGGCCCAGTGGCTTCCTTAGCTCCCTCTACGGCACGTTCATACCTGGCGTCTTGGCTGACGTTCCAGTTGGTTCCTCTTTGGACTCTTCTTCTGTCTTCCCATCGTAGACCCTGTTTGTCCTGAATCATTACGTCATTTCCCGGGACGAGAACAACTTTCCAGAACCAAACACGTTCATCCCTCAGCGCTGGTTCCGGGAGCAGAAGATAAAGAACAATCCGTTCAGCTCCATCCCGTTTGGATACGGCATCCGAGCTTGTGTTGGGCGCCGGATTGCTGAACTGGAGATGCATTTGGCCCTGTCCAGGGTAAGTGGCCATTTTCCGGTCGGCCCCTTATATATGATCTTACGTTTCTTATTGAATGGTACCAAGTGACTTAAAGAGGTTGATGTCCAGGAATAATAAACAAATGAGCGCCACCCTGGCTATGGATCTTCATTGGTAACGCTGCTCAGGTGCATTTATGTGAATGTGACCAAGCTGCAATACCACACACAGCCTGCGCATACATGTGGCGCTGTTGGTTTCCTAAAAACTACGGTGCCCAAAGGATAATCAATAAGTGCGTTTCTCCCAATCATCTTGTTCTACTTATTGTACTGCTCTCGTCTACATTTTGGGGGTGCCCCTACTGACCTGTTCAGTCCTGAAATGAGCAACCAGCCCCCTTCGCACACTGTTCTGTTGATGGCGCGTTTATTAGTCCATTCTTCATATTCACATTTAAGAGTCATTTCTGGACTTGGGGAAACTCGTAAACACAATGTTTCCATTAAGTGACATCAGTTGGCATCAGATTTTCCCACCCCTCACATCCGTACACGTGACGCCTTTGTCTTCTTTTACTCTCAGATTATCAAGAAGTATGAGATCCGACCAGATCCTCGAGGTGGAGATATCAGTCCGATGTCGAGAATTGTTCTAACTCCAAGTAAACCGATCAATCTTGAGTTCCTGGAAAGAAAATCCCTCTGATGACCAACGGGCGGCATAATGGCGGCATAATGAATGTACAGGCGGGAGAGGCTTTGAGTAGTTTATACCATTGGATCTCCTCTGGACTCAGAACGCGAAAAACAGGAGTGATAATTTTATGTAACAAACTGAAAAAAGAAAAACATTGATTTTACATTTTAACTATTTGTTTAAAAAAAACAACAAAATAAATGTTTTTAAGAAAATATTTAAAACTAAAGTATTAAATAGACAAAACAATCTGTGCACTGTCTGCAGTCGTCCTCTAGGTCTGGAATAACAATGTACTGATACATCCACAAGAAAGCAGTGAGGAGCGCGATGTCAGAAGGTGAAACAATGACATGATACATACAAACAGAACGGGCCCCCGAAATCTCCAATATACTTACATTACAGGGACATATAATAATAATAATAATCTTTATTTTTATAAAACATAACAACCTTACTGAACTGAAGAGACCTGAAATAATGCTCTCCACCAGCAGAATAGTGAGTGCAGCTCTGGGGTATAATACAGGATGTAACTCAGGATCAGTAATGTAATGTATGTACACAGTGACTGCACCAGCAGAATAGTGCGTGCAGCTCTGGGGTATAATACAGGATGTAACTCAGGATCAGTAATGTAATGTATGTACACAGTGACTGCACCAGCAGAATAGTGAGTGCAGCTCTGGGGTATAATACAGGATGTAACTCAGGATCAGTAATGTAATGTATGTACACAGTGACTGCACCAGCAGAATAGTGAGTGCAGCTCTGGAGTATAATACAGGATGCAACTCAGGATCAGTAATGTAATGTATGTACACAGTGACTGCACCAGCAGAATAGTGAGTGCAGCTCGGGAGTATAATACAGGATATAACTCAGGATCAGTAATGTATGTACACAGTGACTGCACCAGCAGAATAGTGAGTGCAGCTCTGGAGTATAATACAGGAGGTAACTCAGGATCAGTAATGTTATGTATGTACACAGTGACTGCACCAGCAGAATAGTGAGTGCAGCTCTGGAGTATAATACAGGAGGTAACTCAGGATCAGTAATGTTATGTATGTACACAGTGACTGCACCAGCAGAACAGTGAGTGTAGCTCTGGAGTATAATACAGGAGGTAACTCAGGATCAGTAATGTTATGTATGTACACAGTGACTGCACCAGCAGAATAGTGAGTGCAGCTCTGGAGTATAATACAGGATGTAACTCAGGATCAGTAATGTAATGTATGTACACAGTGACTGCACCAGCAGAATAGTGAGTGCAGCTCTGGAGTATAATACAGGATGTAGCTCAGGATCAGTAATGTAATGTATGTACACAGTGACTGCACCAGCAGAATAGTGAGTGCAGCTCTGGGGTATAATACAGGATGTAACTCAGGATCAGTAATGTAATGTATGTACACAGTGACTGCACCAGCAGAATAGTGAGTGCAGCTCTGGGGTATAATACAGGATGTAACTCAGGATCAGTAATGTAATGTATGTACACAGTGACTGCACCAGCAGAATAGTGAGTGCAGCTCTGGAGTATAATACAGGAGGTAACTCAGGATCAGTAATGTTATGTATGTACACAGTGACTGCACCAGCAGAATAGTGAGTGCAGCTCTGGGGTATAATACAGGATGTAACTCAGGATCAGTAATGTAATGTATGTACACAGTGACTGCACCAGCAGAATAGTGAGTGCAGCTCTGGGGTATAATGCAGGATGTAAGTCAGGATCAGTAATGTAATGTATGTACACAGTGACTGCACCAGCAGAATAGTGAGTGCAGCTCTGGAGTACCAGGATCAGTAATGTATGTGTCACAAGCACAAGGGTCGGTACAGCGGATGGCACAACAAACACCAATAACGGGATGAAAAAAGGGGGAGGAAGGCCCTGATAGTAGGGAATGAGAGATGGGGCACCTCCTAACTCAGCCTGTTTCTCCCCCCCCCCCCGGCACAAACCTTGTCCCTAGCTGCCACCTCATTATACCCTGGCTAGTGCACTGGCCGGCGAGATCGCTATCCTCACCACAGCAGATGATATAAACACAGGGGATAGTGACAAACATGAGAGAGACTGAGAAAATACATTAGTAACTTAGCTCCAGGCACCCACGAGGACACGGAAACAGGACCCCGAACTCCAGAAGTAGCTGATTCAGTGCGGACACCAGCAAGCTGCACACTTCTCGGCTGGCCTCCATAGAAAACTATATCACCAACAGTTAGCTTATGCATCATGTGACTATTCAAAGGATTGTGGGAGTGGTCACCACCCACATCAGTTGACCAAGCAATTCAGCAGCTAGTAGCAAGGAAACGGGGAGCTCCCCCTAGTGGTGACTGCAGACAGGATCTTATCATGTATCTCTGTATACAGGGAGCTCCCCCTAGTGGTGACTGCAGACAGGAGCTTATCATGTATCTCTGTATACAGGGAGCTCCCCCTAGTGGTGACTGCAGGCAGAATCTTATCATGTATCTCTGTATACAGGGAGCTCCCCCTAGTGGTGGCTGCAGACAGGATCTTATCATGTATCTCTGTATACAGGGAGCTCCCTCTAGTGGTGACTGCAGTCAGGATCTTATCATGTATCTCTGTATACAGGGAGCTCCCCCTAGTGGTGGCTGCAGACAGGATCTTATCATGTATCTCTGTATACAGGGAGCTCCCCCTAGTGGTGACTGCAGACAGGATCTTATCATGTATCTCTGTATACAGGGAGCTCCCCCTAGTGGTGGCTGCAGTCAGGATCTTATCATGTATCTGTATACAGGGAGCTCCCCCTAGTGGTGACAGCAGACAGGATCTTATCATGTATTTGTATACAGGGAGCTCCCCCTAGTGGTGGCTGCAGTCAGGATCTTATCATGTATCTCTGTATACAGGGAGCTTCCCCTAGTGGTGGCTGCAGTCAGGATCTTATCATGTATCTCTGTATACAGGGAGCTCCCCCTAGTGGTGACAGCAGACAGGATCTTATCATGTATCTGTATACAGGGAGCTCCCCCTAGTGGTGGCTGCAGACATGATCTTATCATGTATCTCTGTATACAGGGAGCTCCCCCTAGTGGTGACTGCAGACAGGATCTTATCATGTATCTCTGTATACAGGGATCTCCCCCTAATGGTGACTGCAGACAGGATCTTATCATATATCTCTGTATACAGGGAGCTCCCCCTAGTGGTGGCTGCAGACAGGATCTTATTATGTATCTCTGTATACAGGGCGCTCCCCCTAGTGGTGGCTGCAGGCAGGATCTTATAATGTATCTCTGTATACAGGGAGCTCCCCCTAGTGGTGTCTGCAGACAGGATCTTATCATGTATCTCTGTATACAGGGAGCTCCCCCTAGTGGTGACTGCACACAGAATCTTATCATGTATCTCTGTATACAGGGAGCTCCCCCTAGTGGTGGCTGCAGACAGAATCTTATGTATCTCTGTATACAGGGAGCTCCCCCTAGTGGTGGCTGCAGACAGAATCTTATCATGTATCTCTGTATACAGGGAGCTCCCCCTAGTGGTGGCTGCAGACAGAATCTTATCATGTATCTCTGTATACAGGGAGCTCCCCCTAGTGGTGGCTGCAGTCAGGATCTTATCATGTATCTCTGTATACAGGGAGCTCCCCCTAGTGGTGACTGCAGACAGAATCATATCATGTATCTCTGTATACAGGGAGCTCCCCCTAGTGGTGGCTGCAGACAGGATCTTATCATGTATCTCTGTATACAGGGAGCTCCCCCTAGTGGTGGCTGCAGACAGAACCTTATCATGTATCTCTGTATACAGGGAGCTCCCCCTAGTGGTGGCTGCAGACAGAATCTTATGTATCTGTGTATACAAGGAGCTCCCCCTAGCTACAAGCAGAACTTTAATTTATGACTTTGCAGGGACTGGAGCTCGGCATGAGAAAAAAAAGGTTCAACTGCTATAACACATGTTACAACCTAATCACATAATTACTTTGGTCCTAAAAAATTACTGATGCAGATCCTCAGAACTGAGCTATACAATGATGTTTCTACTCTTCTGGCTGTCACACTATATATTTTATGGAGCGGTGTTTTTTTTTTCAGCTCTGTTAACTTTACATGTAGCCTTATTCAGATATTAGACCAAAACCAAAGTAATACAGAACAAGAGACTACCAGAAAGTCTACAGGCAAGAAAATAATGAAAATATGCCTTTATTTATAAAGATGGCAATAGGTTACATAAAATAAAAGACAAAAGTGCGCAAGAGCAGGACTAGACAGGGTATTAAGTAATATAATTATTCACAGCAACCACAGAATACCTCAATAAAGGGATTATTATATATTGCTTGGCTGTGCATACCATATAGTGCAAAGAATTATTAAAACATGATATGAAATGTAAAAAAATCAATCAATCAAAAATAAATCACCACAATAAGGTGCTGGTGTGCATCAAAAAAACTAAGCCAAAAGTACTATGTGTACCAAGAATTTAATCAATGATTAATCATATAATAGATAAATAAAGTGCTAGTGTGCAAAGACCATCATTAAGGGTCAAGCATTGTGCAAAATAAACAAAAACACAAGTGTGGAACAATTGCGGAAAATTATGTAAGGGCTGTCCCACACGTCCAGATAATTCCGGTACCGGAAAAATCAGTACCGGAATTATCCATGTCCGTGTGCCCATGCGTTTCTGTGGCACATCAGTGCGGCAGCCGTGTGCCGACTGGGTACCACACGCACCGTGCAGGAGACAGCGCTAGAGATAAGCGCTGTCCCCCCCCCCACGTGGTGCTGAAGCCGCCATTCATATCTTCTCTGCAGCAGCGTTTGCTGTAGAGAAGATATGAATAATCCTTTTTTTTGTTTGTTTCTCGTGTTTAACATAAAGATCCATGTCCCCACCCCCTGTGCGCCCGCCCGATGTTATTAAAATACTCACCCGGCTCCCTCGCTGGCGCTGCTTCCTGTCCTGGCCGCACCTTCTACTGTATGAGCGGTCACGTGGGGCTGCCGATTACAGTCATGAATATGCGGCTCCACCTCCCATAGGGGTGGAACCGCATATTCATTTCTGTAATGGGCGGCCCCACGTGACCGCATACAGGAGAAGCTGTGGCCAGGACAGGACACTGCGAGGGAGGCGGGTGAGTATTTTAATAACAGCGGGCGGGCGCACAGGGGGTGGGAGGGGGGTGGGGACATGGATTTTTATGTTAAACACGAGAAACAAAAAAAAAAGGATCATTCATATCTTCTCTACAGCAAATGCTGCTGCAGAGAAGATATGAATGGCGGCTTCAGCACCATGTGGGGGGGACAGCGCTTACTGTAGCGCTGTCTCCTGCACGGCACACGGACTGCACACGGACAACGTCCGTGTGCGGTACGTGTTTTACACGGACCCATTGACTTTAATGGGTCCGTGTAATCCGTGCGCTCCCACGAACACTGACATGTCTCCGTGTTTGGCACACGGAGACACGGTCCGCAAAAAATCAATGACATCTGCACAGATGCATTGATTTCAATGTGTCTACGTGTGTCAGTGGCTCCAGTACGTGAGGAAACTGTCACCTCACGTACCGGAGCCACTGACGTGTGAAACCGGCCTAAGATAGCACAGCAATATACACTCACCGGCCACTTTATTAGGTACACCATGCTAGTAACGGGTTGGACCCCCTTTTGCCTTCAGAACTGCCTCAATTCTTCGTGGCATAGATTCAACAAGGTGGTGGAAGCATTCCTCAGAGATTTTGGTCCATATTGACATGATGGCATCACACAGTTGCCGCAGATTTGTCGGCTGCACATCCCAAAGATGCTCCATACAAGGCAGGATGGATCCATGCTTTCATGTTGTTTACGCCAAATTCTGACCCTACCATCCGAATGTCGCAGCAGAAATCGAGACTCATCAGACCAAGCAACGTTTTTCCAATCTTCTACTGTCCAATTTCGATGAGCTTGTGCAAATTGTAGCCTCAGTTTCCTGTTCTTAGCTGAAAGGAGTGGTACCCGGTGTGGTCTTCTGCTGCTGTAGCCCATCTGCCTCAAAGTTCGACGCACTGTGCGTTCAGAGATGCTCTTAGGCCTACCTTGGTTGTAACGGGTGGCGATTTGAGTCACTGTTGCCTTTCTATCAGCTCGAACCAGTCTGCCCATTCTCCTCTGACCTCTGGCATCAACAAGGCATTTCCGCCCACAGAACTGCCGCTCACTGGATTTTTTTTCTTTTTCGGACCATTCTCTGTAAACCCTAGAGATGGTTGTGCGTGAAAATCCCAGTAGATCAGCAGTTTCTGAAATACTCAGACCAGCCCTTCTGGCACCAACAACCATGCCACGTTCAAAGGCACTCAAATCACCTTTCTTCCCCATACTGATGCTCGGTTTGAACTGCAGGAGATTGTCTTGACCATGTCTACATGCCTAAATGCACTGAGTTGCCGCCATGTGATTGGCTGATTAGAAATTAAGTGTTAACAAGAAGTTGGACAGGTGTACCTAATAAAGTGGCCAGTGAGTGTATATACTATATACCTGGGGAGTAAGCTGGGTCCCGTGCCTGCGCACACCCGACGCGCGTTTCGGAAAACTTTCCTTCGTCAGTGCAGCTCCGGAGTATCAGGATCAGTAATGTATGTGTCACAACTTTCCTGACGAAGGAAAGTTTTCCTAAACGCGCGTCGAGTGTGTGCAGGCACGGGACTCAGCTTACTCCCCAAGTATATAGTATATATATTGCTGTGCTATCTTACATAATTTTCCGCAATTGTTCCACACTTGTGTTTTTGTTTATTTTGCACAATGCTTGACCCTTAATGATGGTCTTTGCACACTAGGACTTTATTTATCTATTATATGATTAATCATTGATTAAATTCTTGGTACACATAGTACTTTTGGCTTAGTTTTTTTGATGCACCTTATTGTGGTGATTTATTTTTGATTGATTGATTTTTTACACATTTCATATCCCATGTTTTAATAATTCTTTGCACTATATGGTATGCACAGCCAAGCAATATATAATAATCCCTTTATTGAGGTATTCTGTGGTTGCTGTGAATAATTATATTACTTAATACCCTGTCTAGCCCTGCTCTTGCGCACTTTTGTCTTCTTTTATTTTATGTAACCTATTGCCATCTTTATAAATAAAGGCATATTTTAATTATTTTCTTGCCTGGATACTTTCTGGTAGTCTCTTGTTCTGTATTACTTTGGTTTTGGTGTCTTCTCTGCAGTGGTTCCCACTGACAACCCTCACAGCACACCATGATTGTATGTTTTATTTTATTTAATATCACTGATATATATTAGATTTTTTTGGATAGTTTCAGGTGTTCTGTGTTTTTAAATAAACTTATTCAGATATTGTAGTTTTGAAATTTGGACTACATTGCTGCTATATAGAATTTACTTATAAGAATGAAGGTGCTTGGTGCATAAATGTACTGAGCTTGACGCTACTGAATTTGAACTTGAACCTAAAGAGATAACCTGGAATACAATTGGTGTGCATGCAGCATGTAGGCACATGTTCACACTGGCCACTAAACATACAAAGCCTAAGATACAAACTAAATAATCAAATACCCTGCAGCAAATAAACAAATAGCGATAGTGCAGGAAAATAATTTGGGGTACTTAGTTAACATAATTTTGATCCAAAAAATGTAAAAGCCATCCCACCACGTCACGGTGACCCTATTTGGAACAGTCCTAATATCTAGTGTTAAAACCTTACAACATGTTAAGTGGTGTAATGTTAATAAGGGCTGAAGAGCTCTAAGACCCGGCTAATGGATCCCCAGCCATGGGCAACTATATAAATGTAATGTCCAGCTGAAGGAAAAGAGAAGTCTCACAGAGCGCAAGAAAACTGAAAGAAAAACGTAAAGAGATGAACTGGAATAAAAAAAATTATTAAAATTATGTTAACTAAGTCCCCTATATTATTGTCATGCACTACTGCTTTTAATTTATTTACTGCAGGGTATTTGTTTGTTTTTAGTTTTAACATGTAAGCGTATATGTAAGGTTCTGCTCCCATGTTGTGTTTTTTTTTTGTGCAAAAAAATGTACTGCATTTAATAATCAAAGCAAAGTGGATGTGGTTTTGTGAAAATTCAAGCCCACTCCTATAGGATTTTATATGCAACCTAAAAAAAATACACATAAAAAATGCAGTTGTGTAATTTAGTGCTTCTACATTGAAATCTGATGCAACTAATTTGCACCAAAAAAAGGGGAACTTGCTAAAAAGGGCTGCAAACAGAAGCGTACCACATATTCATAGCGGACTGCTATTGCGTATTGTGGTGCGGACGCCTAGAGCACAAATGCAGCAGACAGAAAGCAATGTGTCTTAGGCCGGTTTCACACGTCAGTGGCTCCGGTACGTGAGGTGACAGTTTCCTCACGTACCGGAGACACTGACACACGTAGACCCATAAAAATCAATGCATCTGTGCAGATGTCATTGATTTTTTGCGGACCGTGTGCGGACCGTGTCTCCGTGTGCCAAACACGGAGACATGTCAGTGTTCGTGGGAGCGCACGTTTTACACGGACCCAATAGAGTCAATGGGTCCGCGTAAAACACGGACCTCACACGGACATTCTCCGTCTGGGGTCCGTGTGGCGTGCCGGAGACAGCGCTACAGTAAGCGCTGTCCCCCCCACATGGTGCTGAAGCCGGTATTCATATCTTCCCTGTAGCAGCGTTTGCTATAGAGAAAATATGAAGAATAGTGTTAAAAATAAAGATTTAGGTGTCCGCCGCCCCCCCACCCCCTGTGCGCCCCCCCGCTGGTCAGAAAATACTTATCCGCTCCCTCGCTCCTTCCTGGTCTGGCCGCGCCTCCTACTGTATGCGGTCACGTGGGGCCGATCAATTACAATCATGAATAGTCGGCTCCGCCCCTATGGGAGGTGGAGCCACATATTCATGACTGTAAATGATCGGGCCCACGTGACCGCATGCAGGAGAAGCCGCGGCCAGACCAAGAAGGAGCGACAGCCGACGGGGGACCCGGGTAAGTATTTTCTGACCAGCGGGGGGGCGCACAGGGGGTGGGGGGGCGGCGGACACCTAAATCTTTATTTTTAACACTATTCTTCATATTTTCTCAACAGCAAACGCTGCTGGAGAGAAGATATGAATACCGGCTTCAGCACCATGTGGGGGGGACAGCGCTTACTGTAGCGCTGTCTCCTGCACGCACACGGACCCCAGACGGAGAATGTCCGTGTGAGGTGCGTGTTTTACGCGGACCCATTGACTATTGGGTCCGTGTAAAACGTGCGCTCCCACGAACACTGACATGTCTCCGTGTTTGGCACACGGAGACACGGTCCGCACACGGTCCGCAAAAAATCAATGACATCTGAACAGATGCATTGATTTTTATGGGTCTACGTGTGTCAGTGTCTCCGGTACGTGAGGAAACTGTCACCTCACGTACCGGAGCCACTGACGTGTGAAACCGGCCTTACATGTTGGAACGTAGGGACTGAGGGGCTGGAGATGCACAAGGTTTGGAAAGTTCTTAATAATCTGAATCACTCGTCTGAATGGACTTTAAGAAAGCTGGGTCAGTGCTAGGCGGTGGACAGCATGCAGGTGTTTTTCCAGCTTTCCTAGGATCAGACCAATATGGGACGGGGTAACCTATTGCTCCATGAGAAAAGCTGGGTGGCGAGCTCACCTGTCGGAGATGTAATGGCAGTGACATTGCTTCTCACCAAACTTTTACTGAACCGTTCCTCTTCCTGGACCTGTAAGGCTGCCATCACACTATCAGGATTCGGTCAGTATTTTACATCAGTATTTGTAGCCAAAACCAGCAGTGGGTGATAAATGCAGAAGTGGAGCAGATGTGTCTATTAGGGTCCCTTTCCACTTGCGAGATAAAAAACGGTCCGTAATCTGGACCGAAAAAACGGATGGAACGTATGCGATTTTCATGCGAGTGTCATGCGAGTACAATGCGATTTTTAATCGCATCATCCGTTTTTTATAATCGCATCATCCGTATGACATCCGTATTACTGTCCGATTTGTACGCACCGGTGTCCTTTGAAAAGCCGGCAATTCAGCGCGGTGTACAGTAAAATCACACTGACAGGTTAGAATAGAGTAGATATATACACATAGAATAGGTATATATACATATATATATATGTCAGTGAGACACCTATATATGTATATTTATATTTAATGCAGCGCAAGATAGCATAAAAGCCGCTAATTCAATTGCCGGCTTTTAATTTCTCCTTCACAAACCCGACATGATATGAGACATGATTACATACAGTAAACCATCTCATATCCCCTTTTTTTTGCATATTCCACACTACTAATGTTAGTAGTGTGTACGTGCAAAATTTGGGTGCTGTAGCTATTAAATTTAAGGGTTAACTCGCGGAAAAAATTGGCGTGGGCTCCTGCGCAATTTTCTCCGCCAGAGCGGTAAAGCCAGTGACTGAGGGCAGATATTAATAGCCAGGAGAGGGTCCATGGTTATTGGCCCCCCCATGGCTAAAAACATCTGCCCCCAGCCACCCCAGAAAAGGCACATCTGGAAGATGCGCCTATTCTGGCACTTGGCCACTCTCTTCCCACTCCCTGTAGCGGTGGGATATGGGGTAATGAAGGGTTAATGCCACCTTGCTATTGTAAGGTGACATTAAGCCAGATTAATAATGGAGAGGCGTCAATTATGACACCTATCCATTATTAATCCAATTGTAGGAAAGGGTTAAAAAACACACACACATGATTACAAAGTAGTTTAATGAAATAAACACAGCGGTTGTTGTAATAATTTATTGCTCTCTCAATCCATCAGGAACACCCTCGCTTGGCAACATAATAAACGCACAAGATACATACCCTCAGATGTCAGATCACGTCCCACGATGTAATCCATCTGAAGGGGTTAACTAATATTACAGGCAGGAGCCCTGCTATAATGCAGCTGTGCTCCGTGCTTGTAATTCCCCTGCGAATGAATGAAATGTAGGTCATTGACCTACATTTCCTTCAGTCGCGGTGATGCGCCCCCTGGTGGATGTCCTCATATGACCTGGAGCGTGGGAAAAAGTTCCCAGGCTGCAGTTTATGAGAACATCCACCAGAGGGCGCCTCACCGCGACTCAATGTAAGTACAGATCCTGCTTTCCTTTCAGCACCCGGGGATTACAGGCACCAGTGAGTGGTTTATCGCAGCTCTGCCTGTAATATTAGTTAACCCCTTCAGATGGATTACCTCGTGGGACATGATCGGACATCAGAAGGTATGTATCTTGTGCGGTTATTATTTTGCCAAGCGAGGGTTTCCTGATGGATTGAGAGAACAATAAATTATTACAACAACCGCTGTGTTTATTTCATTAAAATCCTTTTAAATCATGTGTGTGTGTGTTTTTTAACCCTTTCCTACAATTGGATTAATAATGGATAGGTGTCATAATTGACGCCTCTCCATCATTAATCTGGCTTAATGTCACCTTCCAATAGCAAGGTGGCATTAACCCTTCATTACCCCATATCCCACCGCTACAGGGAGTGGGAAGAGAGTGGCCAAGTGCCAGAATAGGCGCATCTTCCAGATGTGCCTTTTCTGGGGTGGCTGGGGGCAGATGTTTTTAGCCACGGGGGGGCCAATAACCATGGACCCTCTCCTGGCTATTAATATCTGCCCTCAGTCACTGGCTTTACCGCTCTGGCGGAGAAAATTGCGCGGGAGCCCACGCCAATTTTTTCCGCCATTTAACCCTTTATTTCAGCAGCTACAGCGCTGAAATTTTGCACATACACACTACTAACATTAGTAATGTGGAATATGCAAAAAAAAGGGGATATGAGATGGTTTACTGTATGTAATCATGTCTCATATCCTGTCGGGTTTGTGCAGGAGAAATGAGAAGCCGGCAATTGAATTAGCGGCTTTAATGCTATCTAGTGCTGCATTAAATATAAATATACATATATAGATGTCTCACTGACATATATATATGTATATACACACATTCTATGTGTATATATCTAGTCTATTCTAACCTGTCAGTGTGATTTTACTGTACACCGCGCTGAATTACCGGCTTTTCAAAGGACACCGGTGCGTAAAAATCGGACAGAACTCGCATGGTGCGAGTGCTGTGCGATTTTTTTCTCGCACCCATTGACTTGCATTGGCGAGTCTCGTCCGAGAATCGCAGCAATACGCAGCATGCTGCGATTTTTTTCTCAGCCGATCCAGATTTTTCTCAGTCCGATTTCGGCTGAGAAAAAAATCGCAAATCAAAAGACACCTATTAACTAACATTGGTCCGAGTGCAATCCGATTTTTTATCGGATTGCACGCGTCCGTTTTCCTCACAAGTGGAAAGGGACCCTTATACTTTTCCTCTGATTGTTCCTCTCCTGGTTTTGGCTACAAATACTGATGTAAAATACTGACCAAATACTGATAGTGTGACGGCAGCCTAATAGGTAGGGTTACACGTTACACAACAATGAGCCCAGGGGCAGGACTCGGAGGCAGGACGTTTGGTATTGATATGTGGGTGTAGAGAGGAAACAATCAGTACTGTAAGATGATGGCTGCCTATCTTGGGAGGGTGACCGGCTCCATACTGAAATCCGCACACAGACTCCCTGCAGCCACATGTAAGGCTTCTCTGGGGGTCTCACAAGTGCAGACTGATCATGGGAGAAGACTCAAAACTATTAAGGACCTACCCGGCCCCACCCAACTGGAGTCACTGTACTGGATGATACTGCGGGGGTACATCTTCTATATGCATGAACTGGAGGTAAGACCACGTCACACACCACAACCATTGTTCCCAAACATGACGACTATGGGAGCATTAGTGGCCGGAGAATAAGTTACTGCTGTACGCTGCAAGGAGACTGTCAGCAAGGACCTTCGTATTAAGAGGAATATGCAATGTATCCAAATTGTATCAAATGCCATATTTATTATTAGTATGTAAAAAAATATTTTAATTATAACAAATTTGAGAATTCACATACAGATATACAGTAATTTCACATGTAATCACATTATTACAGTTTACCTTCATCCTGTTTTATACTCCAGAGCTGCACTCACTATTCTGCTGGTGCAGTCACTGTGTACATACATTACATTACTGATCCTGAGTTGCATCCTGTATTATACTCCAGAGCTGCACTCACTATTCTGCTGGTGCAGTCACTGTGTACATACATTACATTACTGATCCTGAGTTGCCTCCTGTATTATACTCCAGAGCTGCACTCACTATTCTGCTGGTGCAGTCACTGTGTACATACATTACATTACTGATCCTGAGTTGCATCCTGTATTATACTCCAGAGCTGCACTTACTATTCTGCTGGTGCAGTCACTGTGTACATACATTACATTACTGATCCTGAGTTACATCCTGTATTATACCCCAGAGCTGCACTCACTATTCTGCTGGTGCAGTCACTGTGTACATACATTACATTACTGATCCTGAGTTACCTCCTGTATTATACTCCAGAGCTGCACTCACTATTCTGCTGGTGCAGTCACTGTGTACATACATTACATTACTGATCCTGAGTTACCTCCTGTATTATACTCCAGAGCTGCACTCACTATTCTGCTGGTGCAGTCACTGTGTACATACAATACATTACTGATCCTGAGTTGCATCCTGTATTATACTCCAGAGCTGCACTCACTATTCTGCTGGTGCAGTCACTGTGTACATACATTACATTACTGATCCTGAGTGACATCCTGTATTATACTCCAGAGCTGCACTCACTATTCTGCTGGTGCAGTCACTGTGTACATACATTACATTACTGATCCTGAGTTGTATCCTGTATTATACTCCGGAGCTGTACTCACTATTCTGCTGGTGCAGTCACTGTGCACATACATTACATTACTGATCCTGAGTGACATCCTGTATTATACCCCAGAGCTGCACTCACTATTCTGCTGCTGCAGTCACTGTGTACATACATTACATTACTGATCCTGTGCTGACCCTGTGTTATATACAGTTATAATACATGATGCATTATACTCCAGAGCAGAACTCATTATTCTGCGCCCTTCCTGTACTTGCCCTATGTGCAGCACGGAGGGTCTGCACATTTGTGCGGAGTGGTAGGATTAGGATTTGTGGCTCTTACTCTGACCAGGGGCGTAACTTCTGCGGTCGCAGGGGCATGGAGTGCTTAGGGGCCCGCCGTGGCCGCCATCTGCGCATTACTGTCCTGACTGGCATATGGGGCCCAACGAGCAAAGGGGGCCGGCATTGGTGAACAATCGTTCTGTTAAATGGATCAAAGGAGATTGTAAAGAATCGTTCTATTGAAAGGAGTCAGAGGAGGATGTGAAGAATCATGATCATGAATTGACAAAAGGAGATTGTAAGTAATTTTTCTGATAAAAGGAGTCAGAGGAGGATGTGAAGAATGAATCTGATGAACAGACAGTGCAAAGTCAAGAAATCTGCATGTCAGATTGTACCTGGGCCAATGTTCCTTTAAGGTACCTTCACACGAAACGACTTTGTAACGATATCGCTAGCGATCCGTGACGTTGCAGCGTCCTCGCTAGCGATATCGTTTAGTTTGACACGCAGCAGCGATCAGGATCCTGCTGTGATGTCGCTGGTTGCTGAATAAAGTCCAGAACTTTATTTGGTCGTCCGATCGCCGTGTATCGTTGTGTTTGACAGCAAAAGCAACGATACCAGCGATGTTTTACACTGGTAACCAGGGTAAACATCGGGTTACCAAGCGCAGGGCCGCGCTTAGTAACCCGATGTTTACCCTGGTTACCAGCGTAAAAGTAAAAAAACAAACAGTACATACTCACCTGCGCGTCCCCCAGCGTCTGCTTCCTGACACTTACTGAGCGCCGGCCCTAAAGTGAAAGTGAAAGCACAGCGGTGACGTCACCGCTGTGCTGTTAGGGCCGGAGCTCAGTCAGTGTCAGGAAGCAGACGCTGGGGGACGCGCAGGTGAGCATGTACTGTTTGTTTTTTTACTTTTACGCTGGTAACCAGGGTAAACATCGGGTTACTAAGCGCGGCCCTGCGCTTAGCAACCCGATGTTTACCCTGGTTACCCGGGGACTTCGGCATCGTTGTCGCTATCGCTGCAGCGTCGCTTCGTGTGAAGGTACCTTTAGAAGAGTCCCATCACCTAGTGGAATCTATGACACGATGAGTCGCTGCAGGTCTGAAGGCCACAGGAGGTCCAATGTGCTAGGCCGGGGGTCTCTAGTGACGTGGCCCTTCATTGTCAGTACCGGAGTCTCTCTGGACAAGGTGTTCTGCATGGAGGGAGGTTCAGTTATTATGTCATTCACCTGGCGGATCAGGTTGGCGCTGCCAAGCACAAGGTCAGCACAGAGCTGGCACCGAGCACAGCGATCTATGAGGGTACAAAGGTCCATTTAGATTGTGAGCCCCATCGGGGACAGCGATGATAATGTGTGCAAACTGTAAAGCGCTGCGTAATATGTTAGCGCTATATAAAAAATAAAGATTATATAAAAAATAAAGATTAATAAAGATTATACAGACCGATAAAGCGACATCCGAAAATACAGTCATACTAACAGTACTGGGCGGTATATGATATTGTTCTCATCAGTAAGGGTAAGTTTAGAATCAGCAAAAAAACAGAGATGAACTGTCCTGCGATTTACCGCTGGCCAATATGGACCATAGACCGAACGAGAAGCAGCCATGCCAACGATGTGACGTCCGGCCCCGTCTCACATTGGCTCCTTTCTCCTACCCGGATCTCATGTGGTGCAACTTTTCCTTCCCAGAGCAGAGATCCACAATCAGGACCCTGTCTGATGTCCGAGGGGTCTGTGATTGGACGGTCACAAGAAATACCGATATTGGTGATCCAGCCTGTGTCCATAGTAAGACGGACGACAAGATGCCACACAGGGCGGCGCAGTGCGAACCTAAAGGGCTTCTCCCAGTATCACATACAGACATACAGGCCGCACAGAAGCTTCAGGAAAATATGGAACCATGCTGCAATGTAAGAATGGCTGCAGAAGTGCGAGTGTTAATAGTTTGTCTGGGGTCAGGTCTCAAGATGTTTGGCACAACCTCCTGCCGGGATCCTCCATAACCTGTGTACAAGTGACGAGAAGAAGTGATGGAGACGACGGGCGGTCACCAGATACTGATGATGGAGGCGACGGGTGGTCACCAGACACTGATGATGGAGGAGACAGGCAGTCACCAGATACTGATGATGGAGGCGACGGGCGGTCACCAGATACTGATGATGGAGGTGACAGGCGGCCACCAGATACTGATGATGGAGGCGACGGGCGGTCACCAGATACTGATGATGGAGGTGATGGGCGGTCACCAGATACTGATGATGGAGGCGACAGTCGGTCACCAGATACTGATGATGGAGATGACGGACGGTCACCAAATACTGATGATGGAGACGACAGGCAACTGTAACACCCCAGGTGGCCAGTTGTTATAGTGATATTGCCTTCCTTTCGTGAAGGGTAATATCATGCTTGTAGGCAAGGGGGATCTTCTTCACCAGGTAAGGCACCCACACACAACACATTCCAAATCCAGGCCAAAAGTGGGAGCTCAGGACCCGGATTCAGGGGAACTTCCCCAGCTTTAATTGTTCTGGTCAGGAGGAGGAGTTAGGCAGTTGGTGAGAGACAGTGGACAGAGGAGGAAGTCTGGAACTGAGGGCAGACAGCGGAGCCGTGCAGCCAGAATTTGAGCTGCAGCTCCAGGAAGGAAGGAGATCCCGAAGGGTTGAATGTGGTGGAGCTATTGAGAAAAGGAGCAGAGGAGAGATAAAGGGCTCAGAGGGGAACTGTGACCGGGCACCCTCAGAGCCAGAACGCAGAAACCGGGCATCGGGAGCCCGAGGTCGTGTCGCTCTTCAGGACGCATGACAGAACCGGAGGGCTAAGAACAGTATGTGAGTTGCCCACACCACACCTGAAGATGCAGCAGCACCTGAAGGACCTGGGGCATGATAGAGACCCTGTAAATTGGCTCAAGCTGCCATACAGGTACCTGTCCCAGGACAGGGGAAAAGAGGGGTACCTTGCCAGCAAGCTTCAGGCAGCAGGGACCTCATACACCAGCGTTAGCAAGAAAGGCTCACGGATCTCAACTGGAAAATGGATTCATCTATTGCCTCCAGGCCGGCCGGACCACCGCGACACCTGTACCTGGTACCCTGGACTGAGATGGACTGCTACCATCAGTAAACCAGGTAAAGACTGCAAACCTGTGTCCTGGTTCTTTACTATACCATCCACCACACCATCTGTGCCATACACCTTGGGAGCCCTGGGTGTTATGACCTGGTGGTTAAGGAGCAACATGGGACGAGCTCTGAGGAGGTGGTATCTGTACTGACCGCAGTTCCTAATCCTAACACCAACACTAGAAGTAGCCGTGGGATGTTCCTGTCACTCCCTAGACACCTCGTCACAGCCTGAGAACTAACTACCCCTAAAGATGGAAACAGAAAGCTATCTCGCCTCAGAGAAAATCCCCAAAAGGAAAGATAGCCCCCCACATATATTGACTGAGTGCAGAGGGAAATGACATACATAGAAATGAAAACAAATTTTAGCAAAGGAGGCCACTACTAATCAATATAGACAGAACAGGAAAGGATACTGTGCGGTCAGAATTAAAAACTTAAAATCCACGCAGAGTTTACAAAAATAATCTCCACACCGACTCACGGTGTGGAGGGCAAATCTGCTTCCCCAGAGCTTCCAGCTAGACTGAATATATCATACTGACAAGCTGGACAAGAAAAAACATAACATGAGCTGATCGATTAAGTCCACAGCAAATGGACAACCAAAAGAACTAGCAAGAACTTATCTTTTGCTGAAATGGACAGGCCATCAGAAAAATCCAAGGAGAGATCTGAATCCAACCTAGAAACATTGACAGCTGGCATTGACTGAAGACCAGAGCCAGGTTAAATAGCAGAGCCAGGAGAGACGATCAGTGGAAGCAGCTGCTAATGCTAAACCCAAGGAGCAGCAGTTCCACTTAAAACCACCGGAGGGAGTCCAAGGGCAGAATTCACAAAAGTGCCATTCACAACCACCGGAGGGAGCCCAAGAACGGAATTCACAACAGTACCCCCCCCCTTGAGGAGGGGTCACCGAACCCTCACCAGAGCCCCCAGGCCGATCAGGACGAGCCAAGTGAAAAGCACGAACCAAATTGGCAGCATGGACATCGGAGGCAACAACCCAAGAATTATCCTCCTGGCCATAACCCTTCCACTTGACCAGATACTGAAGCTTCCGCCTCGAAAAACGAGAATCCAAAATCTTCTCCACCACATATTCCAACTCCCCCTCAACCAACACCGGAGCAGGAGGATCAACAGAGGGAACAACGGGCACCACATATCAACAAAGATCTATGGAAAACATTATGGATGGAAAAAGAAGCTGGAAGGGCCAAACGAAAAGATACTGGATTGATAATTTCAGAAATCTTATAAGGCTCAATAAAGCGAGGCTTGAACTTAGGGGAAGAAACCTTCATAGGAACATGACGAGAAGATAACCAGACTAAATCCCCAACACGAAGCCGGGGACTAACACACCGACGACGGTTAGCAAAACGTTGAGCCTTCTCCTGAGACAACGTCAAATTGTCCACCACATGAGTCCAAATCTGCTGCAACCTGTCCACCACAGAATCCACACCAGGACAGTCAGAAGGCTCAACCTGCCCTGAAAAAAAACGAGGATGAGAACCAAAATTTCCAAAAAAAGGCGAAACCAAGGTAGCCGAACTAGCCCGATTATTAAGGGCAAACTCGGCCAACGGCAAGAAGGTCACCCAATCATCCTGATCAGCAGACACAAAGCATCTCAAATAGGTCTCCAAGGTCTGATTGGTTCGCTCAGTTTGGCCATTTGTCTGAGGATGAAATGCTGAAGAAAAAGACAAATCAATGCCCATTCTAGCACAAAAGGACCGCCAAAACCTCGAAACAAACTGGGAACCTCTGTCAGACACAATATTCTCTGGAATGCCATGCAAACGAACCACATGCTGAAAAAATAATGGAACCAAATCAGAGGAGGAAGGCAACTTAGGCAAAGGTACCAAATGGACCATCTTAGAAAACCGGTCACAAACCACCCAGATGACAGACATCTGGGAAAAAGGAAGATCCGAAACAAAATCCATGGAAATATGCGTCCAGGGCCTCTCAGGGACCGGCAAAGGCAAAAGCAACCCACTAGCATGGGAACAACAAGGCTTGGCCCGGGCACAAGTCCCACAGGACTGCACAAAAGAACGCACATCCCGCGACAAGGAAGGCCACCAAAAGGACCTAGCAACCAAATCTCTGGTACCAAAAATCCCAGGATGACCAGCCAACACTGAACAATGAACCTCAGAAATTACCTTACTAATCCATCTATCAGGAACAAACAGCTTCCCCACTGGACAGCGGTCAGGTTTATCAGCCTGAAACTCCCGAAGCACCCGCCGTAAATCAGGGGAGATGGCAGAAAGAATCACCCCCTCCTTGAGAATACCAACCGGCTCAAGGACTCCCGGAGAATCAGGCAAAAAACTCCTAGAAAGGGCATCAGCCTTCACATTCTTAGATCCCGGAAGATACGAGACCACAAAATCAAAACGGGAGAAAAACAGGGACCATCGAGCTTGTCTAGGATTCAACCGCTTGGCAGACTCAAGGTAAATCAGATTCTTATGATCGGTCAAGACCACAATGCGGTGCTTTGCTCCCTCAAGCCAATGTCGCCACTCCTCGAATGCCCACTTCATAGCCAACAACTCCCGATTGCCGACATCATAATTACGCTCAGCAGGCGAAAACTTTCTGGAGAAGAAGGCACACGGTTTCATCAAAGAGCCAACAGAACTTCTCTGATACAAAACGGCCCCTGCCCCAATCTCAGAAGCGTCAACCTCAACCTGAAAAGGGAGAGAAACATCCAGCTGACGCAACACAGGGGCAGAAGTAAAACGACGTTTAAGCTCCTGAAAGGCCTCAACAGCCGCAGAGGACCAATTCATCACATCAGCGCCTTTGTTCCTCAAATCGGTCAGGGGCTTAACAACACTGGAAAAGTTAGCAATGAAATGGAGATAAAAATTAGCAAAGCCCAAAAATTTCTGGAGGCTTTTCACAGATGTGGGTTGAGTCCAATCATAAATAGCCTGGACCTTAACAGGATCCATTTCAATAGCCGAGGGAGAAAAAATGAAACCCAAAAAAGAAACCTTCTGAACTCCAAAAAGGCACTTAGACCCCTTCACAAACAACGCATTAGCACGAAGGATCTGAAATACCATCCTGACCTGTTTCACATGAGACTCCCAATCATCGGAAAAAAACAAAATATCATCCAAATATACAATCATGAATTTATCCAGATAATTCCGGAAGATATCATGCATAAAGGAGTGAAACACAGATGGAGCATTAGAGAGCCCGAATGGCATCACAAGGTATTCAAAATGGCCTTCGGGTGTATTAAATGCAGTTTTCCATTCGTCACCCTGTTTAATACGAACAAGATTATACGCCCCTCGAAGCTCGATCTTAGTAAACCAACTAGCCCCCTTAATCCGAGCAAACAAATCAGAAAGCAAAGGTAAAGGGTATTGGAATTTGACTGTGATCTTATTGAGAAGGCGATAATCTATACAGGGTCTCAAGGAGCCATCCTTCTTGGCAACAAAAAAGAATCCCGCTCCCAACGGTGACGAAGACGTGCGAATATGCCCCTTCTCCAAAGACTCCTTAACATAACTCCGCATGGCGGCATGCTCTGGCACAGACAGATTGAAAAGTCGGCCCTTAGGGAACTTACAGCCAGGAATCAAGTTAATAGCACAATCACAGTCCCTATGAGGAGGAAGGGAGCTGGACTTGGGCTCATCAAATACATCCTGGAAATCCGACAAAAACTCAGGAACTTCAGAAGAGGGGGAAGAGGAAATTGACATCAAAGGAACATCACTATGTATCCCTTGACAACCCCAACTAGTCACAGACATAGATTTCCAATCCAGCACCGGATTATGTACCTGTAACCATGGAAAACCCAGCACAACAACATCATGCAAATTATGCATGTACATGGTCAACTGTGTCCAGTACTGAGGTTTATTCTTGGCCAATGGCGTAGCATCAATCCCCCTCAAGGGAATAGGGCTCTGCAAAGGCTGCAAGGAAAAACCACAGCATCTGGCGAACTCTAAGTCCATTAAGTTCAGGGCAGCGCCTGAATCCACAAATGCCATAACAGAAAAGGACGATAATGAGCAAATCAGGGTAACAGACAAGAGAAATTTAGTCTGTACAGTACTAATGGTAACAGACCTAGCGACCCTCTTAATACGCTTAGGGCAATCAGAAATAGCATGAGCAGAATCACCACAGTAAAAACACAGCCTATTCTGACGTCTGAATTCCTGCCGTTCTGCTCTAGTCAAAATCCTATCACATTGCATAGGCTCAGGACTCTGCTCAGAGGACACTGCCATATGGTGCACAACTTTGCGCTCGCGCAGGCGCCGATCAATCTGAATGGCCAAAGACATTGATTCGTTCAAACCAGCCGGCGTGGGGAACCCCACCATAACATCTTTAAGGGCTTCAGAAAGACCCTTTCTGAAAATTGCTGCCAGGGCATACTCATTCCATTTTGTGAGCACAGACCACTTTCTAAATTTCTGGCAGTATACTTCTGCCGCTTCCTGACCCTGACACAGAGCCAGCAAGGTTTTTTCTGCCTGATCCACAGAATTAGGTTCGTCATACAGCAATCCGAGCGCTTGAAAAAATGCGTCTACATTAAGCAATGCAGGATTCCCTGACTCAAGGGAGAATGCCCAGTCCTGCAGGTCTCCACGCAGCAGAGAAATGACAATCTTCACCTGCTGAATGGGGTCACCAGAGGAACGGGGTCTCAAAGCAAAAAACAATCTGCAGTAATTTTTAAAGTTCAAAAATTTAGATCTATCCCCAAAAAAACAAATCAGGAGTAGGAATTCTAGGCTCTAAAACCGGAGTCTGAACAACATAATCTTGGATACTCTGTACCCTTGCAGCGAGTTGATCCACACGAGAGAACAAACCCTGAACATCCATGTCAGCACCAGAATCCTGAACCACCCAGAGATTAAGGGGAAAAAAAAGACAAAACAGACTGCAAAGAGAAAAAAAAAAAAAATGGCTCAGAACTTTTTTTTTCCCTCTTTTGAGATGCATTCAACACATTGCTGGCCAGCTGTACTGTTATGACCTGGTGGTTAAGGAGCAACATGGGACCAGCTCTGAGGAGGTCGTATCTGTACTGACCGCAGTTCCTGATCCTAACACCAACACTAGAAGTAGCCGTGGGATGTTCCTGTCACTCCCTAGACACCTCGTCACAGCCTGAGAACTAACTACCCCTAAAGATGGAAACAGAAAGCTATCTCGACTCAGAAAAAATCCCCAAAAGGAAAGATAGCCCCCCACAAATATTGACTGTGAATGGAGAGGGAAATTACATACACAGAAATGAAAACAGATTTTAGCAAAGGAGGCCACTACTAATCTAGATAGACAGAACAGGAAAGGATACTGTGCGGTCAGAATTAAAAACTAAAAGTCCACGCAGAGTTTACAAAAATAATCTCCACACCGTCTCACGGTGTGGAGGGCAAATCTGCTTCCCCAGAGCTTCCAGCTAGACTGAATATATCATACTGACAAGCTGGACAAGAAAAAACATAACATGAGCTGAGCGATTAAGTCCACAGCAAATGGACAACCAAAAGAACTAGCAAGAACTTATCTTTTGCTGAAATGGACAGGCCATCAGAGAAATCCAAGGAGAGATCTGAATCCAACCTAGAAACATTGACAGCTGGCATTGACTGAAGACCAGAGCCAGGTTAAATAGCAGCGCCAGGAGAGACGATCAGTGGAAGCAGCTGCTAATGCTAAACCCAAGGAGCAGCAGTTCCACTTAAAACCACCGGAGGGAGTCCAAGGGCAAAATTCACAAAAGTGCCATTCACAACCACCGGAGGGAGCCCAAGAACGGAATTCACAACACCTGGGGACCCCGCTTCACCTGTGAGAAGCGTCACCATCAGCGTCGGTCCCTACTGACCGAAAACCACAGGTGGCATCACGAACACAGACTGTATTACCAAATTCCCTTTAAAGACCTTTCCCCTTTAAGTGAGCACCCAGGGCCACTGACCGGGTTGCAATCACCGTGACATCCCCTTTAAGTGCGACCGGACCCGGTACTGAGTACCCCACTGCCCAGGTTGGTGACTCATCCTTTTGGCATCACGAACAGGATGGACCGACCCATTGAAATGGGTCCTGTGTGCCATGGACTGTAATGGACTGTGTAAAATTGTTTGATGGCCGCCATTGTTGCACCACGAAGCGGATAAAGGAGGAAGATGTTTTGCCATGGGTGGAGTTCAAGAAGCTGGATCCACCCACTACAGTGACTTTGATGCAAATAAAACATGTCCGTCACCAGGACGGAACCGCCCCCAGAAATGGCCGGCGGGAAAGTGGGGCAGAGACCGCCCACGAAAGAGGAAGGAGAGAGTGATTGAGCAGGATGCGGGAAAGCGTGGCCGCAGCATGGCTGCACGCTACCCGGTAACTGCATTGGCGGACAGCAGTGGAGAGCCGCCGGGACCTACAAGAAACCTCAGACCTGAAGCCTACTTTGGACCCGGAGCTCCTCGGCGCGGAGATGGAGAAGCTGGCCCGACGACTCCTGCGGACCCAGATGACAGCGGTGGCCACATGGAAGGAGTCCCTGATCCGAAGGATGGCGACCGTGCAGCCGCAGATCACATCACCAGCGCTCACAGCCTCAGCGGAGCCGGAGGGAGCGACGCTGCTGCAGGAAATGGCACCGACAGAAGACCCGGAGCCAGAAAGCAAGGTCCTGCTGGAAAAGATGGCGACGCCAATGACAAACCTGGAGTCCGCACCTTTGACCCCAACGGAGCCGGAAAGCGAGACGCTGCAATCCGAGATGACAAGGCCACAGCACCAGGCCCTGGAAGCAGCGTTCCTGGCCCCAGCGGAGGCAAAGAAGGACACCGGCACTGGCGATACAGGTAGGCAAACTGCCCCGGTAGCTGAAACAACCCTGGTGGGACCCCTATCACCCCGCCGACTGTATCACCTGGCCAGTCAGTAACTGTTGCAGTAATATGGGACCGTATGACCGATATGGGAGATGCACTTACTGATCCAATGGTACCTGAACCATCGCCCTTGAAAGTATGCAGGCCTAAAGAGACTATTCGTTGGAGGCACCTAATACGGACATTATGGGGTTCCCAATAGAGGTCCAAACAGCAGCTAATAGCGTGGAGATAATAGGAACAGAGGATTATTGTAGACATCAGGTACTAAAACTGGCCACAGAAGAGAAACAACGGAGAGCGAGATGGGAGGCTATGGAGGAATGTAATATGCTAGCTAAAGCCAGAACCCGCAACTGCAATCCAACAGGCAGAGGAGCAGTAAGAACTGGAACTGTTGTTACTTTCAACCTGGACAGAGGATGGGAATTTATCAGAGAACAAGGAGGACATAAGGAACTGTTTGTCAACCATAAAGACGTTGAGTCACAGCTCTTAAGGAGACACCCTGACCGCGATCTGTACCTCGGTGACAAAGTGACCTATACCCGGTAACATGGAGAAAGGGGAAACTACGCCCTTCATAATAAAAGGTGCCCAGGACAGCATAATTACACCCATGTAGCCACTGAAAGTGGAACGCAGACCCAGGCTACACAAACTTCAGATGATGGACAGTTTTCCATGGAGTCACCAGTTGTGATACACACCAAAGGACTTCTCCAGCAGGGAGGCTGTGCACGCCAGAACCTGCCCTGGAAGAATAATTGAAGAGAGGTTCACCTGAGTGAAAGTAATGTTGTAATTATGTTATGTTGATGTTTCCTTTACAGTTTATATAGACCATGACAACCTGAGAACTTTAGCCCTGTAAATAGTTCGGCACCTGTTCTGGTGCCCCTCATTGGTACTGTCACGCGCTGGTAGCATAAGTAGGACTGTGTGTTTACCTGTTTTGCTTTTCAGACTTGGAGCAGAACTGCACGGCGTAGAGGAGATCAGGATTGATCAATGCTCCTTGCTATTCAAATGTTTGCACTTTCTTGTACCTGTGTGCACTTGTATTATGTTTGTTATGCAACGTTCAAGAAACCGCACCTCCCATAAAGGGAAGCTTTCGTTTAACCTGCTAACCTGTTGACATGCATGTCCAAAAATGTATTTAACCTGTACTGTTGATTTTCTTTTCCCAGTCCAGGAGTACTGGATTTAACAGGGGGGGGGGGGGGGGCGGTAACATCCCAAGTGGCCAGTTGTTACAGTGATATTGCCTTCCTTTCGGGGAGGTGTTATGATTTTCCCAATGGCAGGGAAATCAAAAATAACAAACGGACTAGCTCTCGGGTGATGGAAACTAAAGTGACCGTGACCTGAACCTGACACAACACTGGAAGTAGCCGGGGAGTGTTTCCTACGATGCCCTAGACACCACGCGCCAGCCGGAGATCTAACTACCCCTATCAGAGGAATATACAGGCCTGCCTTACCTCCAGAGATGAACCCCAAAAGGAGATAGCAGGCCCCCACAAATATTGACGGTGAGTCAAGAGGAAAAGACATACATAGGATGAACAGCAGATTTAGCACAGTGAGGTCCGCTTACTAGATAGCAGAAGTACAGGAAAGAGTTACTTCACGGTCAACTTCAAAACACTACTCAAAAACACCATCCTGAAATTACTTTAAAACTCCAGTGACAACTCATGCCACTGGAGTGGCAATTTCAGTCCACGAGAGCTTCCAGCTACAGAGAGTCACATTGCAGATAGCTGGACAAAAAATAGCATTAACTAGGAACAAAATTCAACTTAGCTGAACTGGAACTTGAGGCAGGAGAATGCAACAGAATGCTACTGATACATTGTTGGCCGGCATCAGACCAGCAGCCAAGCAGGCTTAAATAGGAAACTCCCCTAATGGGTGTCAACAGGTGATCAAGGATAGAAGAAGGCAAATAAGTGGCAATACCATAAAACACCACCGGGGGAGCCCACAAACAGAATTCACAACAGTACCCCCCCCTTAAGGAGGGGGCACCGAACCCTCACCAGAACCACCAGGGCGATCTGGATGAGCACTATGGAATGCACGAACCAAATCAGGAGCATGAACATCAGATGCTGTCACCTAAGAATTATCCTCCTGGCCATAGCCTTTCCACTTAACCAGATACTGAAGTTTCCGTCTGGAAACACGGGAGTCCAAGATCTTTTCCACCACATACTCCAACTCACCCTCAACCAGCACAGGAGCAGGAGGATCAGCAGACGGAACAACCGGCACCTCATACCTCCGCAATAATGACCGATGAAAAACATTATGAATAGTAAAAGATGCTGGGAGGTCCAAACGAAAGGACACAGGATTGAGAACCTCCAGAATCCTATAAGGGCCGATAAACCGAGGCTTAAACTTAGGAGACCAGACCTTCATAGGAACAAATCGAGAAGACAACCAAACCAGGTCCCCAACACAAAGACGAGGACCGACACGCCGATGACGATTAGTGAACTGTTGAGTCTTCTCCTGGGACAACTTCAGATTGTCCACAACCTGTCCCCAAATCTGATGCATTCTATCAACCACAGCATCTACTCCAGGACAATCCGAAGACTCCAATTGACCGGACGAAAAGCGAGGGTGAAACCCTGAATTACAAAAAAATGGAGAAACCAAAGTGGCAGAACTGGCCCGATTGTTAAGGGCAAACTCTGCCAATGGCAAAAAATCAAGCCAATCGTCCTGATCAGCGGACACAAAACACCTCAAGTAAGTCTCCAAGGTCCGATTAGTACGCTCAGTCTGGCCATTAGTCTGAGGATGGAATGCAGACGAAAACGACAAGTCGATGCCCATCCTGGCACAGAACGCCCGCCAAAATCTAGACACAAACTGAGTACCCCTGTCAGACACTATATTCTCAGGAATACCATGCAAACGCACAACATTCTGAAAAAATAGAGGGACCAGCTCAGAGGAGGAGGGCAATTTGGGCAAAGGTACCAAGTGAACCATCTTGGAAAAACGGTCACACACCACCCAGATGACGGACATCCTACGAGAAACAGGAAGGTCAGAAATAAAGTCCATAGAGATGTGCGTCCAAGGCCTCTTAGGAATAGGCAAGGGCAACAACAACCCGCTGGCCCGGGAACAGCAGGGCTTAGCCCGAGCACAAACATCACAAGACTGCACAAAAATACGTACATCTCGAGACAAGGAAGGCCACCAGAAGGACCTAGACACCAGATCCCTGGTGCCAAAAATTCCAGGATGACCTGCCAACGCGGAAGAGTGAACCTCCGAAATAACTCTACTGGTCCAGTCATCAGGGACAAACAGTCTACCAGGCGGACAGCGATCAGGCCTATCCACCTGAAACTCCTGCAAAGAGCGCCGCAGGTCTGGGGAGACAGCTGACAATATCACCCCATCCTTCAGGATGCCAGTAGGTTCGGAATCACCAGGCGAGTCAGGCTCAAAACTCCTAGAGAGGGCATCCGCCCTCACATTCTTAGACCCAGGCAGATATGAGACCACAAAGTTAAATCGAGAGAAAAACAACGACCAGCGCGCCTGTCTAGGATTCAGACGCCTGGCTGACTCAAGATAAATTAGATTTTTGTGGTCAGTCAAGACCACCACCTGGTGTCTAGCACCCTCAAGCCAATGACGCCACTCCTCAAATGCCCACTTCATGGCCAAGAGCTCCCGATTTCCAACATCATAATTTCGCTCAGCGGGCGAAAACTTTCGAGAGAAAAACGCACATGGTCTCATCACTGAGCAGTCAGGACCTTTCTGCGACAAAACTGCACCTGCTCCGATCTCGGAAGCATCTACTTCAACCTGGAACGGGAGCGAAACATCAGGCTGGCGCAACACAGGAGCAGAAGAAAAGCGGCGCTTAAGCTCCCGAAAGGCCTCCACAGCCGCAGAGGACCAATTAGCAACATCAGCACCCTTCTTGGTCAAATCAGTCAAAGGTTTAGCAATGGCAGAAAAACCCGCTATGAATCGGCGATAGAAATTAGCAAATCCCAAGAACTTCTGAAGACTCTTTAGAGAAGTAGGTTGTATCCAATCACAAATAGCCTGAACCTTAACAGGGTCCATCTCCATAGATGAAGGGGAAAAAATATATCCCAGAAAGGAAATTCTCTGAACCCCAAAAATACACTTTGAGCCCTTCACAAATAGAGAATTAGCTCGTAAAACCTGAAAAACTCTCCTGACCTGTTGAACATGAGATTCCCAGTCCTCCGAAAAAATCAAAATATCATCCAAATACACAATCATAAATTTATCCAGATACTCACGGAAAATATCGTGCATAAAGGACTGAAAAACGGAAGGGGCATTCGCGAGACCGAAAGGCATTACCAAATACTCAAAATGGCCTTCAGGCGTATTAAATGCGGTCTTCCACTCATCCCCCTGCTTAATCCGCACCAAATTATACGCACCACGTAGATCGATCTTAGTGAACCACTTCGCCCCCTTTATGCGAGCAAAAAGATCAGTCAGTAAAGGTAACGGGTACTGGTATTTAACAGTAATCTTATTCAGAAGTCGATAGTCGATACAAGGTCTCAATGAACCATCCTTTTTACCCACAAAGAAAAACCCTGCCCCCAATGGAGACAAAGAGGGGCGAATATGACCCTTTTCCAAAGATTCTCTGATATACTCCCGCATAGCAGTATGTTCAGGTACAGACAAATTAAACAAGCGACCCTTAGGAAATTTACTACCGGGAATCAACTCAATAGCGCAGTCACACTCTCTGTGAGGGGGGAGAGAATCAGTTTTAGGCTCCTGAAAGACATCATAAAAATCTGACAGAAATGCTGGGATCTCAGAGGGAGTAGATGAAGAAATGGGAACCAAAGGTGCATCCCCATGAATCCCCCGACATCCCCAGCTCAGCACAGACATTGATCTCCAGTCCAAGACTGGATTATGAATTTGTAACCATGGTAATCCAAGTACTAATACGTCATGTAGATTATATAACACAAGGAAACGAATAATCTCCTGATGGTCTGGGGAAAGATGCATAGTCACTTGTGTCCAATATTGTGGTTTATTGCTAGCCAAAGGTGTAGAATCAATACCCTTTAAGGGAATAGAAACCTCCAGAGGCTCTAAATCAAACCCACAACGCTTGGCAAAGGACCAATCCATGAGACTCAGAGCGGCGCCAGAATCCACATAAGCATCCACAGTAACAGATGACAAAGTACAAATCAATGTCACGGACAAAAGAAATTTAGACTGCAAGGTACCCATAGAAAAAGATTTATCAACCTTTTTATCAACCTTCTTTATGCGTTTAGAGCATGCTGATATAACATGAGCTGGATCTCCACAATAGAAGCACAACCCATTTTTGCGCCTGTAATTCTGTCGTTCGCCTCTAGACAATACACTATCGCATTGCATATGCTCTGGTGCCTTTTCAGAGGTCACCGCCAAATGATGCACAGGTCTTTGCTCAGAAGATACCGCCATATGGTGCACAGGTTTTTGCTCAGAAGATACCGCCATATGGTGCACAGGTTTTTGCTCAAAAGATACCGCCATATGGTGCACAGATTTTTGCTCAGAAGATACCGCCATATGGTGCACAGATTTGCGCTCCCGTAAACGCCGATCAATCTGGATAGCCAATTTCATGGCATCATTCAGACCTGTAGGCACAGGGAACCCCACCATGACATCCTTCACGGCATCAGAGAGACCTTCTCTGAAATTAGCTGCTAGAGCGCACTCATTCCATTTAGTAAGCACCGACCATTTACGAAATTTCTGGCAGTATATCTCAGCTTCATCTTGCCCTTGGGATAGAGCTATCAAGGCTTTCTCAGCCAAAATCTCTAAATTAGGTTCTTCATAAAGCAACCCCAAAGCCAGAAAAAACGCATCTACATTTAATAACGCAGGATCCCCTGGCGACAATGCAAATGCCCAACTTTGTGGGTCACCCCGCAATAGAGAAATAACAATTTTAACCTGTTGCGCAGGATCACCAGCAGAGTGAGATTTCAGAGACAAAAACAATTTACAATTCTCTCTGAAATTCAAAAAACGGGATCTGTCTCCGGTAAAAAATTCAGGCATAGGGATCTTAGGTTCAGACATTGGAGCACGAATAACAAAATCTTGTAAGTTCTGGACCTTTGAAGCCAGGTTATTCAGACCTGCAACCAAACTCTGTGGATCCATGATTCAAACAGGTGTAACCAAAGCCATTCAGAGAAAGAGGAGAGGAAGAAAAAAAAAAAAAGGCTGAAGACTGCAGTTTAAGCAAGGAGTACAAATAAGCACTAAGGTGCACTTTCCAAACACAGAAGGAAAAAAAAACCTTTTCATATCCTTTCCTGCTTTAGTGCATAGTTTTAACACATGTGGCCGGCCAAACTATTATGATTTTCCCAATGGCAGGGAAATCAAAAATAACAAACGGACTAGCTCTCGGGTGATGGAAACTAAAGTGACCGTGACCTGAACCTGACACAACACTGGAAGTAGCCGGGGAGTGTTTCCTACGATGCCCTAGACACCACGCGCCAGCCGGAGATCTAACTACCCCTATCAGAGGAATATACAGGCCTGCCTTACCTCCAGAGATGAACCCCAAAAGGAGATAGCAGCCCCCCACAGATATTGACGGTGAGTCAAGAGGAAAAGACATACGTAGGATGAACAGCAGATTTAGCACAGTGAGGTCCGCTTACTAGATAGCAGAAGTACAGGAAAGAGTCACTTCACGGTCAACTTCAAAACACTACTCAAAAACACCATCCTGAAATTACTTTAAAACTCCAGTGACAACTCATGCCACTGGAGTGGCAATTCCAGTCCACGAGAGCTTCCAGCTACAGAGAGTCACATTGCAAATAGCTGGACAAAAATAGCATAAACTAGAAACAAAATTCAACTTAGCTGAACTGGAACTTGAGGCAGGAGAATGCAACAGAATGCTACTGATACATTGTTGGCCGGCATCGGACCAGCAGCCAAGCAGCCTTAAATAGGAAACTCCCCTAATGGGTGTCAACAGGTGATCAAGGATAGAAGAAGGCAAATAAGTGGCACTACCATAAAACACCACCGGGGGAGCCCACAAACAGAATTCACAACAGGGAGGGTAATATCATGCTTGGAGCAAAGGGGATCCCCTTCACCAGGTAATCCACCCACACACAACACATTCCAAATCGAGGCCAGAAGGGGGAGCTCAGGACCCGGATTCTGGGGAGCTTCCCCAGCTTGATGTGTTCTGGTCAGGAGGAGGAGTTAGGCAGTTGGTGAGAGACAGTGGACAGAGGAGGAAGTCTGGAACTGAGGGCAGACAGCGGAGCCGTGCAGCCAGGATTTGAGCTGCAGCTCCGGGAAGGAAGAACGCGAGGGGTTGAATGTGGTGGAGCTATTGAGGGAAGGAGCAGAGGAGAGATAAAGGGCTCAGAGGGGAACTGTGAACGGGCACCCTCAGAACCAGAACACAGAAACCGGGCACCAGAAGCCCGAGGTCGTGTCGCTCTCCAGGACGCACGACAGAACCGGAGGGCTAAGGCTATGTGCACACATTCAGGATTTCTTGCAGAAATTTCCTGAGCAAAACCGGACATTTTCTGCAAGAAATCCGCATGCGTTTTTCTCTCGGTTTTGTTGCATTTTTTGTGCGTTTTTGTGCGTTATTTTCGGGGGGGGGGGGGGGGTTCTGGAGGTTCCCAATGCATAACATAGCGGGAAAAACGGGAAAAATCCGTAAAATTAATGAACATGATGTGTTTTTTACCGTGATGCGTTTTTTTGTGGGAAAAAATGCACCATGTGCAGAAAAATTGCGGAATGCACTCTAAATGATGGGATGCGTAATGTATGCGTTTTTTATGCGTTTTTATAGTGAAAAAATGTGAAAAATCCGCAACATGTGCACACAGCCTTAGAACTGTATGTGAGTTGACCACATCACACCTGAAGACGCAGCAGCACCTGAAGGGCCCAGGTCATGATAGAGACCCTGTAAATCGTCTCAAGCTGCCCGTCATACAGGTACCTGTCCCAGGACAGGGGAAAAGAGGGGTACCTTGCCAGCAAGCTTCAGGCAGCATGGACCTCGCACACCAGAATTAGCAGGAAAGGCTCACGGACCTCAACTGGAAAAGGGATTCATCTATTGCCTCCAGGCCGGCCGGACCACCGCGACACCTGTACCTGGTACCCTGGACTGAGGCTGACTGCTACCATCATTAAACCAGGTAAAGACTGCAAACCTGTGTCCTGGTTCTTTACTATACCATCCACCACACCATCTGTACCATACACCTTGGGAGCCCTGGGGATCCCGCCTCACCTCTGGGAAGAATCACCATCTTGCTGCATAACATCACCCCAGAGGACCCCTTTAAGCAGCAGTCGGTCCCTACTGACTGAAAACCACAGGTAGCGTCACGAACATAAACTTTATTACCAAATTCCCTTTAAAGACCTTTCGCCTTTAAGTGAGCGCCCAGGGCCACGGACCGGGTCGCAGCCACCGTGACATTCACTTTAACCCCTCTGTGACCTTTGACGTACTATCCCGTCGAGGTGACCTGGGCCTATCTGACCCTTGACGGGATAGTACGTCATAGCCGATCGGCCGCGCTCACGGGGGGAGCGCGGCCGATCGCGGCCGGGTGTCAGCTGCATATCGCAGCTGACATCCGGCACTATGTGCCAGGAGCGGTCACGGACCGCCCCCGGCACATTAACCCCCGGCACACCGTGATCAAACATGATCGCGATGTGCCGGCGATGCAGGGAAGCATCGCGCAGGGAGAGGGCTCCCTGCGGGCTTCCCTGAGCCCCCCGCAGCAACGCGATGTGATCGCGTTGCTGCGAGGGTCTTACCTCCCTCCCTGCCTGCTCCAGACCCGGATCCAAGATGGCCGCGGATCCGGGTCCTGCAGGGAGGGAGGTGGCTTCACAGACGCCTGCTCAGAGCAGGCACTGTGAAGCAGCCTGCACTTCAATCAGATCGGTGATCTGTCAGAGTGCTATGCAAACTGGCAGATCACCGATCTGTATTGTCCCCCCCTGGGGCAAAGTAAAAAAGTAAAAAAAAAAATTTCCAAATGTGTAAAAAAAAATAAAAAAAAATATTCCAAAATAATGAAAAAAAAAAAATTATTATTCCCATAAATACATTTCTTTACCTAAATATAAAAAAAACAAAACAATAAAAGTACACATATTTAGTATCGCCGCGTCCGTAACGACCCGACCTATAAAACTGGACCACTCGTTAACCCCTTCAGTAAACACCGTAAGAAAAAAAAAAAAAAAAAACGAGGCAAAAAACAACGCTTTATTATCATACCGCCGAACAAAAAGTGGAATAACACGCGATCAAAAATACAGATATAAATAACCATGGTACCGCTGAAAGCGTCATCTTGTCCCGCAAATAACGAGCCACCATACAGCATCATCAGCAGAAAAATAAAAAAGTTATAGTCCTGAGAATAAAGCGATGCAAAAATAATTATTTTTTCCATAAAATAGTTTTTATCGTATAAAAGCGCCAAAACATAAAAAAAATAATATAAATGAGATATCGCTGTAATCGTACTGACCCGACGAATAAAACTGCTTTATCAATTTTACCAAACGCGGAACGGTATAAACGCCTCCCCCAAAAGAAATTCATGAATAGCTGGTTTTTGGTCATTCTGCCTCACAAAAATCGGAATAAAAAGCGATCAAAAAATGTGACGTGCCCAAAAATGTTACCAATAAAAACGTCAACTCGTCCCGCAAAAAACAAGACCTCACATGACTCTGTGGACCAAAATATGGAAAATTTATAGCTCTCAAAATGTGGTAACGCAAAAAATATTTTTTGCAATAAAAAGCGTCTTTCAGTGTGTGACGGCTGCCAATCATAAAAATCCGCTAAAAAACCCGCTATAAAAGTAAATCAAACCCCCCTTCATCACCCCCTTAGTTAGGGAAAAATAAAAAAAAAGTATTTATTTCCATTTTCCCATTAGGGCTAGGGTTAGGGCTAGGGTTGGGGCTAGGGTTAAGGCTACAGTTAGGGTTGGGGCTAAAGTTAGGGTTAGGGTTGGGGCTAAAGTTACGGTTAGGGTTTAGATTACATTTACGGTTGGGAATAGGGTTGGGATTAGGGTTAGGGGTGTGTCAGGGTTAGAGGTGTGGTTAGGGTTACTGTTGGGATTAGGGTTAGGGGTGTGTTTGGATTAGGGTTTCAGTTATAATTGGGGGGTTTCCACTGTTTCGGCACATCAGGGGCTCTCCAAACGCGACATGGCGTCCGATCTCAATTCCAGCCAATTCTGCGTTGAAAAAGTAAAACAGTGCTCCTTCCCTTCCGAGCTCTCCCGTGTGCCCAAACAGGGGTTTACCCCAACATATGGGGTATCAGCGTACTCAGGACAAATAGAACAACAACCTTTGGGGTCCAATTTCTCCTGTTACCCCTAGGAAAATACAAAACTGGGGGCTAAAAAATAATTTTTGTGGGAAAAAAAAGGATTTTTTATTTTCACGGCTCTGCGTTATAAACTGTAGTGAAACACTTGGGGGTTCAAAGTTCTTACAACACATCTAGATAAGTTCCTTGGGGGGTCTACTTTCCAAAATGGGGTCACTTGTGCGGGGCTTCTACTGTTTAGGTACATTAGGGGCTCTGCAAACGCAATGTGACGCCTGCAGACCATTCCATCTAAGTCTGCATTCCAAATGGCGCTCCTTCCCTTCCGAGCCCTCCCATGCATCCAAACGGTGGTTCCCCCCACATATGGGGTATCAGCGCACTCAGGACAAATTGGACAACAACTTTTAGGGTCCAATTTCTCCTGTTACCCTCGGGAAAATACAAAACTGGGGGCTGAAAAATAATTTTTGTGGGAAAAAATTTTTGTTTTATTTTTACGGCTCTGCATTATAAACTTCTGTGAAGCCCTTGGTGGGTCAAAGCGCTCACCACACATCTAGATAAGTTCCTTAGGGGGTCTACTTTCCAACATGGTGTCACTTGTGGGGGATTTCTACTGTTTAAGTACATTAGGGGCTCTGCAAACGCAATGTGACGCCTGCAGACCATTCCATCTAAGTCTGCATTCCAAATGGCGCTCCTTCACTTCCGAGTCCTTCCATGCGTCCAAACGGTGGTTTCCCCCCACATATGGGGTATCAGCGCACTCAGGACAAATTGGACAACAACCTTTGGGGTCCAATTTCTCTTGTTACCCTCGGGAAAATACAAAACTGGGGGCTGAAAAATAATTTTTGTGGGAAAAAATTTTTGTTTTATTTTTACGGCTCTGCATTATAAACTTCTGTGAAGCCCTTGGTGGGTCAAAGCGCTCATCACACATCTAGATAAGTTCCTTAGGGGGTCTACTTTCCAACATGGTGTCACTTGTGGGGGGTTTCTACTGTTTAGGTACATTAGGGGCTCTGCAAACGCAATGTGACGCCTGCAGACCATTCCATCTAAGTCTGCATTCCAAATGGCGCTCCTTCCTTTCCGAGCCCTCCCATGCGCCCAAACAGTGGTTCTCCCCACATATGGTATATCATCGCATTCAGGACAACTTGGACAACAGATTTTGGGGTCCAATTTCTCCTGCTACCCTCGGGAAAATACAAAACTGGGGGCTAAAAAAATAATTTTTGTGGGAAAAAATTTTTGTTTTATTTTTACGGCTCTGCATTATTAACTTCTGTGAAGCCCTTGGTGGGTCAAAGCGCTCAAAACACATCTAGATAAGTTCCTTAGGGGGTCTACTTTCCAAAATGGTGTCACTTGTGGGGGGTTTCAATGTTTAGGCACATCAGTGGCTCTCCAAACGCAACATGGCGTCCTGTTGTGAATTCGGTTTGTGGGCTCCCCCGGTGGTCTGTTATGGTAGTGCCTCTTATGTGCCTTCCTCCATCTCTGATTACCTGTCGCCACCCTCTAGGGGAGTTTCCTATTTAAGGCTGCTTGGCTGTTAGTCATATGCCGGCCAACAATGTGCTAGTAGCATTCTGTTGCATTCATCTGCCTCAAGTTCCAGTTCAGCTAAGTTGAATTTTGTTTCTTGTTTTTGCTATTTTTGTCCAGCTATCTGCAATGTGACTCTTCAGTGCTGGAAGCTCTTGTGGACAGAAAATTACTACTCCAGTGGCATGAGTTGTCACTGGAGTTTAAAGTAATTTCTGGATGGTGTTTTTGAATAGTGATTTTTAGGTCGACCGTGAAGTAACACTTTCCTGTCCTTCTGCTATCTAGTAAGCGGACCTCACTGTGCTAAATCTGCTGTTCATCCTACGTATGTCATTTCCTCTGAACTCACCGTCAATATCTGTGGGGGCCTACTATCATCTTTTGGGGTTCCTCACTGGAGGTAAGGCAGGCCTGTATATTCCTCTTATAGGGGTAGTTAGATCTCCGGCTGGCGCGTGGTGTCTAGGGCATCGTAGGTACATCCCCCGGCTACTGTAAGTGTTGGGTCAGGTTCAGGTCACGGTCGACCTTAGTTTCCATCACCCGAGAGCTAGTCCGTTTTGTATTTTTATTCCCCTGGTCATTGGGGTAACCATAACAGTTTGGCCGGCCTGTAAAAAATCTATGTGTTAAAATATGCACTAAAGCAGGAAGGAGGAGAAAAGGTTTTTTTTTTTTTTTTGTGTTTGAAAGTGCACCTTAGTTTGATCATTTGTATTCCTTGCTTAAACTGCAGTCTTCAGCCTTTTTTTTTTCTCCTCTCCTCTTAACCTCTGAATGCTTGGGTTACACCCATTTGAATATGGATCCACAGAGTTTAGTTGCAGGTTTGAATAACCTTGCGACAAAAGTACAGAACCTACAAGATTTTGTTATACGTGCTCCAATGTCTGAACCTAAGATTCCTCTGCCTGAATACTTTACTGGAGACAGATCCCGGTTTTTGAGTTTCAGAGAAAATTGCAAATTGTTTTTGTCTCTGAGATCTCACTCTGCTGGTGATCATACTCAACAAGTTAAAATTGTTATCTCTCTACTGCGCGGCGACCCACAAAGTTGGGCATTTGCATTATCGCCAGGGGATCCTGCGTTGTTAAATGTAGATGCGTTTTTTCAGGCTTTGGGGTTGCTTTATGAAGAGCCTAATTTGGAGATTTTGGCTGAGAAAGCCTTGATAGCTCTTTCCCAAGGGCAAGATGAAGCTGAGATATACTGCCAGAAATTCCGTAAATGGTCGGTGCTTACTGGATGGAATGAGTGCGCTTTAGCAGCTAATTTCAGAGAAGGTCTCTCTGATGCCGTGAAGGATGTCATGGTGGGGTTCCCTGTGCCTGCAGGTCTGAATGATGCCATGAAATTGGCTATCCAGATTGATCGGCGTTTGCGGGAGCGCAAATCTGTGCACCATATGGCGGGGTCTTCTGAGGAAAAATCTGTGCACCATATGGCGGTATCTTCTGAGCAAAAACCTGTGCACCATATGGCGGTGTCTTCTGAGCAAAGACCTGTGCACCATTTGGCGGTGACCTCTGAAAAGGCATTAGAGCATATGCAATGCGATCGTGTTTTGTCTAGAGGCGAACGTCAAAATTACAGGCGCAAAAATGGATTGTGCTTCTACTGTGGAGATCCAGCTCATGTTATATCAGCATGCTCTAAACGTATAAATAAGGTTGATAAAAAGGTTGATAAATCTTTTTCTACAGGTACCTTGCAGTCAAAATTTCTTTTGTCCGTGACATTGATTTGTACCTTATCATCTGTGACTGTGAATGCTTATGTGGATTCTGGCGCCGCTCTGAGTCTCATGGATTGGTCCTTTGCCAAGCGTTGTGGGTTTGATTTGGAGCCGTTGGAAGTTTCTATTCCCCTGAAGGGTATTGATTCTACACCTTTGGCTAGCAATAAACCACAATATTGGACACAAGTGACTATGCGTCTTACCCCAGACCATCAGGAGATTATTCGTTTCCTTGTATTGTATAACCTACATGATGTCTTAGTGCTTGGATTACCATGGTTACAGATTCATAATCCCGTCTTGGACTGGAAATCTATGTCTGTGTTGAGCTGGGGATGTCGGGGTATTCATGGGGATGCACCTTTGGTTCCTATTTCTTCATCTACTCCCTCTGAGATCCCAGCATTTCTGTCAGATTTTTATGATGTCTTTCAAGAGCCTAAAATTGATTCTCTCCCTCCTCACAGAGAGTGTGACTGCGCTATTGAATTGATCCCCGGTAGTAAGTTTCCTAAGGGTCGCTTGTTTAATTTGTCTGTACCTGAACATACTGCTATGCGGGAGTATATCAGAGAATCCTTGGAAAAGGGTCATATTCGCCCCTCGTTGTCTCCACTAGGGGCAGGATTTTTCTTTGTAGGTAAAAAGGATGGTTCATTGAGACCTTGTATCGACTATCGACTTTTGAATAAGATTACAGTTAAATACCAGTACCCGTTACCTTTACTGACTGATCTGTTTGCTCGTATAAAGGGGGCTAAGTGGTTCACTAAGATCGATCTACGTGGTGCGTATAATTTGGTGCGGATTAAGCAGGGGGATGAGTGGAAGACCGCATTTAATACGCCTGAAGGCCATTTTGAGTATTTGGTAATGCCTTTTGGTCTTGCAAATGCCCCTTCCGTTTTTCAGTCCTTTATGCACGATATTTTCCGTGAATATCTGGATAAGTTTATGATTGTGTATTTGGATGATATTCTTGTTTTTTCGGAGGACTGGGAATCTCACGTTCAACAGGTCAGGAGAGTTTTTCAGGTTTTGCGAGCTAATTCTCTTTTTGTAAAGGGCTCAAAGTGTAGTTTTGGAGTTCAGAGAATTTCCTTTTTGGGATATATTTTTTCCCCTTCATCTATGGAGATGGACCCTGTCAAGGTCCAGGCCATTTGTGATTGGATGCAACCTACTTCTTTGAAGAGTCTGCAAAAGTTCTTGGGTTTTGCTAATTTCTATCGCCGATTTATAGCGGGTTTTTCTGCCATTGCTAAACCTTTGACTGATTTGACCAAAAAGGGTGCTGATGTTGCTAATTGGTCCTCTGCGGCTGTGGAGGCCTTTCAAGAGCTTAAGCGCCGCTTTTCTTCCGCTCCTGTGTTGCGCCAACCTGATGTGTTACTTCCGTTCCAGGTTGAGGTGGATGCTTCGGAGATCGGAGCAGGTGCAGTTTTGTCGCAGAAAGATCCTGACTGCTCAGTAATGAGACCATGTGCGTTTTTCTCCCGAAAGTTTTCGCCCGCTGAGCGAAATTATGATGTGGGAAATCGGGAACTTCTGGCCATGAAGTGGGCGTTTGAGGAGTGGCGTCATTGGCTTGAGGGTGCTAGACACCAGGTGGTGGTCCTCACTGACCACAAGAATCTAATTTATCTTGAGTCGGCCAGGCGTCTGAATCCTAGACAGGCGCGCTGGTCGTTGTTTTTCTCCCGATTTAACTTTGTGGTGTCATATCTGCCTGGGTCCAAGAATGTGAAGGCGGATGCCCTCTCTAGGAGTTTTGAGCCTGACTCGCCTGGTGATTCCGAACCTACCGGCATCCTGAAGGATGGGGTGATATTGTCAGCTGTCTCCCCAGACCTGCGGCGTTCTTTGCAGGAGTTTCAGGTGGATAGGCCTGATCGCTGTCCGCCTGGTAGACTGTTTGTCCCTGATGATTGGACCAGTAGAGTTATCTCGGAGGTTCATTCTTCCGCGTTGACAGGTCATCCTGGAATTTTTGGCACCAGGGATTTGGTGTCTAGGTCCTTCTGGTGGCCTTCTTTGTCTCGAGATGTGCGCATGTTTGTGCAGTCTTGTGATGTTTGTGCTCGGGCCAAGCCCTGCTGTTCTAGGGCCAGTGGGTTGTTGTTGCCCTTGCCTATCCCTAAGAGGCCTTGGACGCACATCTCTATGGACTTTATTTCTGACCTTCCGGTTTCTCGTAGGATGTCTGTCATCTGGGTGATTTGTGACCGTTTTTCCAAGATGGTTCATTTGGTACCTTTACCCAAATTGCCCTCCTCCTCTGAGTTGGTTCCTCTATTTTTTCAGAATGTGGTGCGTTTGCATGGTATTCCTGAGAATATAGTGTCTGACAGGGGTACTCAGTTTGTGTCTAGATTTTGGCGGACGTTCTGTGCCAGGATGGGTATCGATTTGTCTTTTTCGTCTGCATTCCATCCTCAGACTAATGGCCAGACTGAGCGTACTAATCAGACCTTGGAGACTTACTTGAGGTGTTTTGTGTCCGCTGATCAGGATGATTGGCTTGACTTTTTGCCATTGGCAGAGTTTGCCCTTAACAATCGGGCCAGTTCTGCCACTTTGGTTTCTCCATTTTTTTGTAATTCAGGGTTTCACCCTCGGTTTTCGTCCGGTCAATTGGAGTCTTCGGATTGTCCTGGAGTGGATGCTGTGGTTGATAGGATGCATCGGATTTGGGGACAGGTTGTGGACAATCTGAAGTTGTCCCAGGAGAAGACTCAACAGTTCACTAATCGTCATCGGCGTATTGGTCCTCGTCTTTGTGTTGGGGACCTGGTGTGGCTGTCTTCTCGATTTGTTCCTATGAAGGTCTCGTCTCCTAAGTTTAAGCCTCGGTTTATCGGCCCTTATAGGATTCTGGAGGTTCTTAATCCTGTGTCCTTTCGTTTGGACCTCCCAGCATCTTTTAATATCCATAATGTTTTCCATCGGTCATTATTGCGGAGGTATGAGGTGCCGGTTGTTCCTTCTGCTGATCCACCTGCTCCTGTGTTGGTTGAGGGTGAATTGGAGTATGTGGTGGAAAAGATCTTGGACTCCCGTGTTTCCAGACGGAAACTTCAGTATCTGGTTAAGTGGAAAGGTTATGGCCAGGAGGATAATTCTTGGGTGACAGCATCCGATGTTCATGCTCCTGATTTGGTTCGTGCATTTCATAGTGCTCATCCAGATCGCCCTGGTGGTTCTGGTGAGGGTTCGGTGCCCCCTCCTTAAGGGGGGGGTACTGTTGTGAATTCGGTTTGTGGGCTCCCCCGGTGGTCTGTTATGGTAGTGCCTCTTATGTGCCTTCCTCCATCTCTGATTACCTGTCGCCACCCTCTTGGGGAGTTTCCTATTTAAGGCTGCTTGGCTGTTAGTCACATGCCGGCCAACAATGTGCTAGTAGCATTCTGTTGCATTCATCTGCCTCAAGTTCCAGTTCAGCTAAGTTGAATTTTGTTTCTTGTTTTTGCTATTTTTGTCCAGCTATCTGCAATGTGACTCTTCAGTGCTGGAAGCTCTTGTGGACAGAAAATTACTACTCCAGTGGCATGAGTTGTCACTGGAGTTTAAAGTAATTTCTGGATGGTGTTTTTGAATAGTGATTTTTAGGTCGACCGTGAAGTAACACTTTCCTGTCCTTCTGCTATCTAGTAAGCGGACCTCACTGTGCTAAATCTGCTGTTCATCCTACGTATGTCATTTCCTCTGAACTCACCGTCAATATCTGTGGGGGCCTACTATCATCTTTTGGGGTTCCTCACTGGAGGTAAGGCAGGCCTGTATATTCCTCTTATAGGGGTAGTTAGATCTCCGGCTGGCGCGTGGTGTCTAGGGCATCGTAGGTACATCCCCCGGCTACTGTAAGTGTTGGGTCAGGTTCAGGTCACGGTCGACCTTAGTTTCCATCACCCGAGAGCTAGTCCGTTTTGTATTTTTATTCCCCTGGTCATTGGGGTAACCATAACAGCGTCCCATCTCAATTCCTGTCAATTTTGCATTGAAAAGTCAAACGGTGCTACTTCCCTTCCGAGCTCTCCCATGCGCCCAAACAGTGGTTTATCGCCACATATGGGGTATCAGCGTACTCAGGACAAATTGTACAACAACTTTTGGGGTCCAATTTCTTCTCTTACCCTTGGGAAAATAAAAAATTGGGGGCGAAAAATAATTTTTGTGAAAAATATGATTTTTTATTTTTACGGTTCTGCATTATAAACTTCTGTGAAGTACTTGGTGGGTCAAAGTGCTCACCACACCTCTAGATAAGTTCCTTATGGGGTCTACTTTCCAAAATGGTATCACTTGTGGGGGGTTTCAATGTTTAGGCACATCAGGGGCTCCCCAAACGCAACATGGCGTCCCATCTCAATTCCAGTCAATTTTGCATTGAAAAGTCAAATGGCGCTCCTTCGCTTCCGAGCTCTGTCATGCGCCCAAACAGTGGTTTACCCCCACATATGGGGTATCGGCGTACTCAGGACAAATTGTACAACAAATTTTGGGGTCCATTTTCTCCTGTTACCCTTGGTAAAATAAAACAAATTGGAGCTGAAGTAAATTTTTTGTGAAAAAAAGTTAAATGTTCATTTTTATTTAAACATTCCAAAAATTCCTGTGAAGCACCAGAAGGGTTAATAAACTTCTTGAATATGGTTTTGAGCACCTTGAGGGGTGCAGTTTTTAGAATGGTGTCACACATGGGTATTTTCTATCATATAGACCCCTCAAAATGACTTCAAATGAGATGTGGTCCCTAAAAAAAAAATGGTGTTGTAAAAATGAGAAATTGCTGGTCAACTTTTAACCCTTATAACTCCCTAACAAAAAAAAATTTTGGTTCCAAAATTGTGCTGATGTAAAGTAGACATGTGGGAAATGTTACTTATTAAGTATTTTGCATGACATATCTCTGTGATTTAAGGGCATAAAAATTCAAAGTTGGAAAATTGCAAAATTTTCAAAATTTTCGCCAAATTTCCATTTTTTCTGCAAATAAACGCAGGTAATATCAAAGAAATTTTACCACTATCATGAAGTACAATATGCCACGAGAAAACAATATCAGAATCGCCAAGATCCGTTGAAGCGTTCCAGAGTTATAACCTCATAAAGGGACAGTGGTCAGAATTGTAAAAATTGGCCCGGTCATTAACGTGCAAACCACCCTTGGGGGTGAAGGGGTTAAGTGCGACCGGACCCGGTACCGAGTATCCCACTGCCCAGGCGGGCGACTCAGTCACCGGATACTGATGGCGGAGGCGACGGGCGGTCACCAGATACTGATGATGGAGGGGACGGGCAGTCGCCAGATACTGATGATGGAGGTGATGGGCTGTCACCAGATACTGATGGTGGAGGTGACAGGCGGTCACCAGATACTGATGATGGAGGAGACGGGCAGTCGCCAGATACTGATGATGGAGGTGATGGGCTGTCACCAGTTACTGATGATGGAGGCGACAGGCGGTCACCAGATACTGATGATGGAGGCGACGGGCGGTCACCAGATCCTGATGATGGAGGTGGCGGGTGGTCACCAGATACTGATGATGGAGGCGGCGGGCGGTCACCAGATAGTGATGATGGAGGCGACGGGCGGTCACTAGATACTGATGATGGAGGGGACGGGCAGTCGCCAAATACTGATGATGGAGGCGGCGGGCGGTCACCAGATACTGATGATGGAGGCGGCGGGTGGTCACCAGATACTGATGATGGAGGCGGCGGGCGGTCACCAGATACTGATGATGGAGGCGACGGGCGGTCACTAGATACTGATGATGGAGGCGGCGGGCGGTCACCAGATAGTGATGATGGAGGCGACGGGCGGTCACTAGATACTGATGATGGAGGCGGCGGGCGGTCACCAGATAGTGATGATGGAGGCGACGGGCGGTCACCAGATACTGATGATGGAGGCGGCGGGCGGTCACCAGATAGTGATGATGGAGGCGACGGGCGGTCACTAGATACTGATGATGGAGGGGACGGGCAGTCGCCAAATACTGATGATGGAGGCGGCGGGCGGTCACCAGATACTGATGATGGAGGCGGCGGGTGGTCACCAGATACTGATGATGGAGGCGGCGGGCGGTCACCAGATACTGATGATGGAGGCGACGGGCGGTCACTAGATACTGATGATGGAGGCGGCGGGCGGTCACCAGATACTGATGATGGAGGCAACGGGTGGTCACCAGATACTGATGATGGAGGCAACGAGCGGTTACCAGATACTGATGATGGAGGCGACGGGCGGTCACCAGATACTGATGATGGAGGTGATGGGTGGTCACCAGATACTGATGATGGAGGCAACGGGCGGTCACCAGATACTGATGATGGAGGCAACGGGCGGTCACCAGATACTGATGATGGAGGCAACGGGCGGTCACCAGATACTGATGATGGAGGCGACGGGCGGTCACCAGATACTGATGATGGAGGCGGCGGGCGGTGACCAGATACTGATGATGGAGGCGGCGGGCGGTCAGCAGATACTGATGATGGAGGTGATGGGCAGTCACCAGATACTGATGATGGAGGCGACGGGCGGTCACCAGATACTGATGATGGAGGCGACGGGCGGTCACCAGATACTGATGATGGAGGCAACGGGCGGTCACCAGATACTGATGATGGAGGCGGCGGGTGGTCACCAGATACTGATGATGGAGGCGACGGGCGGTGACCAGATACTGATGATGGAGGCGACAGTCGGTGACCAGATACTGATGGGATTTACATTTCTCTTCTCTTCATTCAATTTGCATTTTGCTAATCATAAAAATAAACTGTTAACTTTTTTTTTTATGCATTCTTGCGAGCAGCATGTTTTCCACACTCGCCTTAGGCCATGTGCACACGCTGCGGATTCCATTGTGGAATTTTCTGCAGCGTTTTTGATAAATCCGCAGTGCAAATACCGCTGTGGTTTTTACTGCGGATTTATCGCAGTTTTTAATGCAGTTTCCGCTGCGGGTTTTCACCTGCAGTTTCCTATTGGAGCAGGTGAAAAACCGCTGCGGATTTCGCACAAAGAATTGACATGCTGCTGAAAATAAACTGCTGCGTTTCTGCGCGTTTTTTTCCGCAGCATGTGCACTGCGGATTTCATTTCCCACAGCTTTACATGGTACTGTAAATGCATGGGAAACCGCTGCGGATCCGCAACAAAATCCGCAGCGTGTGCACATACCCTAAATGTTTTGCACAGTGCTGTATTTCACATTCATTCTATTGATCATAGAAAGGGAATAATATTTGCAATTTACTTTGTTAAATTAACGATTCCCTGGATAGTTCTGACAATTACTTATATACTATAGTGCGACCAGTGTATGTCAATGAGACCGTCCTCCTACAGAGCCGACCGCTCCTGCTCACGGGAAAGCAGGCAATAGATACGGTGTCTTCACTAGCTAGCCAGTTCTCTTGGCTGTGTCTGAGCATGTGTGACCAGCTCTACACTGTATTAGATGGACATCAGGGGCGGACATGCGGGTCAGGGGGCCACATCTATCTCCAAAGCAGGTGGAATTGTGCATTGTGATGAGTTATTGGCTGTAGAGATCCATATATTGTTCTTGCCCAGGGTTCTCTTCTGTGTCGGCTCCTGGTGGACGTACTCATTGCTATACACTTTGAACACTAGGTGGCACCATAATATGTAAGTAAATGTGATAATCATGCACTGGATAATTTTTAGGCAGCATATAAATGGCAACAATGTATCATTTGCTTATGATGTATACCGTGGATGTGATATATGTAATACTGGACAACCCCTTTAAGCAGAATATTTGGAGCTCTGTACTAGAAAAATAACAGAGCTCTGATCATTACAAAGATTTAATATCATACAAATTAGCATAGAATAGAGATTGTGAACAGATCCACCATTGCTTCTGCCTCCCATTGTTCATATCAGCATGACATGGCAGCCAGCCAGCGGTTTTTGTGCACGTGAGTGCGGTATTTATGGCTGTGCCCGGGTGATCTGAGGATAGCTCTGTATCACCGCCAGGCCTGAGATGCTCTTTGACCAGGATCACGTGTTGACTCTTCGGCATTGCTGAGATGTTGTGGTTGGGTTCCAGATAAAAGTCACTTTTTTACTGTACTTTTTTGGGTGACGTTAGACATGGTCGGGGTGAGATGTGATTGTGTCATCTGTAACTTTAGGTCTTTTAGAGATAATTTCATTTTCAACTTGCTTAACTGTTCACAATAACAGTAGCTTTGACTTGTCTGTGTATATGGCGCACACTCACACGGCGGCGTCCATATCCTCGGATCACACACTCACCTCCCTCCATCACACCTGTCAGTGTCAGTCTATGACGCCCGTAACCAATCACTTATATCCTAGGGACCCGATTTTCCAGCTGATGAGCAGTGCCGTGTTCTTCTGGGGTCTAATATGTAACTTCAATTATTTTTTTAAGAAAAAACAAAAAAAGAAGTATGGCCCCATCTGGGCATCTCGCATTGGAGACCGGCGTATGGTTAATATCGCCGCACCCCATCTCCTGGAAGCCCTGTTAAAGCAGGAAGGAACGTATCCAATGAGGGCGCACATGAATCTGTGGAAGGAACACCGGGACCTCAGGGGACACTCCTACGGACCACTGACCGAGTGAGTATGAGTGGCGGGGGGTCGAGGCTGTCAATATGGGGGCATCCAGGGGTGTAACTATAGTGGGTGCAGGGTTTGCAGTTGCGCCTGGACAATAGGTTGCCCAAAAGGGCTCTACATCCCATATGAGAATACCAGTACTATTACAGACAAATGACAGTCGGGGGCCATACTAGTAATGTGGCATTGAGGGCCATGAACTTCATGTTACGCTCTGGGGGGCATTTACTTTTGCTTTTAGATTTGAATCATTTTTTTGATTTTTAACTGAAAAGATAGTCCTGCAGGTTAAAATTCTAACAAGCTAATTAGCATAAAGCCCGGCCCCTGCATAAAGCCCGGCCCCTGCATAAAGCCCCCCTCTACTATATGGAGGGTAAGGAAGGTTGGGCCTCCAGCCCATGCTGCCCTACAATGGCGTTACCAGAGACTCTTGGTCCCCAATGCAAAGAGTCCTACATGGCCCCCAACTGTCTATAAGGGCTGTCCCACACGTCCAGATAATTCCGGTACCGGAATAAATCGGTACCGGAGTTATCCGTGTCCGTGTGCCTGGGAACTCACGGAGGCCATACGTGCGGCACACGTGTGCCGCCCGTATGGTGAGTGGGTACCACACGGAGCGTGTGGTACCCACTCTGCATCGTGCTGAAGCCGCGATTCATATGTTCCCTGCAGCAGCGTTTGCTGCAGAGAAAATATGAATAATAGTGTTTAAAATAAAGATCTATGTGTCCGCCGCCCTCCCACCCCCTGTGCGCCCCCCCGCTGGTCAGAAAATACTCACCCGGGTCCCCCGTCGGCTGTCGCTCCTTCCTGGTCTGGCCGCGGCTTCTAGTGTATGCGGTCACGTGGGCCCGATCATTTACAGTCATGAATATGTGGCTCCACCTCCCATAGGGGCGGAGCCGACTATTCATGATTGTAAATGAGCGGCCCCACGTGACCGCATACAGTAAGCCGCGGCCAGACCAGGAAGGAGCGAGGGACCCGGGTAAGTATTTTCTGACCAGCGGGGGGGGCGCACAAGGGGTGGGAGGGCGGCGGACACATAGATCTTTATTTTAAACACTATTATTCATATTTTCTCTGCAGCAAACGCTGCTGCAGGGAACATATGAATCGCGGCTTCAGCATGATGCAGAGTGGGTACCACACGCTCCGTGTGGTACCCACTCGCCATACGGGCGGCACACGTGTGCCGCACGTATGGCCTCCGTGAGTTCCCAGGCACACGGACACGGATAACTCCGGTACCGATTTATTCCGGTACCGGAATTATCTGGACGTGTGGGACAGCCCTAATACTGTTCACTGGCCCAAGGACTAGAACCGCAGCCCTCCCCATACTTATAATCCTGGATCAGCCAAAAGCCCCATGGCCCTTCCTGCCCTTGGGAGCTGGGTGCTTGCAGGATGATGGCTTTGGTCACAGGACGACGTCTCTACTTAATTTGTCATTACCTATAGAGAGGGGCATAAATGGCAAACGCTGCGCTCAGCACTGAACCAGAAGATGATCAAACCCACCGAGGCAGCGCACTATGCGGACCCCCTGAACGAGATTATCCCCGATCTGATCAACAAGATCCAGGAGCTGAGAGCGAAGAGCCCGTCGGGGCACACAGTGCAGAACGTGGCCGGCTTGATGTATAAATTTGCTTTCGAAAGTAAGTGCGTAACTTCATCTCATCTTATTTATGGCCTATCACCAGGACCCTCCCCTGGGGGGAAGAAGGGGGATCTGGATGCCCAATCACAGCATTCCCCATGTACTCGACTATAGTCGTCTCCACTAAAGTCCACAGGATCGAAGGAGCTGAGCATGTGTAACTTATTCAAAAATTCCAACACTTTTCCCATTCATTTCAATCATTTCTTACTTGATACTTTGTATCTGTCCAGGTATTTGTTCCGTGATTTTCGAGACTCGAATCGGGTGTTTGCAAAAAGAGATTCCAGGGGAAACCCAGAAATTTATAAATTCTATCGGTATAATGCTGGAAAGTCAGAGCGTGATCGAGCGGCTCCCGCGGTGGACCAGGGACTGGATGCCATACTGGGGACGATTTCTGGAGTCCTGGGATATAATATTTAATTACGGTAAGTGACATTGAGTCATGTGACTCAGAAAAACCATAAAACTCCCCAGTATGCGTGCCGGTATTGTGGCTGATGAAAAAACATATATATATAAATAATATTTATAACTAATAAGAATGATTTAAATATAAGGAATACAAAATGGAAATTATTATTAATAAATGTATCCAAAAAGTAATCTAACTTTTTTTTTTCATTTGTACAAAAATGTAAATATTTCTGGATTTTTAGGGACAAATTTAATAAATAATAAAATAAAGGACATTGAAGGTCGTTTGCGGCGCGGTGACGACCTGGGCGGCGCTTATCTCACGCACCTGCTCACCAATGGAAATCTGAGTGTGAATGAGGTCTGTGGGGCTTTTCCGGAGATGCTGCAGGCTGGCGTGGATACAGTGAGTAATATCTGGAGAGTAATGGTGGGAAGAGGCTTAAATTAAAGCTCCGGGCCCGTAATGCAAAATTTGTAACAAGGGTCACCCCTACCATGTGCCATTAATAATACTGATGTCTTCTTAAGTGGCGCCATGACCTAGATAATACCGCTATCTCTGCACCTCTGAGTCCACAGACCCCATGATCGCTATAGCGCCCCCCGGTTGTGAGTGACTCTAATGCCGCCTGACTTCTCCCCTTTCTCCAGACATCTAATACCTTGACCTGGGTCTTATATCAATTGGCAAGAAACCCAGAAATTCAGCAGTCGCTGTATGAGGAGGTGATCAGCGTTATACCGGATCATATTCCAAGCACTTCCGATATCTCCAAAATGCCCCTGCTAAAGGCCGTTGTCAAAGAAACCCTGCGGTGAGTAAATTATTTCATTCATATTGTAAGTTAGCGGTGACTTATAGGACTAGCTGCTTTCTTAAGAAAACAGCGCCCCTCCTGTCCACAGGTTCTGGGCGGTATTGCAGCTACTTGAGTAGAGTCCGTCTGGAATACGAGACGCAACCCATGGAGAAGTCCGATCCTGGATATCACCGTTAAGGGCTCATTTCCACTTGCGAGGAAAACGGACGAGTGCAATCGGATAAAAAATCGGATTGCACTCGGACCAATGTTATTCAATAGGTGTCTTTTCATTTGCGTTTCTTTTCTCAGCCGAAATCGGACTGAGAAAAAAATCGCAGCATGCTGCGATTTGCTGCGAGTCTCGGATGAGACTCGCCAATGCAAGTCAATGGGTGCGAGAGAAAAAACGCACAACACTCGCACCATCCGTATTCCATCCGTTTTTTACGGATACCTTACCATTCTGTGGCATAGAACACTGTAAATGGTCCTGTTAATGACTGTATAAAAATAGTTGCAGAGAAAAAAAACGGATGTCATACGGAAGTAAAACGGATGTAAAACGGATGGTGCGATTAAAAAATCGCATTGAACTCGCATGACAATCGCAGACTTTTCATCCCTTTTTTTTCGGTCCAGATTACGGACCGTTTTCTCTCTCGCAAGTGGAAATGAGCCCTAACCCTTTTCCTCTCCATGATATACATGTATGTCACAGGCATTATACAGGGCAGGCGCCGACTGTTTCATACAGATGGCACGTCTCTAATAGAAGCAGGCCGAGCTTCATAGGAGATCGTTATTTGTGGCATGGATTGAAATACTAATGTATTACAGCGTATAGAACAAGCAATGAAACAATCATCCTAGAACAACTAAAAAGTCAGATGAACTTAAAAAAAATATTTCTAAAAATTTAAGAAAAAATATAAAAGTTCAAATCATCCCTGTTTTCCCATCCAAAAATTTTGAGATTGAAATAAACATATTCAGTATCGCTGCGTCCGTAAAAGTCAGATCTATCAAAATAATTTAACCCGTATGGTCATCGCTAAAAGTGAACGAAGTGTCATAATATGCCCCAAAATAGTATCAATAAAAACATCAGCTCACCGCACAAAAAAAACAAGCCCTCATACAGCTCCATCGACGGGAAAATAAGAAAGTTACGGGGCTCGGAAAATGGAGACAGAAACAAACATTTTATTTTACAAGTTATTGACCACAAAAATGTAAAAACAAAAATCAGCACAAGAAGAATCACGTCGCCAGGTCAAATCATCTCACAATGAAACCATAAAATGAGACCCCAAAACAATGGTGGAATTGTGTTTTTTTTACCATCTCACTACATTTGGTTTTTTTTTCCCCTGTCTTCAGTACATTATATGGTATAGTGAATGGTGTCATTCAAAACTACTACTTGTATGGCAAAAAACAAACCCTTCGGAGGCTTTGTCGATGGAAAAAAAAAAGTTATGGTTCTCGGAAGTAGGAGAGAAAAAACTCCAGAAGCGTTAGGGCTCATTTCCACTTGCGAGTGAACAAACGGTCCGATTTACGGACCAAAAAAACGGAGGAAAATCATGCGAGTGTCATGCGATTTTTTTTTCGCAACATCCGTATGACATCCGTATTGCTGTCCGATTTTTACGCACCGCTGTCCTTTGAAAAGCCGGCAAATCAGTGCTGTGTACAGTAAAATCACACTGACAGGTTAGAATAGAGTAGATATATACACAGAGAATAGGTATATATACATATATATATGTCAGTGAGACACCTATACATGTATATTTATATTTAATGCAGCGCTAGATAGCATAAAAGCCGCTAATTCAATTGCTGGCTTTTGCTATCTCCTTCACAAACCTGACATGATATGAGACATGGTTACATACAGTAAACCATCTCATATCCCTTATTTTATGACATATTCCACACTACTAATGTAACAAGTGTCTGTGTGTAAAATTTGGTGGCTCTAGCTGTTAAAATAAAGGGTTAAATCACGGAAACAATTGGCGTGGACTCCCGCGCAATTTTCTCCAACCAGAGTGGGAAAGCCAGTGACTGAGGGCAGATATTAATAGCCTAGAGAGGGTCCATGGTTATAGGACCCCCCTGGCTAAAAACATCTGCCCCCAGCCACCCCAGAAAAGGCACATCTGGAAGATGCGCCTATTCTGGCACTTGGCCACTCTCTTCCCACTCCCATGTAGCGGTGGGATATGGGGTAATAAGGGGTTAATGTCACCTTGCTATTGTAAGGTGACATTAAGCCAGGTTAATAATGGAGAGGCATCAATAAGACACCTATCCATTATTAATCCAATACTAGTAAATGGTTAATAAAACACACACACATTAGGAATAAAGTATTTTAATGAAATAAAGACACAGGGTGTTGTAATAGTTTATTATACTCTCAATCCAATTGAAGACCCTTGTCACCTGAAACAAAGTTAAAATAAAAAATCAACAATATTCCATACCTTCCGTCGTTCAGTCTTGTCCCACGCTGTAAATCCATCTGATGGGGTTAAATAATTTTACAGCCAGGAGCCTGATAATGCAGCTGTGCTCCTGCCTGTAAAATCTGGGGAATGAATGGAAAGCAGGGGAACGTAGCTACCTCGACTTGCGGTGCTGCACCCCCTGCTGGTATAAACTCATATGAACTCCAGCGTGAGAAAATATTCAGAAAAATTCCCACACTCGAGTTCATATGAGTTTATACCAGCAGGGGCGCAGCACAGCAAGTCTAGGTAGCTACGTTCCCCTGCATTCCATTCATTCCCCAGATTTTACAGGCAGGAGTGGGACAAGACTGAACGATGGAAGGTATGGGATATTGTTGATTTTTTATTTTAACTTTGTATCAGGTGACAAGGGTCTTCAATTGGATTGAGAGTATAATAAAATATTACAACACCCTTTATTTCAATAAAATACTTTTTTCCTAATGTGTGTGTGTTTTATTAACCACTTACTACTATAGGATTAATAATGGATAGGTGTCTTATTGACATCTCTCCATTATTAACCTGGCTTAATGTCACCTTACAATAGCAAGGTGACATTAACCCTTTATTACCCCATATCCCACCGCTACACGGGAGTGGGAAGAGAGAGGCTAAGTGCCAGAATAGGCGCATCTTACAGATGTGCCTTTTCTGGGGTGGCTGGGGGCAGATGTTTTTAGCCGGGGGGGGGCAATAACCATGGTCCCTCTCTAGGCTATTAATATCTGCCCTCAGTCACCGGCTTTACCACTCTGGCGGAGAAAATTGAGCGGGAGCCCACGCCATTTTTTTCCGTGATTTAACCCTTTATTTTAACAGCTAGAGCCCCCAAATTTAGCACACAGACACTTCTAACATTAGTAGTGAGGAATATTTAATAAAATAAGGGATATGAGATGGTTTACTGTATGTAACCATGTCTCATATCCTGTCGGGTTTGTGAAGGAGAGAGTAAAAGCCGGCAATTGAATTACCAGCTTTTCTGCTATCTAGCGCTGAATTAAATATAAATATATATATATATATATGTGTCTCACTGACATATATATATGTATATATACCTATTCTATGTGTATATATCTACTCTATTCTAACCTGTCAGTGTGATTTTACTGTACACCGTGCTGAATTACCAGCTTTTCAAAGGACACCGGTGCGTAAACATCGGAAAACACTCGCATGGTGCGAGTGCTGTGCGATTTTTTTTCTCGCACCCATTGACTTACATTGGTGAGTCTTGTCCGAGAATCGCAGCAATACGCAGCATGCTGCGATTTTTTTCTCAGTCCGATTTCGGCTGAGAAAAAAATCGCAAATGAAAAGACACCTATTGAATAACATTGGTCCGAGTGCAATCCGATTTTTTATCCGATTGCACTCGTCCGTTTTCTTCGCAAGTGGAAATGAGCCCTTAAAATTAATAATGGCACGAGCGTGAAAGGGTTAAACCTGACCCATTAAAAAACATTAATATTTATTTCTTTTTAAGTGCAGGTTGTATCCTGTGGTTCCGGAGAACGGCAGAATTAGATTGGACGAAGAAATAGTTCTAGACGACTATATAATCCCCCAAAATGTGAGTTTTGTAAAAATCAACATCAAAATTAAAAAAAGAAACAGATGACGCTGGTGATGATCGCCGGCCCGCACTACAGACATGTCCTCCTCCATTGCAGACGCAGTTCATCCTGTGTCACTATGTGCTCTCCAGAGACGAGGCCAGCTTTCCTGAGCCGGACAGATTTCTTCCCCGGAGGTGGCTGCGGAGCGAGGGGATAAGGCATCACCCCTTCAGCTCCATACCCTTTGGTTTTGGGGTGAGGGGATGTTTAGGCCGCCGGGTGGCTGAGCTGGAGATGCACCTGGCACTTTCTCAGGTGAGATCTTACAACCAGAAGATATTTTGATAAATTATTTTACTTTTTGTTTTGTTTTTCAATACCTTGACATTTTCAGGATACATGTTTGCTGTCAGTGAATGAGCTCTTATTTTCATTCAGAGGCACTAGACCTTTAGGCTACGTTCCCACGATGAGTTATTGGTGAGTTTTTTACGCTGCATATTTTTTTTTAAATGCAAGTAACCTATTTTACTTAATGGGTGCGGAACATCTGCAACATCAAAAACTTACCGAAAGTTCATCATCGGACAATTACCTATCAGATCTAGTCCTGGGCTCCGCTGAGCAGTAGATACAATTGTATCCAGTGCAGACAATGCTGGGAGTCCAACACTGATACATTGTAGCAAACCTGCAGAGATTTGTGCATTTGCTGCTAATAATTGATACGTTATTGCGGCTGGCATCCCCATCTAAACCCTTCCTGATTTTTGCTTTTTCCTACCTTTCTTCCAACAGCCATAACTTTTTTATTTTAGCACTGACATCGCAGTACGAGATCTCGCTTTTTGCAGGATGAGTTGTGGTTGTCAATGACACCATTCATTTTACCGTATAATGCATTAAAAATGGGGAAAAAATCCCAGTGGGATGAAATGATGAAAAAAATGCAATTCTGCCATAGTTTTGTGTCTTAGGACGTTCTGGCAAAATTATTCTCCAAACTGTATGTTTGTTTTTATCTTTAACGTTACATTCCCTCAATGATTTTTTGTTTAGTTCTTGCAGTTGCAGATTTTCTGCAGCGTTTCTGAACCTATTAGGAAAATTAGGTTAATTGCTTTTATTTTCATTGTGTTTTATTGCGTTTTTTGTCTCTTTTTGGTGTGTCATGTTTAAGAAAAAAAAAAAAAAAAAGCTGCTTTTGTTTTTAATACTTTTGTTTTTGGTCCAAGTTCATTACTAATACAGTCATTTCATGCCATTTTACTTTCTGCATGTGCGGTTCTTTTTTACCTGCACATTTTCTGCATCTGGTGCAAGTCTATGGGGAAAATCTGCACATAAATCTCAGTGTACCCGAAAGGGAAATTGACATGTTGCAGATTTTACACCTGCACCGCAGGTCAATTTATGTTAGGGCTGTCCCACACGTCCAGATAATTCCGGTACCGGAATAAATCGGTACCGGAGTTATTCGTGTCCGTGTGCCTGGGAACTCACGGAGGCCATACGTGCGGCACACGTGTGCCGCCCGTATGGCGAGTGGGTACCACACGGAGCGTGTGGTACCCACTCTGCATGGTGCTGAAGCTGCGATTCATATCTTCCCTGCAGCAACGTTTGCTGTAGAGAAAATATTAATAATAGTGTTTAAAATAAAGATCCATGTGTCCGCCGCCCCCCCACCCCCTGTGCGCCCCCCCGCTGGTCAGAAAATACTTACCCGCCTCCCTCGCTGCTTCCTGGTCTGGCCGCGGCTTCTCCTGCATGCGGTCACGTGGGGCCGATCATTTACAGTCATGAATATGTGGCTCCACCTCCCATAGGGGCGGAGCCGACTATTCATGATTGTAAATGATCGGCCCCACGTGACCGCATACAGTAGGAGGCGCGGCCAGACCAGGAAGGAGCGAGGGAGCGGGTAAGTATTTTCTGACCAGCGGGGGGGGCGCACAGGGGGTGGGGGGGCGGCGGACACATGGATCTTTATTTTTAACACTATTCTTCATATTTTCTCTATAGCAAACGCTGCTACAGGGAAGATATGAATACCGGCTTCAGCACCATGTGGGGGGGACAGCGCTTACTGTAGCGCTGTCTCCTGCACGCACACGGACCCCAGACGGAGAATGTCCGTGTGAGGTCCGTGTTTTACGCGGACCCATTGACTCTATTGGGTCCGTGTAAAACGTGCGCTCCCACGAACACTGACATGTCTCCGTGTTTGGCACACGGAGACACGGTCCGCAAAAAATCAATGACATCTGCACAGATGCATTGATTTTTATGGGTCTACGTGTGTCAGTGTCTCCGGTACGTGAGGAAACTGTCACCTCACGTACCGGAGCCACTGACGTGTGAAAGCGGCCTAAGGGCTCTTTCACACGTCCTGATATTTCCGGTACCGGAAAAAAACGGTACCGGAGATATCCGTGTCCGTATGTCTGTGTGCTCAAGTGGCACATACGTGCGGCATCCGTGTGCCGCCCGTGTGCCGCCTGAGGACCACACGGACCGTGCAGGAGAGACAGCGCTACACTAAGCGCTGTCCCCCCCGCATGTGGTGCTGAAGGCAGAATTCATCTCTTCTCCCCCAGCGTTCGTTGGAGAGAAGAGATGAAAGATCTTATTTTTTATTTTTTTTGGGGGGGAGAAATAAAGTTTGCATGTGCGTCCGCGTCCCCACCCCTCAGTGCGCCGCCTGGCCCCTTGCCGCAGAAATACCTAGCTCCTGCGACGTCTCCTCTGTCCTCTCCGCGCTGGCAGCTTCTCCTGTGTGAGCGGTCACGTGGGAGCGCTCATTACAGTCAGTGAATATTCCCTGACTGTAATGAGCGGTCCCACGTGACTGCTCACACAGGAGAAGCTGCCAGCGCGGAGAGGACAGAGGAGACATCGCGGGAGCTAGGTGAGTATTTCTGCGGCAATGGGCCAGGCGGCGCACTGGGGGGGAGGCGGGGGCACATGCAAAATTTATTTTTCACCCCCCCCCCCCAAAAAAAAAAAAAAAAAAAAAGATCTTTCATCTCTTCCCTCCAACGAACACTGGGGGAGAAGAGATGAATTCTGCCTTCAGCACCACATGAGGGGGGGACAGCGCTTACTGTAGCGCTGTCTCTCCTGCGGGCGGTACGTGCACACGGAGGAGAGTGCACACTGTTCTCCGTGTGCACGTGTGCTGTCCGTATTGTGGTCCGTGCTGCCGGTAGAAAATGGACATGTCGACGTGTTTTCAGCACGGACATACGGTCCATGTGAAAACACGCACATGTGCATAGACCCATTCATTTAAATGGGTCTACGTGTGTCAGTGTCTCCGGTACGTGAGAAAACTGTCACTACACGTACCGGAGACACTGACGTGTGAAAGAGGCCTAAGAGTGTGCAGGAGATTTCTATGAATCCCATCATTTTTCCTGGAACTGTTTTGTTACACAGTGAAAATACACAGCATGAAAAACTCACCTAAAATGAATTGTGGTAATTTAATCTAAGTGGATCTGAAGAGTGCCGAGTGCCGACAGCTTGCCATAGCCCCGAGGGGCATTTATAGACAACCCCTCTAAAGGCTGCTGTTTCTGATTAAACATGGCTGTTTTCTTCCATAATCAGCTCCCAGGTTGTGTGAGATGTTGCTGCTCACTCGTAAGACAGCCTGCAATACCAGACACAACCTTTGGACAGGTGTGGCGCTATTTCTGGAAAAGGACAGCCATGTTTATGTACCACACAGATGGTATGTGTATTCTTCATGGTTGTTTTCTTCCCCTCTATAGTTAATAAAGAAGTTCCAGGTACGGCCCGACCCCGACCTGGGGGAAGTGCGAGCCAAAAATCGCGTTGTCCTCGTGTCAAACAAACCAATCAACTTGCAGTTCATTGATCGACAATAATATTGACGAGAAAATAAAAAATGTCTGTAAATTATCTGATCCGGGAGAGAGAGAATCTGAAGACAAAGGTTGGAAGATTTCATTACTGGGATAAGGATCGATGTGGAAACAGGACGACGGCAGACGGGGGAGGCGAAGATAACAAGACCGTGACCGCGCCACGTCCCAGGGAGCCACCGAAATCTATAGAGGGAAGCCAGCCAGGATGTGTATATGTGTGTATATATACATCATGTATTGAGACTCACACACTTCTCATATACATATATATATATATGCATTATATATGAGAAGTGTGTGAGTCGCCATCCACGTGCGGCACAGGTTCAGGCGCTGCACCATTAGCAAACGCTGTCTGCACTGATCCTGGTCATTTAAAGACCGACTGTTGCTTTAATTTCATAAATCATTAATACACATGAAAATAAGCAAGTAAGTAATATACAGGTGCTTCTCACTAAATTAGAATATCATCAATTTCAGTAGGACAGCATTTCAGATTTTACAATCATTTTTCCAGCTGGAGTTGTAAAGTATTCTAATTTACTGAGATAACGACTTTTGGGTTTTCATTGGCTGTAAGCTATAATCATCAACATTAACAGAAATAAACATGTGGAATAGATCACTCTGTGTGTAATGACTCTATAGAATATATGAGATTCACTTCTTGTATTGAAGAACTGAAATAAATTCACTTTTTGCTGATATTTTAATTTGGTGAGAAGCCCTTGTACCTTGTAAGAAAAATTCACTTCTTTCTCCTCCTGGATTGATCATCCATTTTAAATATTCTCAATTCAAGGCTAAAATCGGTCTTCACGGAATATAGACTTTTCCATTACTGAAATAGGAGGTGACCACTGGTGCTCATAAGATTCTATGAAGGGGGAGGAGATAGAGGCAGGCACAAATGTGGGGGGAGGAGTTAGAGGCAGACACAGAGGGAGGAGTTAGAGGCAGGCACAGATGTGGAGGGTGGAGTTAGAGGCAGGCACAGAGGGAGGAGTTAGAGGTACAGAGGGAGGAGTTAGAGACAGGCACAGAGGGAGGAGTTAGAGGTGGGCACAGATGTGGAGGGAGGAGTTAGAGGCAGACACAGATGTGGAGGGAGGGGTTAGGCTACGTTCACATTTGCGGTCGGCGCCGCAGCGTCGGGTGCCGCAGCGTCGCCGCATGCATCATGCGCCCCTATATTTAACATGGGGGCGCATGGACATGCGTCGCACTTGCGTTTTGCGCCGCATGCGTCCCTGCGGCGCCCACGTCCGGGCGCAGAGGACGCAGCAAGTTGCATTTTTGCTGTGTCCAAAATCAATGAAAAAAAGGACGCATGCGGCGCAAAACGCAGCGTTGTGCATGCGTTTTGCTGCGTTTTTGTTTGCGTTGTGCGTTGCGGCGCCGACGCTGCGGCGCACAACGCAAATGTGAACGTAGCCTTAGAGGCACACAGGATGGAGTTAGAGGTGCAGAGGGAGGAGTTAGAGGCAGGCACAGAGGGAGGAGTTAGAGGCGGGCACAGAGGGAGGAGTTAGAGGTGGACACAGATGTGGAGGGAGGAGTTAGAGGCAGGCACAGAGGGAGGAGTCAGAGGCAGACACAGATGTGGAGGGAGGAGTTAGAGGCACAGAGGGAGGAGTTAGAGGCAGACACAGATGTGGAGGGAGGAGTTAGAGGCACAGAGGGAGGAGTTAGATGCAGACACAGATGTGGAGGGAGGAGTTAGAGGCAGACACAGATGTGGAGGGAGGAGTTAGAGGCACAGAGGGAGGAGTTAGATGCAGACACAGATGTGGAGGGAGGAGTTAGAGGCAGACACAGATGTGGAGGGAGGAGATAGAGGGAGGCACAGAGGGAGGAGTTAGAGGCAGGCACAGAGGATTTTCTGCAGTTTTTACCACTGCGGATTTTTAACATGGAGGGGTGAAGAAACGCTGCAGATCCGCACATAAGAAGTGACATGCACTTCTTTTAAATCTGCAGCGTTTCCGTGCGGATTTTTCCACACCATCTGCACAGCTTTTTTTTTCCCCCATTGTTTTACATTGTACTGTAAATCACAGTGCGGATCTGCAGCGTTTCTGCGCGGAAAAATCCGCTGCGGATCCGCACTAAATCTGCATCGTGTGCACATAGCCTTACACTTCGCCAAGAACTTTCTGAGCACCATCTGTAATCTCCTATCTCTGTAATGGGATTATCAGTATTCACTGAAGACAGATTTTACTTGTGCATTGAGAATGAGTGATCGGCCCACAGGGAGAAAGAAGCGGAGCACACTTATAAGATAAATAAACGTTAAATCACATTTTAATGTAACCTCATGAGCATAAATAGAACAGAAAATCCCTAGTAAGACAATGAACTTAATGAGGGGACGTAAACATAAGTGACATAACATGCAATATTTTATTAGAAATGCGTTTAAAAAAAAGTATTTAAAATTAAACACAGGATTTTTTTTATAAAAGAGGCGCCAGGTGTTTCTATCAATAGCTGGGTCTGTAGCTGCCCAATCGATGTAACTGTTATTGTAATTTTCCAGTCCGTTCCATTGATTTCAGCTGTACACATATCATTCTAAGCACACTGCACTTTGTATTTATAGTCTATTTCCTAAACTGATTATTGTTACCATTTGGTATAAACAACATCCATTTGGTCCCATTTGTACTATTCATAGAAACACCTGGTGCCTCTTGTGAAAAACCCTGTGTTTAACTTTAAATACTTTTTTTTTAACAAATTTCTAATAAAATATCGCATTTGACATCACTTATGTTTATGCCTCCTCATCCCATTAAGTTCATTATTACTAGGGATTTTTTGTTAAATGTAACCTTATAAGATATAATATAAAGTTTCTTATTTTTATGTTTGATTGATTTATGGCAATAAATAAATAAACCGGTGCTTACGATTTCACCCTTCATGTTCCTCGGTGCAGCTGGTGAAGATCCCTCATGGGACCGGGGACTAATAAAAAATGACATTGTGGTAATGTGAGATGGGAGACAAATCTATGTAAATACATTTATACCCAAAACTATTCTTCTGGGACTAGAAGATATTACATTTATAAATATAATTACTTAATAAATATTAATATATAAATATATGTATAATATGTATAAAAAATAAACAAGCAAAATAATGAAAAAAGACTAGAAATGCACAAATGAGTCTACGGCGCGGCCAAACGAGGGATAGCGCTGGCTTTGTCATACACAGGACGGTGAGAGGGGCGGTATTCGGTGGGTGCACGGCAGAGAAGGAGATAAACGATCACATTGCCCCAGGGAGGAGGCAGTATGGGCTGGAGGCCAGCAGGGCATTGGAGGGCGGCAGGGCCCTGGAGGGCATTGGGTCGTTGGAGGGCGGCAGGGTGCAGGAGAGCGGCAGGATGTTGGAGGGTGGCAGGGCGCTGGAGGGTGGCAGGATGTTGGAGTGTGGCAGGGCGCTGGAGGGTGTCAGGATGTTGGAGGGTGGCAGGGCGCTGGAGGGTGTCAGGTGTCATGATTCTCAATGGCGAGAGAACATAGCCCAGCATATATGAGAACTAGCTCTTGGAAGATGGAAACTATACTGACCATGAACTAAACCTGCCGCACAACTAGAAGTGGCCGGGTAGCATGCCTACGTTTTTTATCCCTAGATGCCCAGCGCCAGCCGGAGAACTACCTAATCCTAGCAGAGGAAAAGACAGTCCTGGCTCACCTCTAGAGAAATTTTCCCAAAAGGCAGACAGAGGCCCCCACATATATTGGCGGTGATTTTAGATGAAATGACAAACGTAGTATGAAAATAGGTTTAGCAAAATCGAGGTCCGCTTACTAGATAGCATGAAGACAGAAAGGGCACTTTCATGGTCAGCAGAAAACCCTATCAAAACACCATCCAGAAATTACTTTAAGACTCTAGCATTAACTCATAACACCAGAGTGGCAATTTCCGCTCACAAGAGCTTTCCAGACACAGTAACGAAACAGCAGCTGTGAACAGGAACAAAATGCAAAAACAAACAAGGACAAAAGTCCAACTTAGCTAGGAGTTGTCTAGTAGCAGGAACATGCACAGAAGGCTTCTGATTACATTGTTGACCGGCAAGAAACTGACAGAGGAGCAAGGTTATATAGCGACTCCCACATCCTGATAGGAGCAGGTGAACAGAGGGGATGATGCACACAAGTACAATTCCACAAGTGGCCACCGGGGGAGCCCAGAATCCAATTTCACAACAGTACCCCCCCCTCAAGGAGGGGGCACCGAACCCTCACCAGAACCACCAGGGCGATCAGGATGGGCCCTATGAAAGGCACGGACAAGATCGGAGGCATGAACATCAGAGGCAGTGACCCAAGAATTATCCTCCTGACCGTATCCCTTCCATTTGACCAGATACTGGAGTTTCCGTCTGGAAACACGAGAGTCTAAGATCTTTTCCACAACGTACTCCAACTCACCCTCAACCAACACCGGAGCAGGAGGCTCAACGGAAGGCACAGCCGGTACCTCATACCTGCGCAACAATGACCGATGAAAAACATTATGAATCGAAAAGGATGCAGGGAGGTCCAAACGGAAGGACACAGGGTTAAGAATCTCCAATATCTTGTACGGGCCGATGAACCGAGGCTTAAACTTAGGAGAAGAAACCCTCATAGGGACAAAACGAGAAGACAACCACACCAAGTCCCCAACACAAAGCCGAGGACCAACACGACGACGGCGGTTGGCAAAAAGCTGAGTCTTCTCCTGGGACAACTTCAAATTGTCCACCACCTGCCCCCAAATCTGATGCAACCTCTCCACCACAGCATCCACTCCAGGACAATCCGAAGATTCCACTTGACCGGAGGAAAATCGAGGATGAAACCCCGAATTACAGAAAAACGGGGACACCAAGGTGGCAGAGCTGGCCCGATTATTGAGGGCGAACTCCGCCAAAGGCAAAAAAGCAACCCAATCATCCTGATCCGCAGACACAAAACACCTCAAATATGTCTCCAAGGTCTGATTAGTCCGCTCGGTCTGGCCATTAGTCTGAGGATGGAAAGCAGACGAAAAAGACAAATCTATGCCCATCCTAGCACAGAATGCCCGCCAAAATCTAGACACAAATTGGGTCCCTCTGTCAGAAACGATATTCTCCGGAATACCATGCAAACGAACAACATTTTGAAAAAACAGAGGAACCAACTCGGAAGAAGAAGGCAACTTAGGCAAGGGAACCAGATGGACCATCTTAGAGAAACGGTCACACACCACCCAGATGACAGACATCTTCTGAGAAACAGGCAGATCCGAAATAAAATCCATCGAGATGTGCGTCCAAGGCCTCTTCGGGATAGGCAAGGGTAACAACAATCCACTAGCCCGAGAACAACAAGGCTTGGCCCGAGCACAAACGTCACAAGACTGCACAAAGCCTCGCACATCTCGTGACAGGGAAGGCCACCAGAAGGACCTTGCCACCAAATCCCTGGTACCAAAGATTCCAGGATGACCTGCCAACGCAGAAGAATGAACCTCAGAGATGACTCTACTGGTCCAATCATCAGGAACAAACAGTCTACCAGGTGGGCAACGATCAGGTCTATCCGCCTGAAACTCCTGCAAGGCCCGCCGCAGGTCTGGAGAAACGGCAGACAATATCACTCCATCTTTAAGGATACCTGTGGGCTCAGAATTACCAGGGGAGTCAGGCTCAAAACTCCTAGAAAGGGCATCCGCCTTAACATTCTTAGAACCCGGTAGGTAAGACACCACAAAATTAAACCGAGAGAAAAACAACGACCAGCGCGCCTGTCTAGGATTCAGGCGCCTGGCAGACTCAAGGTAAATTAAATTTTTGTGGTCAGTCAATACCACCACCTGATGTCTGGCCCCCTCAAGCCAGTGACGCCACTCCTCAAAAGCCCACTTCATGGCCAAAAGCTCCCGATTCCCAATATCATAATTCCGCTCGGCGGGCGAAAATTTACGGGAAAAAAAGGCACAAGGTTTCATCACGGAGCAGTCGGAACTTCTCTGCGACAACACCGCCCCAGCTCCGATTTCAGAAGCGTCGACCTCAACCTGAAAAGGAAGAGCAACATCAGGCTGACGCAACACAGGGGCGGAAGAAAAGCGGCGCTTGAGCTCCCGAAAGGCCTCCACAGCATCAGGGGACCAATCAGCAACATCAGCACCCTTCTTAGTCAAATCAGTCAATGGTTTTACAACATCAGAAAAACCAGCAATAAATCGACGATAAAAGTTAGCAAAGCCCAAAAATTTCTGAAGACTCTTAAGAGAAGAGGGTTGCGTCCAATCACCAATAGCCTGAACCTTGACAGGATCCATCTCGATGGAAGAGGGGGAAAAAATGTATCCCAAGAAGGAAATCTTTTGAACCCCAAAAACACACTTAGAACCCTTCACACACAAGGAATTAGACCGCAAAACCTGAAAAACCCTCCTGACCTGCTGGACGTGAGAGTCCCAGTCATCCGAAAAAATCAGAATATCATCCAGATACACAATCATAAATTTATCCAAATAATCGCGGAAAATGTCATGCATAAAGGACTGGAAGACTGAAGGGGCATTTGAAAGACCAAAAGGCATCACCAAATACTCAAAATGGCCCTCGGGCGTATTAAATGCGGTTTTCCACTCATCCCCGTGCTTGATTCGCACCAAATTATACGCCCCACGGAGATCAATCTTAGAGAACCACTTGGCCCCCTTTATACGAGCAAACAAATCAGTAAGCAGTGGCAACGGATATTGATATTTAACCGTGATTTTATTCAAAAGTCGATAATCAATACACGGCCTCAAAGAGCCGTCTTTCTTAGACACAAAGAAAAAACCGGCTCCTAAGGGAGATGACGAAGGACGAATATGTCCCTTTTCCAAGGACTCCTTTATATATTCTCGCATAGCCGCGTGTTCAGGCACAGACAGATTAAATAAACGACCCTTTGGGTATTTACTACCCGGAATCAAGTCTATGGCACAATCGCACTCTCGGTGCGGAGGTAACGAACCAACCTTGGGTTCTTCAAAAACGTCACGAAAGTCAGACAAGAATTCAGGAATCTCAGAGGGCATAGATGATGAAATGGAAACCACAGGTACGTCCCCATGCGTCCCCTTACATCCCCAGCTTAACACAGACATAGCTTTCCAGTCGAGGACTGGGTTATGAGATTGCAGCCATGGCAATCCCAGCACCAAAACATCATGTAGATTATACAGCACCAGAAAGCGAATAACCTCCTGGTGATCCGGATTAACACGCATAGTCACTTGTGTCCAGTATTGTGGTTTATTACTAGCCAATGGGGTGGAGTCAATCCCTTTCAGAGGTATCGGAGCCTCCAATGGCTCCAAATCATACCCACAGCGTTTGGCAAAGGACCAATCCATAAGACTCAAAGCAGCGCCAGAGTCGACATAGGCGTCCGCGGTAATAGATGACAAAGAACAAATCAGGGTCACAGATAGAATAAACTTAGACTGTAAAGTGCTAATTGAAACAGACTTGTCAGGCTTCTTAGTACGCTTAAAGCATGCTGATATAACATGAGTTGAATCACCACAATAGAAGCACAACCCATTTTTTCGTCTAAAATTCTGCCGCTCGCTTCTGGACAGAATTCTATCACATTGCATATTTTCTGGCGTTTTCTCAGTAGACACCGCCAAATGGTGCACAGGTTTGCGCTCCCGCAGACGCCTATCGATCTGAATAGCCATCGTCATGGACTCATTCAGACTCGCAGGCACAGGGAACCCCACCATAACATCCTTAATGGCATCAGAGAGACCTTCTCTGAAAATCGCCGCCAGGGCGCACTCATTCCACTGAGTAAGCACAGACCATTTGCGGAATTTTTGGCAGTATATTTCAGCTTCATCTTGCCCCTGAGACAAGGACATCAAGGCCTTTTCCGCCTGAAGCTCTAAATGAGGTTCCTCATAAAGCAACCCCAAGGCCAGAAAAAACGCATCCACATTGAGCAACGCAGGATCCCCTGGTGTCAATGCAAAAGCCCAGTCCTGAGGGTCGCCCCGGAGCAAGGAAATTACAATCCTGACCTGCTGTGCAGGGTCTCCGGCAGAGCGAGACTTCAGGGACAAAAACAATTTGCAATTATTTTTAAAATTTTGAAAGTGAGATCTATTCCCCGAGAAGAATTCAGGCAAAGGAATTCTAGGCTCAGATATAGGTGCATGAACAACAAAATCTTGCAAATTTTGTACCTTTGTGGCGAGATTATTCAAACCTGTAGCTACACTCTGAAGATCCATTTGAAACAGGTGAACACAGAGCCATTCAAGGATTAGAAAGAGAGAAAGAGAGGAAGGCTGCAGTATAGGCAGACTAGCAAGTGATTCAATTACAAGCACACTCAGAACTAGAGGGAAAAAAAAATAAAAAATTGTAGCAGATTTCTTTTTTCTCTCCTTTCTCAGCCAGTAATTTAACCCTTTTTGGCCGGTCAAACTGTCATGATTCTCAATGGCGAGAGAACATAGCCCAGCATATATGAGAACTAGCTCTTGGAAGATGGAAACTATACTGACCATGAACTAAACCTGCCGCACAACTAGAAGTGGCCGGGTAGCATGCCTACGTTTTTTATCCCTAGATGCCCAGCGCCAGCCGGAGAACTACCTAATCCTAGCAGAGGAAAAGACAGTCCTGGCTCACCTCTAGAGAAATTTTCCCAAAAGGCAGACAGAGGCCCCCACATATATTGGCGGTGATTTTAGATGAAATGACAAACGTAGTATGAAAATAGGTTTAGCAAAATCGAGGTCCGCTTACTAGATAGCATGAAGACAGAAAGGGCACTTTCATGGTCAGCAGAAAACCCTATCAAAACACCATCCAGAAATTACTTTAAGACTCTAGCATTAACTCATAACACCAGAGTGGCAATTTCCGCTCACAAGAGCTTTCCAGACACAGTAACGAAACAGCAGCTGTGAACAGGAACAAAATGCAAAAACAAACAAGGACAAAAGTCCAACTTAGCTAGGAGTTGTCTAGTAGCAGGAACATGCACAGAAGGCTTCTGATTACATTGTTGACCGGCATGAAACTGACAGAGGAGCAAGGTTATATAGCGACTCCCACATCCTGATAGGAGCAGGTGAACAGAGGGGATGATGCACACAAGTACAATTCCACAAGTGGCCACCGGGGGAGCCCAGAATCCAATTTCACAACAGTCAGGGCATTGGAGGGCGGCAGGGCGCTGGAGGGTGGCAGGACGTTGGAGGGCGGCAGGGTGCAAGAGGGCGGCAAGACATTGGAGGGCAGCGGGGTGCTGGAGGGCATTGGGGCGTTGGAACGTTGGAGGGCGGTGGGGTGCTGAAGGGCGGTGGGGTGCTGGAGGGTGGCAGGATGTTGGAGGGTGGCAGGGCGCTGGAGGGTGGCAGGATGTTGGAGGGTGGCAGGGCGCTGGATGGTGGCAGGATGTTGGAGGGTGGTGAGGTGCTGGAGAGCGGTGGGACGTTGGAGGGCGGCGGAGTGCTGGAGGGCGGTGGAGCGCTGGAGGGTGGCAGCCATGTTCTCAATAACTTCGGCCTTAGCTGGAAAAAAGAGAGGGCAGCAGAGATGATTTTCATTCACTCCAGCCGTACCCCACGCACCCCCAATGTCGCGCACAGACACAGGGTGACACCGTGACGCCATACTGTACTGTATATACACGGCTGTATCACTTATGACAACAGTGAGAGATGTCGGTGGGAGATGGTATGGTAGTGATAGTGTGATGGCATTGACAGTGAGATGATGGTGGAGGGATGATGATGGTAGGGACACCCAGGGATGACATTGCTAAAGTCATTGCTAGGCATTGCTAGGGTGATGATGGTGTGATAGTGCTGCAAGTGTGTTATGTTGCTTGGGTAAAAATTTTGCTAGGGTGATGGAGGTAGTAGGGTGATGATAGTGTGATAGCATTGCTTGGGTGATGGCATTGCTAGGAGAATGGTGTTGCTAGGGTTATCATGTTGTTAGGGTGAGGGCGTTGGTAGGAGCATGGTGTTGCTATGGTAATTATGTTGCTAGGGTGATGGTGTTGCTAGAGTGATGGTGTTGCTAGGGTGGTGGTATTGGTAGGAGCATTGTGTTGCTATGGTGATGATGTTGCTAGGGTGATGGTGTTGCTAAGGTCATGGCGTTGCTAGGAGCATGGCGTTGTTGTGGGGCGGCTCTGCACGATCTGACTTCTGCTTTCTGGCATTAAGTCCTCGCTGCATCATCCGCCGTCATTGTGAATAAGAAATGAAAGACCAAACACTAAAACTGTCTTTCAGGGGTTAAAGAACGCATCCACATGCCGCGTTAATTTTCCGCACATAAGTGCCGCGCGTCATTTCTTTCTGCAGACTTTCATTGAGGATTAACCCTTTGCTATGATTGGAGTGAAATCAGCGGATAAAATCTGGGCCGATGCGCTTTGGACACGCCGCTTTATTCCAGCCTCATATCTGCGACCTTGACGTTCACTTCCGGCACATAATCTGTCCCGGATTGTGAGGACGTGAGGACCCCCAGTGACCCCCCGTGCCAAAGCCTAATCCTGGGCAGGAAGGGGTTAAAGTACGACTGTACTCATTGCAGTGCCTAGTCTCACCACAAGATGGCGGCGCTGCACAGACGCTGACAGACCCAGAGCCCTGTTGTCGTTGTTATGGAGACTGTGGCTGTGGTTGCCAAGGAACGGACGCAGCCGGAGTGCAGGAGGCACCGGGGACGGAGTACAGGAGGCCTCAGCAGCCGGAGTGCAGGAGGCACCGGGGCCGGAGTGCAGGAGGCACCGGGGCCGGAGTACAGGAGGCACCGGGGCCGGAGTGCAGGAGGCACCGGGGCCGGAGTGCAGGAGGCACCGGGGCCGGAGTGCAGGAGGCACCGGGGCCGGAGTGCAGGAGGCACCGGGGCCGGTGCATGAGGAGACGGAGTGCGGGGAGCTGAGGCCGTGTGCGCACCAGGAACAGCAGAGGTAAAGCTGCGGCGATGTGTAATATATGGAGGAAAGGTACGTGCCCCCTGTGCGGCCGCTCATGTCCCCCCCATATCTGTATGGCGCTTGTACCCCGGGCACAGTTATGGGGGGCAGATAAGGGTCTTCCCCCAAACTGTTCCCACAAAGCAGAAGCTACAATTGTCCACAATGTCCTGTGCTGAAAATAGAGATTTCCCATCACTGGAGCTGAGGGTCCGAGGCCGCCCCCCTGATAACAGCACATAGCATTATCCTCCTCCCCCATCTGTACAGGGGGCACAATGCAGTCAGGGGGTAACGTCCTCCTGGAATCACCAAACCCAGACTCCTCCAGACGCAGAGAGAAGTGCGATCCGTCACTGCACAGAACACGTCTCCTCCAGAGCCCAGTGGTGGCGGCTTTACACCGCTCCATCCGACGCTCGGCATTGTGCTTGGTGATGTACGGCTGCATGCAGCTGCTCGGTCATGAAGCTCCCAGCAGGGGGCGCAGTGTTTATACCAGAGGAGGTCTGGACTCTGCAGTTATGGGGGCCGTATCATTACGAGGTCTCCACTTCGTGGCCGACTTGCTGCAGGGATGGGGGGGCAGATGTTTTACACTGAAGAAGAATTTCCCATAATGGCACCACAGACAGTACCGACCAGAGTTTCCCTATACGGAGTGCCATCATTTTCTCCTGTTGCCTGTATACACTGTTAGGCCACATTCACACTATCAGGATTTGGTCAGTAATTTACATCAGTATTTGTAGCCAAAACCAGGAGTGGGTGATAAATACAGAAGTGGTGCAGATGTTTCTATTATACTTTCCCTTTAATTGTTCCTCTCCTGGTTCTGGCTTATAAATACTGATGTAAATACTGACCGTGTGCACTTGGTCTTAGGTGCAGTCACTCACCCAATGTCTCCACATCCGTGAACAGCGGTCGGATTATTGTGACCAGACTTTGATCAGTGTGGGACGAGTATTTCTCTCCACCTTCTCCATTCTGTCAGATGACATCCGAGTGCAGTCCGATTGTTTTCCCATACACTGGCATTGGTGATTTTGATCCAACACTCGGCTCAATATTGGAAATCTCTTCTCTTGGTCCGAGGAGCAGATCAGCCGTGTGCACAGCCCCATAGGACATCATAGGGCCGAGTGCTAGGAGTGAAAACTGCGGCGAGTGCCGGTGCGAGAACATCGGCCATGTGAGCGGGGTCAGAGCTTCTGCAGCAGCTGCGGCTCATACGTCTCCTCTCGTGTCGGCAGAGATTCTCCCGGGGACCAGTGACTCCTCCAGCCGGAGAGATCATAAGAGACCGCTGCTGTGTGCGCTACTGGGGGCTCGTGATGTCTCGTTTTATATGAGACCCCCAGATAGTGTAAGAAGGGACAGGTGTGGAGCCCGCCGTGAGGCCGCAGACCCTTCTATGTTCCTATGTGACCGCTGCCGTATCTCTCAGGTCTCACACATGATGGCGTCTGGCGGCAGCACAACCGAGGTAGAGATTTCTGAACCTCCGAAGCCCCTGACTGCGAGTGCGGAGGCCGTGGAGTTCATGTCCAGCGTGGGTGAGTGCAATCTGAGACCCTCCATCTGTCAGCAGACTACAACCCCCAACATGCCCCCTAGATTAATGGTATGTATCTTTCTCCAGGGCTGGATGAGCTGCGCCTCTGTCTGTTTCCTGAGTCTTTGCAGTCCGTCACCGCGTCCTCGGCTGAGCTCGGCTCCTTCACCGTCAGTGTCCAGTCCACTTACTACGAGCAGGACGGACGGGAGGATGAGAAATGTTTCCTTGTCCACATCAGCAGTCACAGCTCGGTGGATGACGTTCCCTGCGGAAGTGCCATCACCGGTGAGTGCACAGTACACATACATACTGATCCTCAGGACATTCCCTGCGGAAGCGCCATCACCGGTGAGCGCACAGTACACACACATACATACTGATCCACAGGACGTTCCCTGTGGAAGTGCCATCACCGGTGAGTGCACAGTACACGCACATACTGATCCTCAGGACATTCCCTGCGGAAGCGCCATCACCGGTGAGCGCACAGTACACACACATACATACTGATCCACAGGACGTTCCCTGTGGAAGTGCCATCACCGGTGAGTGCACAGTATACGCACATACGTACTGATCCACAGGACGTTCCCTGCAGAAGCACCATCACCGGTGAGTGCACAGTACACGCACATACTGATCCACAGGACGTTCCCTGCGGAAGAGCCATCACCGGTGAGTGCACAGTACACACACATACATACTGATCCACAGGACGTTCCTTGTGGAAGCGCCATCACCGGTGAGTGCACAGTACACACACATACATACTGATCCACAGGACGTTCCCTGCGGAAGCGCCATCACCGGTGAGTGCACAGTACACGTACATACATACTGATCCACAGGACGTTCCCTGCAGAAGCGCCCACACCAGTGAGTGCACAGTACACGCACATACTGATCCACAGGACGTTCCCTGCGGAAGCGCCATCACCGGTGAGTGCACAGTACACGCACATACGTACTGATCCACAGGACGTTCCCTGCGGAAGCGCCATCACCAGTGAGTGTACAGTACACGCACATACTGATCCACAGGGCATTATCATATATAGTTAAATATTTCTTCCCGTAGATTTATGATTTTTTATTTTTGCAGCTTATATCTCTCTACAGCTGGAAACGCTGGAGCAGCATCACCACGAGTTTATTAAGGTACCGCACCATCAATGCCTTATAACAAGTCAGTCTCTGACAGATACGCGCCGGCAGGGATGGGGGGCATTATTCCATGCTGGCGCTCACAGGGGATCGTGATTTCTGCAATACATAGCAGTGATGAAGCCACATGGCACAAGCGATTAGACTGTTAGACCATCGCAGCTTCAAGAACTATTGAATACTGTAAAAAGGAAAAGAAGAGTTTTTAAAAATATGAAAAAAATTAACCCCCTTTTTGCCCTATTAAAAAAATACATATATTTGGTATTGCTGCTTCTGCAAAAGTCTGATCTATCAAAATATAAAATAAATTAATCCGATTAGTAAATGGTGTAACAGAAAAAAAAAACCTGCCAGAATTACGTTTTTTTTGGGCTTCAGCAACATTGCAATAGGAGGCGATCAAACATCATATCTACCCGAAAATGGTATCAATAAAAATGTCGGCTCCATGCACAAAAAATTAGCACTTTCCCAGCCTCATATCACAAGAAATGAAAACCTTATGGGTCTTGGAAAGTGGCGACAAAAGCAAGATTTATTTATTTATTTTTATTTGTTTTTACAAATTTCCCCTCCAAAATGTCAACACTTAAGTAGAAAAATAAAAAAGTCTAAACATCTGTGTGCTGGCACCAACCTGGAAAATCATATTACCAGGTTACCAAATAGTGAACATGGCTGATAAAAAAAAACTACAACAATTGTGGAATTGCACTTTTTTTTGCAACTTCAACGCACTTGGATTTTTTCCCCCGTTTTCCAGTACACTATATGGTAAAATGAATGGTGTCATTAGTACAACTCATCCCACAAAAAAAACCAAGCCTTTATACGGCCACGTGGAGTGAAAAGTAAAAAAGTTATGGCTTTTGGAAAAGGGGATGAAGGAATTAAAAAGCCAAAATAATCAATGTGGAATTTTGGTACTATTTTTTTTCTACCTTCACAATAAAAAATAAATAAAAAAATACAACACGTTATATGTAGCCCAGAGTGATGTGGTGAGAAAAAAATAACCAGACCCGGAATCGGAGCCATTGGAGGTTTAATTGATGTTAAAATAAAAAAGTCATCAAAACGTAAAGATGAAAAAAAAAATGAAAATATTGCTTTGTCTCTAAGGGGTTGAAGTGGTTAAGTCCATCATTGACCTCCTATTTTATTTTTTATAGCGCTCCAAAAATGGGAATTTGGTTTGTGTGTACACAGCTCCCATGCAGATCAATGTGTCATCATGGTTACAGATTATAAACAACCGATCATATTCTGATCTTGCAGTCGTAGCCTCTTTTGTGAATGCAAAAAGTAGGGAACAAATAAAGGGAGTGTGGCTGCAGAGTTTGTTTGCGGTCTGTAGATGCATAGGCCTGCAGAAGAGCTGTATACACAAAACAATAGTTTTTATGACTGTATAATGCCATCGTCCAGCGCCCCCAATAGACCACTCACTGACTCACTGTCCATTCTTCAGCTAAAAGGACATTCGCTGGATAAGAAAACTGACATGACGAGACGCGGTGACCAGATGGTGATCAGCAGAGTCATTACCGAGGGTCAGGTGAGAGCGGAGGAGTCGCCCCCGCTATATGCAGCCCACGAGGGGCCGTTTCTTCATATGTTAGCATATATTCACATGATAGGGGTATTTCAGAGGTTTGACATATTTTTATTTTTTGATTTTCATACGCTGCAAAAAATGTTTAATATTCTGCCTAAAAAATACGGCACAAAAAACGCAACAAAAATCACAAAAACAATTGTCTCCCCTAAATATATTTTTAGAAGGTGTTGTCAGTGCAGCCCCTCGTTGAGTGCCCCAGTAAAGCATGCTTCTATAATAGAAGAGTTACCCCCGATCACAGACCCCTATGTCAGATATAGCTTTGGGCATCATCCATTATATCCCGGGTTTTGTAGGACAACAGCATCCGACAATCGTCAGGTTTAGGAAAGGTGCGCGGTACTTTCCCCAACAGGAAGATCATCAGCGCCGGTCACCCCCCAGATACAGAAGTGAGCGACACGGGACCGCCCATCGGTGCAATAATAAGAGATTGCGCTTCCCCTTCTCTCCGCAGCAAGCCCACCAGGAATCAAAGTCCTACGATCTGAGCTCGCTGACTGGGTTCATCTCCGAGGCCTCGAACCTGCTGATCATGCGGCTTCTTGCAAGGAGGAAATCCCCACAAACCCTGGATTTTCTGACCTTGGATCCGGAGATGCATCTGTGCGTCTCGTCCTATGTAAGTTGTGTGACACGAGAGGTCACTGGCTCATTGTGCTGTGGAGCTTCACAGCGGCCGTGGCTTGTGTCTTACAGCGAGAGCTCGGCCCCCGGCTGCAGATCATCGGCAGAGACTCCATAGAAGTTTATGGCATAGAGCGAGCGATTCACTCAGACGACCTGCCCGTCACCTGGCAGTGCTGCTTCCTCCCTGACGGGTAACCGATATCGGATCGTTCATATTCTTTTATCTCACTAAGGGCTTGTTCAGACGAGTGTGTATTCGGTGTGTGCCATGTACCCTTCATACATGCGAGTATACATGGCCAATCAGTCCACGGAGCAAAAATTGCAGCAAGCACTACTGTAGTCCGCTGTACAGACCAGATTGATGAATATGAAGGCAGCTCCGGCAGCCATGTGCAGTGCAGACGAGCACATGCCGTGTATCCCACCTCGCCGGTGCTGATTTTATTACATGCCGTGTATCCCACCTCACCGTTGCTGATTATATTACATGCCGCGTATCCCACCTCCCTGGTGCTGATTATATTACATACCGTGTATCCCACCTCCCTGGTGCTGATTATATTACATGCCGTGTATCCCACCTCGCCGGTGCTGATTATATCACATGCCGTGTATCCCACCTCACCGGTGCTGATTATATCACATGCCGCGTATCCCACCTCCCTGGTGCTTATTATATTACATGTCGTGTATCCCACCTCCCTGGTGCTGATTATATTACATACCGTGTATCCCACCTCCCTGGTGCTGATTTTATTACATGCCGTGTATCCCACCTCCCTGGTGCTGATTATATCACATGTCGTGTATCCCACCTCCCTGGTGGGATTATATTACATGTCATGTATCCCACCTCCCTGGTGCTTATTATATTACATGTCGTGTATCCCACCTCCCTGGTGCTGATTTTATTACATGCCGTGTATCCCACCTCCCTGGTGCTGATTATATCACATGTCGTGTATCCCACCTCCCTGGTGGGATTATATTACATGTCGTGTATCCCACCTCCCTGGTGCTTATTATATTACATGTCGTGTATCCCACCTCCCTGGTGCTTATTATATTACATGCCGTGTATCCCACCTCCCTGGTGCTGATTATATCACATGTCGTGTATCCCACCTCCCTGGTGGGATTATATTACATGTCGTGTATCCCACCTCCCTGGTGCTTATTATATTACATGTCGTGTATCCCACCTCCCTGGTGCTTATTATATTACATGTCGTGTATCCCACCTCCCTAGTGCTTATTATATTACATGTCGTGTATCCCACCTCCCTGGTGCTCATTTTATTACATGCCGTGTATCCCACTTGCCTGGTGCTTATTATATTACATGCCGTGTATCCCACCTCCCTGGTGGGATTATATTACATGCTGTGTATCCCACCTACCTGGTGCTGATTTTATTACATGCCGTGTATCCCACCTCCCTGGTGCTGATTTTATTACATGCCATGTATCCCACCTCGCCGGTGCTGATTTTATCACATGCCGTGTATCCCACCTCGCCGGTGCTGATTTTATTACATGCCGTGTATCCCACCTCTCCGGTGCTGATTTTATTACATGCCGTGTATCCCACCTCTCCGGTGCTGATTTTATTACATGCTGTATATCCCACCTCGCCGGCGCTGATTTTATCACATGCCGTGTATCTGACCTCGCCGGTGCTGATTTTATCACATGCCGTGTATCCCACCTCGCCGGTGCTGATTTTATCACATGCCGTGTATCCCACCTCGCTGGTGCTGATTTTATCACATGCAGTGTATCCCACCTCACCGGTGCTGATTTTGTTAGTATCTCTTGTCGCCACCAGTTCATTCTTCCCTTTACTTCGCTACAGACATATGACGAGTCGCATCCAGGTCGGGTCTCCTGTCACCATGAGAATCACGCAGATGCCGATACTCTCAGAGCCAGGTATTAATATATCTTCACAGCCAGAACATCAGTCTTTACACAGCGAGATAATCCTTTTATCAAGAGAGCAGAACAGATGTGGGAACCTTAGGACATGTGCACACATTTTGTATTTTCTGCACCATTTCTGCATTTCTTTGCAGGAAAACGCAGCTTAAAATACGCTTGTTTTTACGCTTTTTCCACACATTATTATGGTTGAAATCTGCAGCAAAAAGCTGGAAGACTTGACGACATGCTGCATACTGCACCAAAACTAAGCAATGTGTGCAATGGTCTGCAGGATTCTCCTTCATTTTTGCTAGTATCAGGAAACGCTTCAGGTTTTGTGCCAACACTGCACAGGAAAAACCGTACCTGAAACACAACGTGTGCACACAGCCTAAAAGGAACCTAGTGCAAAAATGGCTGCACTCAAAAGCAAAGTATCACATCTGCATTAGGAATTTGTGCAGGCGACATGTGTCAAATGATAGAAGTAAACAATGTAGGACAGACCCCCATTGACTATTATGGGGTCTATCATTTTTCTCTAAAAAGTAGCCTCATCCTGACCAAGCGCGTAACGCAGATGTGAACAGCGCGTTAATTTATTGGGCATCTAAGGATCTGAACCGTGCCTTGTATTCTGGACCACTGGATGGGAATGAACTTTGGCAAAGTTGTGATATTTAGACTCCGCCACTTCGTAACAGGGGCCTGATGCTCTGAAATCTGTTCACAGACGAAGAAGATCCCAAACCGGTGTTTGAAAAGAAGCCCCTAATCTGGGAGGAAGACCCTCAGCTGCACTCACAGTTCCTGGAGAGAAAGGTATGCCGAGGAGGGCTGGGCCTGATTAAAGGGATGTTCCCATCTCGGCTATTGGAGGAATACCTAGAAACAGCCAGTAGACTGCTGGTACATGTTGTTTCCGTAGCTCCCGTTCACTTCTTGAGTGTAGCACAGCGCACTCAGCCATTTTTATAATCCTGGCAATCACATGTAGATTTTCCCTTGACTGGCTAAACTGGGAATACCAACTTTAGCTACAGGAGAACTACAAATCTCAGCATGCAATGTCAGCCAGAAACTGCCCACAGAAAGCGGAGATTTGTAGATTTTTTGTTACTTTTTTTGCATGGATAACTTTATAATTTACCAGACAGAGGCCAACAGTGCACCCTTTTTTAGCCTCCATCTGACCGGTATGGGGCTGCTGCTAACTGTATAGGAAAGGACAGCAGACTGCGCTGCCCGGTACAGAGGGATCACTGCAGTAAAAAACAAAAAAAACCACGCGGTATCTATTGTGTTTGTAATCCTTCCCCATGGTGGTCGGCTACCTTATTCCTCCAGAATTGCTTGTACTTTCCACAGGAAGAACTGAGGTCCGATAACGAGACGTACCTGCGACGACATCCAGAGATCAAGACTCTCCTCGCAGACTTCATGCAGTTCTTGCTCATCAGGAAGCCGGAGGACGTCGTTACTTTTGCAGCAGAGTATTTTGGGCCTTTCTCCTCCGCACAGGAGCGCGGAGAAACTTTCCAATCCTCTATGATCTCTAGTCCATTTCAGGAAGGCTCCAAGTAATGACTGGTGTAAGGAATGAGACGCAAGCTAATGTTATAAGACTTTATCATATATCAATGCAGTGAGATTTCAGCAATCCATTATCGGCCGGCTCAAAGTCCAATTAAAGGGATTTTGCTGCATATATAAAATGTAATCTCACAAATGGCAGCAAACATCCGATGAAGCACAAACCTTTTCTATTGGTGCAAATGTAAATGAGGTTGGTGTCTGAGGAGGGCGCCAGGTGTTTGCAGCCCTAGGGCTTACAGCATGAGTACTTGCCATACCACCGATATTCAATAAAAATGTTACTGTGTGATCCGTCATCGTGTGCGGTTTTCTCCCCAGATCGGCCGTTTCTCCTCCTCTTTGTCTTGTTGCCGTATAATGTCTGAATGAAAGCAGAGACGGAGCCAGGATTCTGTCGCGTAGTCTCCCGGGCCTCCTAGAGAAGCACAGACCCGGCTGTGTCCTCCCATTTAGCTTTACATTGAATCCTATGGCAGTGAGACGCTATGAAACCACAGACGTCCAGACCGACCTTCATCTACCGCAAACCCACAGCTGCCAGCATGGTAATACCGCTCATGGGGACACAGGTACGTGTAGTTTTACAACAGCCGTATGTTGGGGGGGAGGGTCTCCAAATTACAGCAAGTTCACAACATAACTTGCCAACTTATATAAAGGTTAATTCCCAGAAAATAACATTATCTCTCATCCTTAGGATCACTGAGACCAACAGCGAACCCAAGATTGGGGCTCCGCTTCCTTCAGGATGAGGCTGCAGAGGTGCACATACTCAATGATCTTCAGTCCATTTATTACCTATGGGGCTTCTGCACGTGGCCATTTCCGGTACTCCCATAAATAATGAATGGAGCGGCGATTGGGAAAGTGCACCGTCTCTATGCAGGCCCTCTATCACTGGGGGTCTCAGTGCTCGGGCTACTTATACAAATGTTTCTCAGATTTTTTTTTTCCCCCCCGACACAAACAATGTACAATGGTAAATTTTAGAAAAAAAATACTTTTCATGAGTTTTCTTTTTCAAAATTCTAATTCCTCTTCTTGTCAGACAGGCAGCGATACAATGTAAGAAGTGAAAACATTTGCCATACTTGTGCATATACTCTGTATTGGATTCCACAAGTCCTTTTATTTTTTTAGGATGTCAGACTGTTTATTTATACCCCTTTTACTGCTCGCTAGTAAATAGTGGACAACAAGGGAAAACAGTACAGTACACATCCCAGTAATGGGGGGGGGGGGGGGGGGGAAATGGAGGCATGTGTAGATACGATATTAGATTTTTTTTTTTTTTTTTTTAACTGTAGCAGACTATAAAAAGGGGTGGGCCAGGATTAGAAAAATATTGTTGCTTTCTTCCCAGAAAAACAGCACCACCCCTGTCCACAGGCTGCTTATGGTATTGCAGGTACATTTACTTTAATGGAGCCTAAGTTGCAACGTCAGACTTAAATGGTGGTGGTTTTGGAAAAGTTTCTCTAATCAGACACTCCCGGGAGATGGGAATAGCAGGATATAGAAGTACCAGCGGAATAAAACATCGGTGGAAAGTCAAGTGTGAGTCTTGATTTTTTTTCCCCAACATACTGGGTCTTTAAAATAAAGAATATCAGTACTGGATGAGGCCCTTAAGTATTTTGTGTTACATGTGTGGGGAGGAGGACGTGGACGGTAGATAAAACATTCAGGATCCACTTAATAATAAATGCACTTTTATTATCTGACGAGGCGACGATACACGTCTATAAATAAAACCTCATTATGAGGCAGCCATGGTTCCTGCTCCTGGAACAGAACGCTCCGTTACTGGCCCCTGAAGGGCCGCGCTTATTATAGACTGGAGGCCATTAATTACTGATGGCGGCTGCAGGCTACTATCTGCTGAAATGGATCAGACAAATACAGATTTTTCCGATTATAACCACATTATTCTGAGATTTCTTTCTCTATCAAACCGGCCACAGGCTGGAAGAGAATGCTGGGTTATTCAATTTACTTGTACGGGGCCTTAAATGGGTTTTCCAGGATTAAAAGCACATGGCTGCTTCCCCCTCCCCCCCAAAAAATAGCGTCAACCCTTTCTACAGGTTTTACTACAGCTCAGCTGTATAAATGTGAATACGGATGAGCTGCAACACCACAGACAACCTGCAGCCAGGGGTGGAGCTATAGGTCAAGGAAAACAACCATGTTTTTGTAATCATTGACAACCCCTTCAATAGTGCATTAGCCCCTAAGGATGGTGTAATAATAAAGAGGACAACTGCACTCGACCGGGCCTGCACCATTTAAAGGGGAAGTGTATTCAGCAGCTCCATGCCGAGCGATCAGCAGTCACACTTCTCCAAGATGTCCACAACGTGTATGAATACCTAAGCCATCGTATAATTAAAAATAAAACATCTTTCTTTTCGGCTTCATGTTTGAATTCTGCTACCAGAGTTTAGTAATTTACCCCTAGGGCTGTCCTGGTCCTGTCTGACGCAGACATGTGCAGCCTCTCGTTCTATATGATCCAGGATAGAACTGAATTTCAACCCCAGTTTGGAAGCAATAAAGTTTCCATTCACTTACAGCAAACAATGGTTTTAAAAATGACAGCACAGTACATGTAAAGAGCAGCGAAAATTCCAATTAACGTTTGATTTCATTTAGACAAAACTGGACAATCCTTGGTAAAACGTGTCCCGTTACAGTGCCAGGGAGGGAATGTTCTTGATGGCGGCCCGGGGGTCATTTTTGTGCATCATAAAATGGCCTTGCACTTGGGCGGCACTAATCTGCTCCAAGGAACGAAGGGCCGAGTCCGCAAACTCCTCAGCGGCAGAGCTGGGCTGATCCGGGTAAAACCTCTGGAACATCTGGGCGAGCTGCCACCGGGTGCAGTGTCCAATGAACTGCTTGACATCCACCCGGCCTGGTCGGATCAACGCTGGGTCCAACCTACAGAGACATAAAGATGTCAGGTGTCAAATCCAGACAATGGAACAGGGCTTTTCTGAACTTGTACCACAGCCAGACAGACGTCTGAGGTCAGAAACTGGATCGTGTGCATGACATGGGATAACTGCAAACAGACCGATGGGGATCATTGAAACAGTGGTGAATATATTTAAAGGGAACCAGATGTAGTGCACAGTGCAGGAAAGTGTACAACAACTGCAACGGTACTCATGTCACTGTGATCAGTTGCCGCCTTTATCTATATGCACAATGTATCAATGCACTGGTCGTCCTAGCAGTGAGGAGCGTGCATGCTCGGGTGCTAACCCAGTGTCTTTCGCATGCTCAAATAATATGAGTTCTGCAGCTGTTCGACAGCCACAACACATGGAGGGACTGCTTAACAAATCGGGAATCCCTGCATGCGTTGTGGCTGTTGAACAGACGTGGGACATGCAGGAGCAGGGACTCTAACTTTTTTCTTGAGCACTCTGTAGACACTTTGTTAGCACCCGAGCATGCTCAGATAACACCTTATCTGAGCACATTCACTCATCAATAGTCCTAAGCTCTACTTTATTGCCTCACACGTGTAACATGCGATGTGGCTCCTCTTTTGGTTGGTGCCCGCGCAGTGCGCTACTGTATGTTATTGAAAATGCTCATTACTTACTGCATGTGCCGACCAAAGGAAGAGCAGAGAACGTGCAAGAAATGAATTGTTGCACATTGGCCTAGCCGACACTTCCTCTGCTTGACTTCCCAAATAGTTTTCTTTAATTAAGTTTGCTCACTGCTCTCCTCTCTGCTAAGGTGCCACACTATGGAGATTAGGTGGTCCTGGGCACGGCCGTTGATGGAGGGGCATGTGACCAGACTCCTCACTCAGCAGCCTCCATGTTGTAACGCTGCACTTGCACCACTTATGAGAAAAAAAAAAAAAAATAGTAAGAAAGTGGACAATCCGTTTAAAATTCCAGAATATTCCCTTTAAGAGGTAGCTGATAACTTCTGGATGGGCAAAAATCTCCTTGCTAGGACTCGCTCCTATCACAAAAGGGCACATGCTCGTCCGCCGCTGCATTCATTCTCTATGGAGATACTAAATAAAGCGGAGCGCAGTACTCGGCCAGCACGGTGCAGTGGACCAGGACCACAAAATAACTAGAATTTTTTTTTAGAGGGCACGTCCATGAAGGTTTTGTATGTTGACCGCAGCTCTGGAAGTGACTACTATAAAACAATGTAATGCAAGTTCAGTAAAACAATAAAAAAAGCAAAAGTATTTGCAGCTTCAGGACACTAAGTGCAGAGAACTGACTGATACATTGTAACAAACTATCAGGACAAGAAGGAGGTGTATGCTGAGGTGTTCTACTCTTATGGATTTCCTAGACTGCATACAATAGTAACAAACCCTCAGCTATGAGAAATGTTAGGCTGGAATGGGCTTGCAGGCCCAAAGTATAAATATGAATGTTACTATTCACTGGAAGCAAGCAGAGATTTTACGAAATGTGTGAAACCACAAAGTATATGTGGGACATTTCACCATCGCACCTGTCAATGTGATTAGTCGTCATAAACACGATGCGAGCTTCAGTGGAGGCGACACCGTCCAGAGCGTTCAGCAGTCCGCTAAATGTCAGCCGGCCGAACCCCTGATAGGCAGCGGGATCTGAAAGAGAAGAGACCCGGAATGTAATCTACTGCCCCTGATGTAGGATGATAGGAGGAAACAGATCTAGCAACCAGCTCACCGACTGTCACCAGAACCGCTAGCAGAACCGTGAGTGCAGCTCTGGAGTATAATACAGGATGTAACTCAGGATCAATAATGTAATGTATGTACACAGTGACTGCACCAGCAGAATAGTGAGTGCAGCTCTGGAGTATAATACAGGATGTAACTCAGGATCAATAATGTAATGTATGTACATAGTGACAGCACCAGCAGAATAGTGAGTGCAGCTCTGGAGTATAATACAGGATGTAACTCAGGATCAGTAATGTAATGTATGTACACAGTGACTGCACCAGCAGAATAGTGAGTGCAGCTCTGGAGTACAATACAGGATGTAACTCAGGATCAGTAATGTAATGTATGTACACAGTGACTGCACATGAAAAAGAACGGTATTTCAGCTCACCCTTAGTTCAGACGAGATGGTAGAAGTCAGTCCGAGCACGGATACAGAGTGTTGCTGCCACAACACTGATTGGTATGTAGAAAGAAACGGTGTGGATCCAGCTCCGGGATAAAAATGCAAAATTTTATTTAAACATTTAAAACGCTGCTAGAACATGACCAGCATGAAGGTGACGGAGAGCAACCAGCACCTGGACGCGTTTCGGGCAACAAAGATGCCCTTAGTCCTCAGTACGGAGTACTGGATCCACACCGTTTCTTTCTACACACAGTGACTGCACCAGCAGAATAGTGAGTTCAGCTCTGGGGTATAATACAGGAGGTAACTCAGGATCAGTAATGTAATGTATGTACACAGTGACTGCCATATGCACACACTATGTACCGTAATGTGTCGTTATATGACTCAGGATAATGCAGGTAACAATAAGATACAATTACTGGACACTTACTCTGCTTTGCCAGATCTCGACTAACAAAAGCAGCATCCACGTCCTCCAGTAGGATGATGCTCTGCTGCGGAGCGACGCTCAGGAGGTGATTGAGGCGATCGTCTGAGAGGCTGTTGTCACTCAGGCTCATTAGGCAGATGCTATACTCCAGCTCTCCGGCCAGGGCTGTGCTGAGAGGACAGAGACAGCGGCGTCCATGAGACAATGTGACCAGAGAGCAAAACACACAACTATCGAAATATCATCCCCTACAATAACCCTCGACCTGCAGTCACCATGTGTCATATCCATAATCCACACCTATAAGTCACAATGCAACTTACATAAAACTGCTCTTCCCACATCCTGGCGGCCCATACAGGAGATATCCGCGTCTGTACGGGATCCCTGGGATTTATAGCAGGAGATAGGAAAACATGGTGACATTTCCCAGAGATCCACAGACACAATGTGCTCTCCCCAAACTCATCATGAGGGTATCGGGTACTCGCCTCGGTCACTGTACCACTTGGGATTGTCGATAAATCCTTTCACATCCTGAACAATCTTATCAGAAATCCCTTCTTCTAGCACCACAGAAGTCAGGGGGCGTCTGCGCCTTGGGAAACCAAAAGGTCGCCATTCAGCACCCAGAGCGGTGTACATGATCGTCTTCCCCTCCTGCTGGCGAAGAGCAAGTTCTCTAGCTACAAAAAAGAAAAACAAAGACGTAAATGCATCTTATACGGGGGGATGTAACATGATTGTACATAGGAGCAGTATTATAGTAGTTATATTCTTGTACATAGGGGCAGTATTATAGTAGTTATATTCTTGTGCATAGGAGCAGTATTATAGTAGTTATATTCTTGTGCATAGGAGCAGTATTATAGTAGTTATATTCTTGTACATAGGGGCAGTATTATAGTAGTTATATTCTTGTACATAGGGGCAGTATTATAGTAGTTATATTCTTGTACATAGGGGCAGTATTATAGTAGTTATATTCTTGTACATAGGGGCAGTATTACAGTAGTTATACTCTTGTACATAGGAGCAGTATTATATTAGTTATATTCTTGTACATAGGGGCAGTATTATAGTAGTTATATTCTTGTACATAGGGCAGTATTATAGTAGTTATATTCTTGTACATAGGGCAGTATTATAGTAGTTATATTCTTGTACATAGGAGCAGTATTATAGTAGTTATATTCTTGTACATAGGAGCAGTATTACAGTAGTTATATTCTTGTACATAGGGGCAGTATTATAGTAGTTATATTCTTGTACATAGGGGCAGTATTATAGTAGTTATATTCTTGTACATAGGAGCAGTATTATAGTAGTTATATTCTTATACATAGGAGCAGTATTATAGTAGTTATATTCTTGTACATAGGGGCAGTATTATAGTAGTTATATTCTTGTACATAGGGGGCAGTATTATAGTAGTTATATTCTTGTACACCGTTATTATAGCTTTATGATATCAGACTCCATTTTTCTACCTTCTTGTAGAATATTGAAGAAAATATCCCTATTGGTCCCTATAGCAGTAAAGGTAACAGATTCCCAGGGGGTTCCTGTGTGTAAGTCAATCATCTGTTTCTCACGATTTCTCTCTATGCGAATCCACTTATTTCGATACCTTAAGAAAAAGACATAATGAGACTTTTTAGAATTCCTGTCTGAAAATGTCACGGCACTTGATTAACCATTTAAGAATATTTATCTATAGATTTTCTGCTTCGCTGGATGCAGTATATTCAGCAGTTTATTCGCTTCCTCTGGACCCGCCGGTGGACAACTACGGCCCCCATTATATCATCGTTATAATAAACCCATCAGGTGGCACTTACCAAATGAAGTGATTTCCGGGACTGGGCACAAAGTCAAACTTCGTGCTGATCCGGCCGCTCTCGTGCTGCAGATACGACGTCTCCACGCTCAAGTGTTGCGTGCGTTTTGCGTGATGCGAGATCCAGCTCAGCAGCCAATGGTAGCTCTTATCTTTACTGGGGACCTCCAGCGTGATCATGTAATGCCTCCTGAAGGCCACCATTCCTAGCTGGGCGCCTTTACGAGTTAATGCCAAAGCTGTGCCCACACCGACCAGACCGAACCCAGCACCAAAGTAAGGGTTATCCTTCAGCGCCGCCAGGAAATCCGATAGCGGCATTGCGACAGATGATGAAACTGATGGGAAGTACGATTATCTGCTCTGTGGCATTCTGACAAGATAGCGTGAGAAAAGGGTAAAAGGGTCAGCATTACAGTGAGAAAAAAAGACTACCTAATGTAAGCTTTACCAGGTTCTGTATTAGTCAAGACTCCGGTATCATCCGGTCCATTGTGTTGCTTTATGAAATGATCCTACCAAGTGATTCAATATCGGCTGCCAGTTAGACGTCACATAAGATTCCGTCATTAGGGAACCAAGTGAACTGAGATTTTGAAGAAAAAAAAAAAAAAAAGACGTGTGGTATCCAGAGAAGTTGGAAAGTATTAGCGCCTTTTTTCACATTTTTATGTTTTAAAGTATAATCTAAAATCTAAGCCAACCCCTTTAAGAACTCAGCCAGCTCCAACCCTGGCAGTAATAGCCCATAAATAGTGTGGTCAATGGCAGCTGCGGAATCTAAGGTGTGTGATCGAGGGAGGATCTGGCAGTCGGGCCGCTGTGATTGGATAGCGGGGTGCTGATGGACATGTACATGGACATAAGTCCTGCAATAGGGTAACACACTGCACTCTGCAGGTATGCAAGAGGTGGAAAGTCCGCTAACTCAACTAATCTATATTGGAGGAAGAGTAAAAATGTCTAAAAAAGAAAAAAAAATGTTTCATTATGGGTCCAAAATAAATGAATAAAAAAAAACCAAGTAATTGTAACAAGGGCTATAAATTACACCACATGGAGGCGCTGTAAGGCTGTTTTCACATTAGCGCATCTGTGCGCAGTGTATGATCCCCATACGACATGCGTGCATATCTTTAACATGGTGTACGCAGAGATATGCGTTTGCATGCGTCCTTTTGCGGAGTGCGGTGGTGTCCGGCGAACGCAACATGTTACATTTTTTGAGGTGTCAAATATTGCGCAATCATGCGCATGCGGATGAGTGCGTCAAAACAAAGCATTACTATCTCTGGGAACGCATTGGTACGCAAGGACATGTGTATGCATACGTTCGATGCGCATGTGTACTTCAGACTGCGCATGTCCAGGAACTGATTGAGACATATGGAAATATCGAACGCATGCGCATAAAAAATGCAAACACAGGCAAAAACCACATACAAGCGAATGCACGCGCAGCTTTTTTTTGCATCATGCGTAAGATGAGGCGGATAAGAAATGCAGATGATACACTGCGCATAAATACGCTAATGTGAACCTAGCCTAAGGCTGCGTGCACATGGGGCAGATTTAATGCAGATTTTCTGCAGTTTTCATCCAGGCCAGTAATGTGGAAATGAGGTTATGACCGGCTACAACTGTCCGTGCGGAATCCAACGCGCTACAGAAAGCTGAAGAAGATACAGGAGCCTCCTGCTGTGTCACCTTGTAAAAAAAAAAAGAAAGGACTAAAGCAGAAGAGCAGTTTATGTTATATTCACTGTCCCGGGGGGGTGGAAATCTTTATTTTTCTATAGCGCTAACATATGCCGCAGCGCTTCACAGTTTGCACACATTAGGCTGGTTTCACACTTGCGTTTTGATCTGCAGCGTTTTAGCTCTAAAAAACGCATGCGTTTTTTTTCCTATACTTAACATTAAAAAACGCAGCGTTTGCACGTGTTTACATGCGTTTTTTCACCACATGCGTTTTTTTAAAAAACGCTGCAGATCAAAACGCAAGTGTGAAACCAGCCTTAGACGATTAAAATGACTTACAGACCCCAAACTATCTGTAGCTCAGATCCGGCTCCGAAAACGCAAAAAATATCATAGACTAAAAAATGGCGACATAAAAGCTGAACACAAGAAAGAACCTTAAGAAAAACATATGAAAAAATCATCTTAATGCGTTAAAACAAACTCCTCGCCATGGAAACAGCACTGAAAACATTACACATAGTAGCAATGAAAGGGCCGACACCAGAAAACACTGCAGCGCCTGTGACACATCACCTGTGTCCGGGGAGAGCACAGCTCCAGCCCGCAGAGGTCACAGCTCCAGCCCGCAGAGGTCACAGCTCCAGCCCGCAGAGGTCACAGCTCCAGCCCGCAGAGGTCACAGCTCCAGCCCGGCTCCAGGCTCCGAGCCTCGCGTGTCCGCAACTTCCTGCCTGCGCGGTGCGTTCCACGTCTCATTTGGATTTCCATTTGCGTTCCAAACCTCTTTCTAATAATTTAGCGTCATTTCCTCTGCGTTCCACACCGCTTTCCGGTTGCGTTCCACAACTTGTATCTGGTCTGCGGTTTCTGAGAAACAGCGGAGACGGGAATGAAAACTTGAGGAAAAAATAATTCTAAAGACACCTATAGACTGCGGCAGTAACCGGAACCGAGAGTGCAAAGGCTCAAAACGTCCAGCAAAGATGTCCGGAGGCCTCCAGAGACCAGGTACTAATGGTTACCCGGGTAACAGTGTGAGCGCAGGTGTCTGTGAGGGCAGAGGAGGCAGCAAAGAGAGAAACCAGGGAAAGACGTGTCCTATACAGCGACATAATGCCAGATACAAGGGCAGAAGTGTAATATAATACTGCCCCTATGTACAAGAATATAACTACTATAATACTGCCCCCATGTACAAGAATATAACTACTATAATACTGCTCCTATGTACAGGAATATAACTACTATAATACTGCTCCTATGTACAAGAATATAACTACTATAATACTGCCCCTATGTACAAGAATATAACTACTAAAATACTGCCCCTATGTACAAGAATATAACTACTATAATACTGCCCCTATGTACAAGAATATAACTACTATAATACTGCTCCTATGTACAAGAATATAACTACTAAAATACTGCCCCTATGTACAAGAATATAACTACTATAATACTGCCCCTATGTACAAGAATATAACTACTATAATACTGCCCCTATGTACAAGAATATAACTACTATAATACTGCTCCTATGTACAAGAATATAACTACTATAATACTGCCCCTATGTACAAGAGTATAACTACTATAATACAGCTCCTATGTACAAGAGTATAACTACTATAATACTGCCTCTATGTACAAGAATATAACTACTATAATACTGCCCCTATGTACAAGAATATAACTACTATAATACTGCTCCTATGTACAAGAATATAACTACTATCATACTGCTCCTATGTACAAGAATATAACTACTATAATACTGCTCCTATGTACAAGAATATAACTACTATAATACTGCTCCTATGTACAAGAATATAACTACTATAATACTGCCCCTATGTACAAGAATATAACTACTATAATACTGCTCCTATGTACAAGAATATAACTACTATAATACTGCTCCTATGTACAAGAATATAACTACTATAATACTGCTCCTATGTACAAGAATATAACTACTATCATACTGCTCCTATGTACAAGAATATAACTACTATAATACTGCTCCTATGTACAAGAATATAACTACTATAATACTGCTCCTATGTACAAGAATATAACTACTATAATACTGCTCCTATGTACAAGACTATAACTACTATAATACTGCTCCTATGTACAAGAATATAACTACTATAATACTGCCCCTATGTACAAGAATATACTATAATACTGCCCCCTATGTACAAGAATATAACTACTATAATACTGCCTCTATGTACAAGAATATAACTACTATAATACTGCTCCTATGTACAAGAATATACTATAATACAGCCCCCTATGTACAAGAATATAACTACTATAATACTGCTCCCTATGTACAAGAATATAACTACTATAATACTGCCCCTATATACAAGAATATAACTACTATAATACTGCCCCTATGTACAAGAATATGACTACTATAATACTGCTCCTATGTACAAGAATATAACTACTATAATACTGCTCCTATGTACAAGACTATAACTACTATAATACTGCTCCTATGTACAAGAATATACTATAATACAGCCCCCTATGTACAAGAATATAACTACTATAATACTGCTCCCTATGTACAAGAATATAACTACTATAATACTGCTCCTATGTACAAGAATATAACTACTATAATACTGCTCCTATGTACAAGAATATAGCTACTGTAATACTGCCCCCTATGTACAAGAATATGACTACTATAATACTGCTCCTATATACAAGAATATAACTACTATAATACTGCTCCTATGTACAAGAATATAACTACTATAATACTGCCCCCTATGTACAAGAATATGACTACTATAATACTGCTCCTATGTACAAGAATATAACTACTATAATACTGCCCCTATATACAAGAATATAACTACTATAATACTGCCCCTATGTACAAGAATATGACTACTATAATACTGCTCCTATGTACAATAATATAACTACTATAATACTGCTCCTATGTACAAGAATATAACTACTATAATACTGCCCCCTATGTACAAGAATATGACTACTATAATACTGCTCCTATGTACAAGAATATAACTACTATAATACTGCCCCTATATACAAGAATATAACTACTATAATACTGCCCCTATGTACAAGAATATGACTACTATAATACTGCTCCTATGTACAATAATATAACTACTATAATACTGCCCCCTATGTACAAGAATATGACTACTATAATACTGCCCCTATGTACAAGAATATGACTACTATAATACTGCTCCTATGTACAATAATATAACTACTATAATACTGCTCCTATGTACAAGACTATAACTACTATAATACTGCCCTCTATGTACAAGAATATAACTACTATAATACTGCTCCTATGTACAAGAATATAACTACTATAATACTGCTCCTATGTACAAGAATATAGCTACTATAATACTGCCCCTATGTACAAGAATGTAACTACTATAATACTGCCCCTATGTACAAGAATATAACTACTATAATACTGCTCCTATGTACAAGACTATAACTACTATAATACTGCCCCTATGTACAAGAATATAACTACTGTAATACTGCCCCTATGTACAAGAATATAACTACTATAATACTGCCCCTATGTACAAGAATATAACTACTATAATACTGCCCCTATGTACAAGAATATAACTACTATAATACTGCTCCTATGTTCAAGAATATAACTACTATAATACTGCTCCTATGTACAAGAATATAACTACTATAATACTGCGCCTATGTACAAGAATATAACTACTATAATACTGCTCCTATATACAAGAAGATATCTACTTTATTACTGCTCCTATGTACAAGAATATAACTACTATAATACTGCCCCCTATGTACAAGAATATATCTACTATAATAAAGCTCCTATGTACAAGAATATAACTACTATAATACTGCCCCTATGTACAAGAATGTAACTACTATAATACTGCTCCCTATGTACAAGAATATAACTACTATAATACTGTCCCTATGTACAAGAATGTAACTACTATAATACTGCTCCCTATGTACAAGAATATAACTACTATAATACTGTCCCTATGTACAAGAATATAACTACTATAATACTGCCCCCTATGTACAAGAATATAACTACTATAATACTGCCCCTATGTACAAGAATATAACTACTATAATACTGCTCCTTTGTACAAGACTATAACTACTATAATACTGCCCCTATGTACAAGAATATAACTACTATAATACTGCTCCTATGTACAAGAATATAACTACTATAATACTGCCCCCTATGTACAAGAATATAACTACTATAATACTGCCCCTATGTACAAGAATATAACTACTATAATACTGCTCCTATGTACAAGAATATAACTACTATAATACTGCCCCCTATGTACAAGAATATAACTACTATAATACTGTCCCTATGTACAAGAATATAACTACTATAATACTGCTCCTATGTACAAGACTATGATTACAATAATACTGCTCCTATGTACAAGAATATATGTACTATAATACTGCTCCCTATGTACAAGGCTATACTATAATACTGCTCCTATGTACAAGAATATAACTACTATAATACTGCTCCTATATACAGGAATATAACTACTATAATACTGCTCCTATGTACAAGACTATAACTACTATAATACTGCTCCTTTGTACAAGAATATAACTACTATAATACTGCCCCTATATACAAGAATATAACTACTATAATACTGCCCTCAATGTGCAAGAATATAACTACTATAAAACTGCCCCTATGTACAAGAATATAACTACTATAATACTGCCCCTATGTACAAGAATATAACTACTATAATACTGCCCCTATGTACAAGAATATAACTACTATAATACTGCCCCTATGTACAAGAATATAACTACTATAATACTGCCCCCATGTACAAGAATATAACTACTATAATACTGCTCCTATGTACAAGAATATAACTACTATAATACTGCCCCTATGTACAAGAATATAACTACTAAAATACTGCCCCTATGTACAAGAATATAACTACTATAATACTGCTCCTATGTACAAGAATATAACTACTAAAATACTGCCCCTATGTACAAGAATATAACTACTATAATACTGCTCCAATGTACATGAATATAACTACTATAATACTGCTCCTGTGTACAAGAATATAACTACTATAATACTGCTCCTATGTACAAGAGTATAACTACTATAATACAGCTCCTATGTACAAGAGTATAACTACTATAATACTGCCTCTATGTACAAGAATATAACTACTATAATACTGCCCCTATGTACAAGAATATAACTACTATAATACTGCTCCTATGTACAAGAATATAACTACTATCATACTGCTCCTATGTACAAGAATATAACTACTATAATACTGCTCCTATGTACAAGAATATAACTACTATAATACTGCTCCTATGTACAAGAATATAACTACTATAATACTGCCCCTATGTACAAGAATATAACTACTATAATACTGCTCCTATGTACAAGAATATAACTACTATAATACTGCTCCTATGTACAAGAATATAACTACTATAATACTGCTCCTATGTACAAGAATATAACTACTATCATACTGCTCCTATGTACAAGAATATAACTACTATAATACTGCTCCTATGTACAAGAATATAACTACTATAATACTGCTCCTATGTACAAGAATATAACTACTATAATACTGCTCCTATGTACAAGACTATAACTACTATAATACTGCTCCTATGTACAAGAATATAACTACTATAATACTGCCCCTATGTACAAGAATATACTATAATACAGCCCCCTATGTACAAGAATATAACTACTATAATACTGCCTCTATGTACAAGAATATAACTACTATAATACTGCTCCTATGTACAAGAATATACTATAATACAGCCCCCTATGTACAAGAATATAACTACTATAATACTGCTCCCTATGTACAAGAATATAACTACTATAATACTGCTCCTATGTACAAGAATATAACTACTATAATACTGCTCCTATGTACAAGAATATAACTACTATAATACTGCTCCTATATACAAGAATATAACTACTATAATACTGCTCCTATGTACAAGAATATAACTACTATAATACTGCCCCCTATGTACAAGAATATGACTACTATAATACTGCTCCTATGTACAACAATATAACTACTATAATACTGCCCCTATATACAAGAATATAACTACTATAATACTGCCCCTATGTACAAGAATATGACTACTATAATACTGCTCCTATGTACAAGAATATAACTACTATAATACTGCTCCTATGTACAAGACTATAACTACTATAATACTGCTCCTATGTACAAGAATATACTATAATACAGCCCCCTATGTACAAGAATATAACTACTATAATACTGCTCCCTATGTACAAGAATATAACTACTATAATACTGCTCCTATGTACAAGAATATAACTACTATAATACTTCTCCTATGTACAAGAATATAGCTACTGTAATACTGCCCCCTATGTACAAGAATATGACTACTATAATACTGCTCCTATATACAAGAATATAACTACTATAATACTGCTCCTATGTACAAGAATATAACTACTATAATACTGCCCCCTATGTACAAGAATATGACTACTATAATACTGCTCCTATGTACAAGAATATAACTACTATAATACTGCCCCTATATACAAGAATATAACTACTATAATACTGCCCCTATGTACAAGAATATGACTACTATAATACTGCTCCTATGTACAATAATATAACTACTATAATACTGCTCCTATGTACAAGAATATAACTACTATAATACTGCCCCCTATGTACAAGAATATGACTACTATAATACTGCTCCTATGTACAAGAATATAACTACTATAATACTGCCCCTATATACAAGAATATAACTACTATAATACTGCCCCTATGTACAAGAATATGACTACTATAATACTGCTCCTATGTACAATAATATAACTACTATAATACTGCCCCCTATGTACAAGAATATGACTACTATAATACTGCCCCTATGTACAAGAATATGACTACTATAATACTGCTCCTATGTACAATAATATAACTACTATAATACTGCTCCTATGTACAAGACTATAACTACTATAATACTGCCCTCTATGTACAAGAATATAACTACTATAATACTGCTCCTATGTACAAGAATATAACTACTATAATACTGCTCCTATGTACAAGAATATAGCTACTATAATACTGCCCCTATGTACAAGAATGTAACTACTATAATACTGCCCCTATGTACAAGAATATAACTACTATAATACTGCTCCTATGTACAAGACTATAACTACTATAATACTGCCCCTATGTACAAGAATATAACTACTGTAATACTGCCCCTATGTACAAGAATATAACTACTATAATACTGCCCCTATGTACAAGAATATAACTACTATAATACTGCCCCTATGTACAAGAATATAACTACTATAATACTGCTCCTATGTTCAAGAATATAACTACTATAATACTGCTCCTATGTACAAGAATATAACTACTATAATACTGCGCCTATGTACAAGAATATAACTACTATAATACTGCTCCTATATACAAGAAGATATCTACTTTATTACTGCTCCTATGTACAAGAATATAACTACTATAATACTGCCCCCTATGTACAAGAATATATCTACTATAATAAAGCTCCTATGTACAAGAATATAACTACTATAATACTGCCCCTATGTACAAGAATGTAACTACTATAATACTGCTCCCTATGTACAAGAATATAACTACTATAATACTGTCCCTATGTACAAGAATGTAACTACTATAATACTGCTCCCTATGTACAAGAATATAACTACTATAATACTGTCCCTATGTACAAGAATATAACTACTATAATACTGCCCCCTATGTACAAGAATATAACTACTATAATACTGCCCCTATGTACAAGAATATAACTACTATAATACTGCTCCTTTGTACAAGACTATAACTACTATAATACTGCCCCTATGTACAAGAATATAACTACTATAATACTGCTCCTATGTACAAGAATATAACTACTATAATACTGCCCCCTATGTACAAGAATATAACTACTATAATACTGCCCCTATGTACAAGAATATAACTACTATAATACTGCTCCTATGTACAAGAATATAACTACTATAATACTGCCCCCTATGTACAAGAATATAACTACTATAATACTGTCCCTATGTACAAGAATATAACTACTATAATACTGCTCCTATGTACAAGACTATGATTACAATAATACTGCTCCTATGTACAAGAATATATGTACTATAATACTGCTCCCTATGTACAAGGCTATACTATAATACTGCTCCTATGTACAAGAATATAACTACTATAATACTGCTCCTATATACAGGAATATAACTACTATAATACTGCTCCTATGTACAAGACTATAACTACTATAATACTGCTCCTTTGTACAAGAATATAACTACTATAATACTGCCCCTATATACAAGAATATAACTACTATAATACTGCCCTCAATGTGCAAGAATATAACTACTATAAAACTGCCCCTATGTACAAGAATATAACTACTATAATACTGCCCCTATGTACAAGAATATAACTACTATAATACTGCCCCTATGTACAAGAATATAACTACTATAATACTGCCCCTATGTACAAGAATATAACTACTATAATACTGCCCCCATGTACAAGAATATAACTACTATAATACTGCTCCTATGTACAAGAATATAACTACTATAATACTGCCCCTATGTACAAGAATATAACTACTAAAATACTGCCCCTATGTACAAGAATATAACTACTATAATACTGCTCCTATGTACAAGAATATAACTACCAAAATACTGCCCCTATGTACAAGAATATAACTACTATAATACTGCTCCAATGTACATGAATATAACTACTATAATACTGCTCCTGTGTACAAGAATATAACTACTATAATACTGCTCCTATGTACAAGAGTATAACTACTATAATACAGCTCCTATGTACAAGAGTATAACTACTATAATACTGCCTCTATGTACAAGAATATAACTACTATAATACTGCCCCTATGTACAAGAATATAACTACTATAATACTGCTCCTATGTACAAGAATATAACTACTATCATACTGCTCCTATGTACAAGAATATAACTACTATAATACTGCTCCTATGTACAAGAATATAACTACTATAATACTGCTCCTATGTACAAGAATATAACTACTATAATACTGCCCCTATGTACAAGAATATAACTACTATAATACTGCTCCTATGTACAAGAATATAACTACTATAATACTGCTCCTATGTACAAGAATATAACTACTATAATACTGCTCCTATGTACAAGAATATAACTACTATCATACTGCTCCTATGTACAAGAATATAACTACTATAATACTGCTCCTATGTACAAGAATATAACTACTATAATACTGCTCCTATGTACAAGAATATAACTACTATAATACTGCTCCTATGTACAAGACTATAACTACTATAATACTGCTCCTATGTACAAGAATATAACTACTATAATACTGCCCCTATGTACAAGAATATACTATAATACAGCCCCCTATGTACAAGAATATAACTACTATAATACTGCCTCTATGTACAAGAATATAACTACTATAATACTGCTCCTATGTACAAGAATATACTATAATACAGCCCCCTATGTACAAGAATATAACTACTATAATACTGCTCCCTATGTACAAGAATATAACTACTATAATACTGCTCCTATGTACAAGAATATAACTACTATAATACTGCTCCTATGTACAAGAATATAACTACTATAATACTGCTCCTATATACAAGAATATAACTACTATAATACTGCCCCCTATGTACAAGAATATGACTACTATAATACTGCTCCTATGTACAACAATATAACTACTATAATACTGCCCCTATATACAAGAATATAACTACTATAATACTGCCCCTATGTACAAGAATATGACTACTATAATACTGCTCCTATGTACAAGAATATAACTACTATAATACTGCTCCTATGTACAAGACTATAACTACTATAATACTGCTCCTATGTACAAGAATATACTATAATACAGCCCCCTATGTACAAGAATATAACTACTATAATACTGCTCCCTATGTACAAGAATATAACTACTATAATACTGCTCCTATGTACAAGAATATAACTACTATAATACTGCTCCTATGTACAAGAATATAGCTACTGTAATACTGCCCCCTATGTACAAGAATATGACTACTATAATACTGCTCCTATATACAAGAATATAACTACTATAATACTGCTCCTATGTACAAGAATATAACTACTATAATACTGCCCCCTATGTACAAGAATATGACTACTATAATACTGCTCCTATGTACAAGAATATAACTACTATAATACTGCCCCTATATACAAGAATATAACTACTATAATACTGCCCCTATGTACAAGAATATGACTACTATAATACTGCTCCTATGTACAATAATATAACTACTATAATACTGCTCCTATGTACAAGAATATAACTACTATAATACTGCCCCCTATGTACAAGAATATGACTACTATAATACTGCTCCTATGTACAAGAATATAACTACTATAATACTGCCCCTATATACAAGAATATAACTACTATAATACTGCCCCTATGTACAAGAATATGACTACTATAATACTGCTCCTATGTACAATAATATAACTACTATAATACTGCCCCCTATGTACAAGAATATGACTACTATAATACTGCCCCTATGTACAAGAATATGACTACTATAATACTGCTCCTATGTACAATAATATAACTACTATAATACTGCTCCTATGTACAAGACTATAACTACTATAATACTGCCCTCTATGTACAAGAATATAACTACTATAATACTGCTCCTATGTACAAGAATATAACTACTATAATACTGCTCCTATGTACAAGAATATAGCTACTATAATACTGCCCCTATGTACAAGAATGTAACTACTATAATACTGCCCCTATGTACAAGAATATAACTACTATAATACTGCTCCTATGTACAAGACTATAACTACTATAATACTGCCCCTATGTACAAGAATATAACTACTGTAATACTGCCCCTATGTACAAGAATATAACTACTATAATACTGCCCCTATGTACAAGAATATAACTACTATAATACTGCCCCTATGTACAAGAATATAACTACTATAATACTGCTCCTATGTTCAAGAATATAACTACTATAATACTGCTCCTATGTACAAGAATATAACTACTATAATACTGCGCCTATGTACAAGAATATAACTACTATAATACTGCTCCTATATACAAGAAGATATCTACTTTATTACTGCTCCTATGTACAAGAATATAACTACTATAATACTGCCCCCTATGTACAAGAATATATCTACTATAATAAAGCTCCTATGTACAAGAATATAACTACTATAATACTGCCCCTATGTACAAGAATGTAACTACTATAATACTGCTCCCTATGTACAAGAATATAACTACTATAATACTGTCCCTATGTACAAGAATGTAACTACTATAATACTGCTCCCTATGTACAAGAATATAACTACTATAATACTGTCCCTATGTACAAGAATATAACTACTATAATACTGCCCCCTATGTACAAGAATATAACTACTATAATACTGCCCCTATGTACAAGAATATAACTACTATAATACTGCTCCTTTGTACAAGACTATAACTACTATAATACTGCCCCTATGTACAAGAATATAACTACTATAATACTGCTCCTATGTACAAGAATATAAGTACTATAATACTGCCCCCTATGTACAAGAATATAACTACTATAATACTGCCCCTATGTACAAGAATATAACTACTATAATACTGCTCCTATGTACAAGAATATAACTACTATAATACTGCCCCCTATGTACAAGAATATAACTACTATAATACTGTCCCTATGTACAAGAATATAACTACTATAATACTGCTCCTATGTACAAGACTATGATTACAATAATACTGCTCCTATGTACAAGAATATATGTACTATAATACTGCTCCCTATGTACAAGGCTATACTATAATACTGCTCCTATGTACAAGAATATAACTACTATAATACTGCTCCTATATACAGGAATATAACTACTATAATACTGCTCCTATGTACAAGACTATAACTACTATAATACTGCTCCTTTGTACAAGAATATAACTACTATAATACTGCCCCTATATACAAGAATATAACTACTATAATACTGCCCTCAATGTGCAAGAATATAACTACTATAAAACTGCCCCTATGTACAAGAATATAACTACTATAATACTGCCCCTATGTACAAGAATATAACTACTATAATACTGCCCCTATGTACAAGAATATAACTACTATAATACTGCCCCTATGTACAAGAATATAACTACTATAATACTGCCCCTATGTTCAAGAATATAACCACTATAATACTGCCCCTATGTACAAGAATATAACTACTATAATACTGCCCCCTATATATAAGAATATAACTACTATAATACTGCCCCCTATGTACAAGAATATAACTACTATAATGCTGCTCCTATGTACAAGAATATAACTACTATAATACTGCCCCTATGTACAAGAATATAACTACTATAATACTGCTCCTATGTACAAGAATATAACTACTATAATACTGCCCCTATGTACAAGAATATAACTACTATAATACTGCTCCTATGTACAAGAATATAACTACTATAATACTGCCCCCTATGTACAAGAAAATAAGTACTATAATACTGCCCCTATATACAAGAATATAACTGCTATAATACTGCCCCTATGTACAAGAATATAACTACTATAAAACTGCCCCTCTGTACAAGAATATAACTACTATAATACTGCCCCCTATGTACTAGAATATAACTACTATAATACTGCTCCTATGTACAAGAATATAACTACTATAATACTGCTCCTATGTACAAGAATATAACTACTATAATACTGCCCCTATGTACAGGAATATAACTACTATAATACTGCCCCCTATGTACAAGAATATAACTACTATAAAACTGCCCCTCTGTACAAGAATATAACTACTATAATACTGCCCCTATGTACAAAAATATAACTACTATAATACTGCCCCTATATACAAGAATATAACTACTATAATACTGCCCCCTATATACAAGAATATAACTACTATAATACTGCCCCTATGTTCAAGAATATAACCACTATAATACTGCCCCTATGTACAAGAATATAACTACTATAATACTGCCCCCTATATATAAGAATATAACTACTATAATACTGCCCCTATGTTCAAGAATATAACCACTATAATACTGCTCCTATGTACAAGAATATAACTACTATAATACTGCTCCTATGTACAAGAATATAACTACTATAATACTGCTCCTATGTACAAGAATATAACTACTATAATACTGCTCCCTATGTACAAGAATATAACTACTATAATACTGCTCCCTATGTACAAGAATATAACTACTATAATACTGCCACTATGTACAAGAATATAACTGCTATAATACTGCTCCTATATACAAGAATATAACTACTATAATACTGCTCCCTCTGTACAGGTATATAACTGCTATAAGACTATGCTCATTAGCCAGTATTGTAATGTTAATTATTGTATTTTTCTCTCCTTACTCCTCCTGAGCTGTTCTTCCCCTGTGGTCACTTGTTACTGTGAGATATTTCTTCTCCGTTTTCTTGTCCTTTCAGTCATTGCACACGAGGCTCCAGCGCGGTTTTTGTAGAGAATGCAGCAGCTGACGCTCTGTAGGAAATGTCAGAGGACGGACTGTTGGTGGCTTCTGATTGGGGCACACAGACATGTGAGCAGCTGGTTTTTCAGACGTCTCCTTGTGCCCGGAGGCAGATAGAAGATTTTGCAGAAGACCATGCTCCGTCTCAGGACACTCTGCCTTTTCAGTCCATCTATCTGCAGAGCAAAGACACGTCCCAGACGGACACCACATCGGTGAATACAGGCGAGCAGACGATATTTGGGACTTCTGGTGGGGACTGTCCTGATGACACTGGTAAGTGCATGTTTTTTGTTTGTTTTTTTTGCTTTTTTTATTTATTTGTTTTTTTAGGGGGTGACAAATGCAAAAGTGTCCACAGTGCTTTTGTCATGTCAGAGAATATGTTAAAAGAGATGATGTGTTACCGACAAGTGAGAAGGAGGCGCAGCAATAAATCAACCGAGGGCAGTAAAATGGCCAAAATCTGCTGGTGACAGCCGTACTGTCTGGGGGATTGGATTTGTCCCTACTGGTGGCCGAGCTGTGATTCGCCTTTTCCTTTGCCTCCATCCAGGTAAATCGGCCGTGCCCATTGCTAGTCTGCTGTCCCAGGAGGTCTGCCATCACCTAAGAGATCCGCCAGCGTCCGATTGTGCCAGCATGTCTCTCACCGAGTCCCAGATCCTCATCACAGACGCGGTCCTCAGGCAGGAGGAGACCTGTCAGCGAGCCGAGGCAGACGCCCTCACCTGCCCCATCTGCCGGAAAGACTTCAAGACGCCGAGTGAGCTAAAGAAACATTTCCGCAGCCACCCACCTCCCGCGCAAGACCTGAAGTGCTGGCAGAGCGACTGCCCGTTCTTGGCTCAAGACCTGAAAAGGTTCCAGTCTCATCTGCGGAGGGAGCATAAGCTGACGCCGGTGACCTGCGCTCACCGGACCTGCCGTCTCCTCTTCCCCGGACGCCAGGAGATGTCTCGGCACTTCCAGACTCATTTTCCCTTTCACTGTAACCAGTGTGACTTTATCAGCTCCAATTCTAAGGTTTTCTCCCAACATCGGAAGTCCCACATTAATCCTAGGGAGCCATATTTTACTTTAGAAGAGCCTGAATCCCGGCCGTCCTCAGCCCTTGTGCACCGCACTGACGACCATCCAGCCGCGGATCACTTCCTAGAGATTGTGCCCCCATCTAGTAAGTAAAGGGCACGTGGGCGCAGTGAATATGTGCACGCTTCATCTGCCATATTTACCGTGTATTTCCCACTCACATCACATCTGACGTAATCATGTGATGGATCCCTGATGTGTATTGGCATCATATAATTTGGGGTTTGCGATGACGACTTCTCTGCACAGTCATATATTACTGGAAGATCTCTGTATCCCAGAATCTGGTAAATGTTGCATGACCCCCTGTGATTGACAATTGCCCTTCAAAAGAAGCCAGGATTTTTGTAAAAGTTTGTGCGCCCCCGGTAAATAATGACTGTTATCGTGAACAGTTAAGCAAGTTGAAGATGAAATGATCTCTAAAAAGCCTAAAGTTACAGATGACACATTTACTTTGTATTCTAGGCCAAAAATATATATATTGTAATTTTTAATTTACATTTTCTAAAAGGAAAATGGTCTGATGCAAAAGTTTGGGCACCCTGCATGGTTAGTACCTAGTCTCACCCTCTTTTGAAAGTATCACAGCTTTTAAACGCTTTTTGTAGCCAGACAAGAGTCTTTCAGTTCCTGTTTGAGGGATTTTCCTCCATTTTTCCTTGGAGAATTCCTCCAGTTCTGTGAGATTCCTCGGGCGTCTTTTATCCTCTGCTATTTCGAGGTCTTGCTACAGATTACACTGGTCAACAGCATTTTTGGTGCCAAAGATATTTCATCGAATTTAGGGTATTTTTGGGGTGCTGATTCTGAATATGTCATCAGTTTTGCCAGATTGGCTCAAGTTTTTGAGATTTTTGGTATCTTATTTATAGCACTTGTTGGTAAATGCGACGCATCATCTCATTAATTTCTTTGGATTAGTACTTGAACTGAGCAGTTCTCAATATAGTTTTGTGTTAATTAGTGTTCTAAAAGTTTGTTCATAGCTTGATTTTTGCACTAACTTTATGTTGTTGTCTGTTTTCCAGTGAAAAGCATGAACTCATCAAGAAGAAGTTGTCTTAACGATCCAGACTCATTCTGTTACATTTGTGGTGAATACACACTGCCAAAACATAGAAGAAACATAACAGACTTCGTAAAAAAAGTGTATTTTGCCTATTTTGGGGTTATGCTTGGGGACCAAGACAAGTTTTGGACACCACACATAGTGTGCAAAGCATGTATCGAATTATTACGAAAATGGAGCAAAGGACAAAGAAAAAGCTTCAAATTTGGTGTTTCAATGGTGTGGAGAGAGCCAAAAAATCATCATGATGACTGTTATTTATGGTAAACACAGGTACAGGCACATCTTCACAATGAGGGACAGGCCTTCTTGCAGATTCCATGTTACTCCCATTTTCGTTTCTTATGCTTATTGAATCCTTGCACTTGCACTGCACAGAAATAACAGTCATCATGATGATTTTTTGGCTCTCTCCACACCATTGGAACACCAAATTTGAAGCTTTTTCTTTGTCCTTTGCTCCATTTTCGTAATAATTCGATACATGCTTTGCACACTATGTGTGGTGCCCAAAACTTGTCTTGGTCCCCAAGCATAACCCCAAAATAGGCAAAATACACTTTTTTTACGAAGTCTGTTATGTTTCTTCTATGTTTTGGCAGTGTGTATTCACCACAAATGTAACAGAATGAGTCTGGATCGTTAAGACAACTTCTTCTTGATGAGTTCATGCTTTTCACTGGAAAACAGACAACAACATAAAGTTAGTGCAAAAATCAAGCTATGAACAAACTTTTAGAACACTAATTAACACAAAACTATATTGAGAACTGCTCAGTTCAAGTAATTAATGAGATGATGCGTCGCATTTACCAACAAGTGCTATAAATAAGATACCAAAAATGTCAAAAACTTGAGCCAATCTGGCAAAACTGATAGCATATTCAGAATCAGCACCACAAAAATACCCCAAATTCATTAAAATATTTTGGACACCAGAAAAAAAATTTTTTTTTTGTTGACCTGTGTTATCAATGATGTTTAGATCAGCGGACTGTGAGGGCCATTGTAAAACCTTCAGTTTGCGCCTTTTGAGGTTGTCTATTGTGGATTGTGACGTGTGTTTAGGATCATTCTCCATTTGTAGAAGCCATCCTCTTCCTCTTTTCACTTTCAGCTTTTTTACAGATGGTCTTATATTTGCATCAAGAATTTGTTGAAATTTCATCCAATCCATTCTTCCCTCCACCTGTGAAATGTTCCCCGTGCCATTGGCTGCAACACAACCCCAAAGTATGATTGATCCACCACCATGCTTAATGGTTGGTGAGATGTTCTTTTCCTGAAATTCTGTGCCTTTTTTTTTCTCCTCACATATCATTGTTCTGTTTTAATCTCATCGGTCCAAGAACTTGTTTCCAGAATGCATCAGGCTTCTTTAGATGTTTTTTCATTTTTCTAACTCTGAATTTTATGATAAGGGCACCGCAGGGGTTTTCTTGTGATGAGTCTTCCATGAAGTCCATATTTGTACAGGTGTCTTTGAATAGAAGAACAATGTATCACAACTCCAGAGTCTGCCAAATCTTTCTGAAGGTCTTTTGCAGTCAAGCAGGGGTTCTTGTTTGCCTTTCTTGCAATCCTACAAGCATCTCTCACTGAAATTTTGCTTGGTCTTCCAGACCTTATCTTGCCCTCCACTGTTCCTGGTAACGGCCATTTCTTAATTACATTTCGAACTGAGGAAAGGACAACTTGACAACTCTTTGCTATCTTCTTATATCCTTCTACTTTGTGGGCCTCCACCATTTTCAGAATGCCCGGCAGCTGCTTAGAAGATCCCATGGCTGTTGATTTTTGGCACAAGGTTAGAGGAGGCTGGGTTTTGAACAAGCCATGACCCTAACGGGCTAATTAAGGTCTGAACCTTGGTCAAAGTTATCTGAGCACACAAATCCCCGAGGGTGCCCACACTGTAACTTTAGGCCTTTTAGAGTTAATTTGTTCTTAAACTTGCTAAACTGTTCACAATAACAATAATTTTGACCAGGGGGACCCAAACTTTTTATATGCCATTGTGTGTTTTTGAGGCTTGTAGTACAAACCTGGAGGACCAAAAGGTTGGGAAAAGATTGTGGTCAAATGCATGAAATTTGGGTTAAAATTATTTTATGTAATAGAAATGTCTGCACAGTTTGGCATTTACAGACAATTTTGGGCTGCAGAATAAGTTAACTGAGAATCTCTTTCTAATCCCAATGGAATTATTCCTGGCCGTTGCCAGATAATCAGGAATTCTGGATTATCAGGTCCAGGTTTATACTCCTATTTTATTGATCAGCTTCTATTGAATGTACATCTCATATGCAATATTTGTTTTTCAGATGTCGTCGATCACAACTCAGTCCCATCGCTCAGATGCCGAAAACGCAGAAAAAATACTCGGAAAAACGAAACTGAAAATCCAGAATCCAACAGCAATGAGGAAAATGAAAATCACGCCAGAGAAAAGAGTCCAATAAGGCTGCAGGTTACACGTAAGAATCCAGAACCTCTGCGTATCACAAAAAACATAGATTTCTATAAATGGTATAGAAATGGCTGAAAAACTGAAAAAGGGGCCCTCAGTCTCCTTTAAAAAAGCTGATTCTCCCTAGAATTGTGAAACTTTTTTTTTCTCCTAAGATTTCTGCTTGCTGTCAGTAAATGAAAACCTTGATTACTTCTAGCGACTACAATGCCATCCTGATCACAGGTTCATTAGGAAAGAGCGCTCTGAAACACTGTAACGAGCAATGGAGGTGTGGAAGCTGCACATTTTTGGGAAAGTTCATGGCTTTTTACCCATGTCCTGTGATCAGGAGCGCGCCGTTCCCCCGGCTCTCGGCTTCAGGCTCTCCAGGGTACAGAGTGCTCCTGATTAGTGTCAGTTCAGACCAGCGGCACGGCTGAGCTACTGGCACAAACTGCATCACCTCTGCTGCAAGGAAGCTTTGTCTCGGAGGAGCACTGGGGTATTAAATCCTGTCATATTCAGTGATCCGGACATCTTCAGAGCAGCGCTTACAAGCTTCATAGTAAAAATAAAAGTTTGCAAGAGCACTCTCCTTGGCTAGGAAACAGTCCACTTCTGATAGTTTGCAGAGGTGGCCGGTAACATAGTCATCGAGCAATAAACTGTAGAAGTAAAAATCCCTTCTGGTCTTGAACTAAGAACATTTTTTAAGAAATAAATTGCAGTTGTTGTTTTTTAAAAGCACTTAGCAATTTTCCCCAGTAATGATTATGAGACCACCAGTAGCAGGAGCCGAATATACTCGTATAGAATTGACGGACATTTTTCTGTCTCCCTGAATGTAGGAGGAATAGAGAACGGGAAGGAGCACCTGTATAAAACCCACATGTGCCCGGAGTGCAAGAGATGCTTTAAGAAAAGGACCCACTTAGCCGACCACCTCCATCTTCACTTCCCCGACCCGAACCTCCAGTGCCCGAACTGCCACAAGTTCTTTACCAGCCGCAATAAGCTGAAGATCCACATGATGAGGGAGGCCGGTGACAAGGTCCACAGCTGCCCCCTGTGCGACTACAGTGCCGTGGAGAAGAACGCCCTCAACCGGCACATGGCGAGCATTCACGAAGGGGTGTCCAACTTTTACTCCGACACCTACTCCTGCCCGGTGTGCCAGGAAACCTTCAAACTGAGTCAGGCTCTGAAGGATCACATGAAAGGACACAAAACGGAGCAGAAGATGAGATGTCTTCAGCAAGGTTGTGACCAAGCGTTGTCTGATCGTAAAGACTTCCTCCGACACGTGAAAGAGTCTCACGGCATCCAGGCCGTAGAGTGTCGCTACCACGCCTGCTCCCTGCTCTTCAAGAGCCGTGAAGAAATGGAAGTCCACCGGAAGAACCACTACGCTTTCCACTGCCAGGACTGTGACTTTGTGTGCTCCAACAAACATGTCTTCCGCAAGCACAAGAAGTGCGGCCATCCGGGAAAAGAGGAGCTGACGTGCCGCTTCTGCCCCTACAAGAGCTTTAATCCGGTGGAATATGCCGACCACGTGGGAAAGATGCACGCCAACGAGAAGATCCACCACTGCGGAGACTGTGACTTTGCCACGGCACACAAGAGGGTCCTGATGCGTCACATGCTGCTACACACAGGTACAGGAAATATCCTTTTATGATGTGTAGTCTACAGATATTTTGTAATTAGTTCTTGTTTCAAGATTGTAGGACTTGTCCAGGACTACGATACTGATGATGGGATAAGTCATCAATATCCGATTGGTGGCAGTCCACACTCCAACAGGTCGGCTATTAACCGGTCCAAAAGCTTCCGGATTAACAGAGCTAGAACATCACGGCTCCATACACAGTAGTATCTCCTATTGAAATAAACGGGAGCTGAGCTGCAGTACCTGAGAATTGCCACTACGATGTGTATGGAGCTCCGCTGTTTGGCTCCATTGCTGCCAGACCTCCTATCAACAGATCGGAGGTGACGGGTGTGGGACCCTCACTGATGCAATATTATTGATCTATACTAAGGATAGGCAAAGTCCCAGGCACCCGTTGTAACTGGATCAGGCCCGAGGTGTTATAATGAGGTAATGGTTAGTGCTACAACGATAGTCAATGCATGTTGGTCTCTTTTAGGGGGTTATTTTATGCATATTTTTTTACATGTCGTCACCAGGACCAGTTGACTATTTCCTATATTCAGTGCAGAGTAATTTTGCTTCCCTAAATCTGCGGCATATAACCCAGCCGACCAGAACTGTACTGTGTACCTACAAGGTGAAAAAGATCAGAAACTGCTTTTACGCACGCATGGTCATCTCCGGTTTGGCCGATTGATCATATTTCGGGGCTCATTAATGGGTCGGCCCTTGACCTCCATGTAGCTGTCTATAGATGACACTTGGAGGGTTTCCCTACTTTATCCTCTGAAGCTGTAATGCTCCAGACACCAGCGAGACCCCCGCACCGAGCACCGTTACCGTCCAAGAGCTGCATTTATTTTAACCTAAAGGGAAATTTCAGGAGATAAGTGAATCGACCCGGATCCATCAGCCACATCAGTAGCCACAATAACGGGGTTTCTCCAAATAATCGGTGAAGGGAATGTAAGACACCTGTCCAGCAGTGATGGACGACTGACCAGGGTCCTGCAAACTGGATTCTCATCTCCTTTAATAAACTTTGCAAATAGTCTTTAATATAAAAAATAAGCTCCAATTGTTTTGTGTATTCAGCTCCTGTGCGGTCCTATGTTCATGGTTACATCCTACAAATAAACCCTGTGTAGTCTAATCCGGCGGTCGTGCTCTTTTTCCACCTGTCCTCTATTTCTTAATAACTTAACTGTTGAAAACTTAGAGAAACAATGGCCAGACGGCAGCATTAATACATTCACCATTTTTCTCCCCATTCTCAGGTGAAAAGCCTCATAAGTGCAGCCAGTGTGATTTCGTGTGCCGAGACATCAGTTACCTCTCTAAGCACATGCTGACCCACTCCACGGATAAGAACTACATGTGCACAGAATGCGGGTACATCACCAAATGGAAGCATTACCTGAACGTGCACATGCGCAAACACAGCGGGGACCTCAGGTGAGCGCTGCACAATACCTCACATACTGAGTTACATCCTGTATTATACCCCAGAGCTGCACTCACTATTCTGCTGGTGCAGTCACTGTGTACATACATTACATTACTGATCCTGAGTTACCTCCTGTATTATACTCCAGAGCTGCACTCACTATTCTGCTGGTGCAGTCACTGTGTACATACATTATATTACTCATCCTGAGTTATCTCCTGTATTATACCCCAGAGACTCACAATTGTGCTGCTCCAGTCACTGTATACATACATTACATTACTGATCCTGAGTTACATCCTGTATTATACTCCAGAGCTGCACTCACTATTGTGCTGGTGCAGTCACTATGTACATACATTACATTACTGATCCTGAGTTACATCCTGTATTATACTCCAGAGCTGCACTCACTATTCTGCTGGTGCAGTCACTGTGTACATACATTACATTACTGATCCTGAGTTACATCCTGTATTATACTCCAGAGCTGCACTCACTATTGTGCTGCTGCAGTCACTGTGTACATACATTACATTACTGATCCTGAGTTACATCCTGTATTATACCCCAGAGCTGCACTCACTATTCTGCTGGTGCAGTCACTGTGTACATACATTACATTACTGATCCTGAGTTACATCCTGTATTATACCCCAGAGCTGCACTCACTATTCTGCTGGTGCAGTCACTGTGTACATACATTACATTACTGATCCTGAGTTACATCCTGTATTATACTCAACAGCTGCACTCTCTATTCTCAGAATATGGCAGCATGAAAGTAAATGAATTATTTAAAAGCGCATTTTTTTTATCCAGATTTATAATGTCCGGTGTTTGGTCCTTATTCCGTCAGGTACCATTGTAACCAGTGCTCCTACCGCTGTCATCGGGCAGACCAGCTCAGTAGCCATAAGCTCCGGCACCAAGGGAAGACTCTTATCTGTGAAATGTGTGGATTCGGCTGCAAGCGTAAGGCCGAGCTTCACAAACACATGCAGGTGAAACATTCTCAGTCCCCCCAGATCACCATGTACCAATGTCAGCACTGCAACTATCAAACCAAGTACAAGCAGACCCTGCGCAACCATGAAAACGGCAAGCACACCAAGCATCGGGAATTTCGCTGTGCCCTCTGCTCTTTCCGTACATTTAGTAATACCAGCCTCTTCTTCCACAAGCGCAAGTCCCACGGCTATGTCCCCGGGGATCAGGACTGGCTGGAGCGGTACGCCAGCAAACAGCAGGAGAACAGCAGTGTGGATCTGCTATTTCCTTTCAAAATTGAGGTCCCAGCCACTAGCAAACGTGTATCCTCTGCAGGAAAACAGGCTCCGAGCAGTAACCCTGCGCAGATGGTGAATGATGAGTCCTCTGAATGTATGCAGGTGGATGGTCTTCAGGAACCGCCCGGAGATGCAGGTATTTCAGGTGCAGATGAGTCTTTACTGGCTGCCATTACCCTAGAGCCAGTTGAAGCATGCAGTATTGAAATTGAGGACTTTCCAGTAAGACTTGAACTTTCTGAGTCCAGTGAACTTTTGGCCAAAGAGTCTTCTGCTTGTGAAGATCCTCTCCCTACCAGTGATGAGATTCTCTGCTTCTCTGAGTCCATGACCGGCGAGGACCATGCAAACTGTGGGCAAGACTATGAAGAAGAAGCAGATCTGAACATGGGGGATGATACAGAGAAGGATGAAAATGGGGTCTGCGTAACCGTGCAGTACAACGAAGAAGCCTTCCTCTGTGAAGTGAGCGAGAAAGGTGACGAGCTGCCCCTCCATGTGAACTCTGATCTGGAGCTACAGCCTGGAGACATCCCTGTAGAAGTGCAGGAGTCCTGGGCAGATGTGGTGAAGGGTGGCGTCCAGCTGACCATAGTATGCCAGTCCAGCCAACTTCATGAAGGCACCATCCAAGAAGTTGAAGCCACCTCTGTCCCTCTGGATGAAGCAGACGATAAAAGCAGTAAGCCAGAATCCATCTTAAAAGCATTGAGGAAGCAAGACAAGGAGCAAGCAGAAGCGCTCGTTTTGGAAGGGAGGGTCCAAATGCTGGTGGTCCAGTCCAACGCCCAAGTGTACAAATGTGAGAAGTGTTCCTACATCACAAAAAAAAAAGGAAGCATCGTCCAACATGCCAAGAATGGATGCCAACCTCGCAAGTCCTCGTTAGTGTGTCAGGAGTGCGGAGCCAGCTTTAAACAGCAGAGGGGACTCAATACTCACGTCCTTAAGAAGTGCCCCGTGAGGCTTAGGAAGAAGAGGGCTTGTTTTAGGATGGCCATGTCGGTGGAGGGAGTAGGCCAGCAAGTAGATAGGGATTTAGCAGCTGGTCTGGAAGACTTAGGTTCCGGTAAGGAATCATTAGAAGCTGAAGAACATTTGTCCCAGTGTCCAAGTTTATTCCAAAATCCAATAAAGGACAAAACTCCAGAAAGGTCATTAGATGACAAAGAAACGAGTGCAACATTAGATGACGAAGAAACGAGTGCAGCAGTATATTCATCAGATACCCTCCCGAACTCTGCGATTGTCACTGAGAAGTACCGAATCGAAGGGGGAAAGTTTCACTGCTTGTTTTGTTCCTACTCCTGCTCCAGAGCATGTACCATAAGCTGCCATGTCAGCCAGAACTGCCGGGAATTACGGAGGGCTCCTAGTCCAGCAGGCTTACAGTCTGAGGCAACCGTAAAACGGCACAAACAACTAGAGAGCACCCAAGAAATGGGACGTGTCCCTGAGAGCCCTTTGGATGAACACCACCAAAATGCAGAGCAAGAGGTTGACGGGATGCGGGTTAGCAAAGGCTCGTATGACTCAACCAGCGCCCGTCGGCTTTCTTGCCCTTCCTGTGTCTTTACTTGCACCCAGGAACGAGCCATGAAAACGCACAAGAAGAAAGGTTGTTTAAAACCCGGCGAGGTCCAGTGCCCCTTGTGCTCGTTTCGATGCATGTCTCCCGGGGCGTTAAAACGTCATCGAGAGTTGCACCAGAAATACTCTCAGAACAGACTACAGCTGCAGTGCAAGCAGTGCGACTTCACCTGCAAACAGCCGCGTTGCATGAAGCAGCACGTGCGGATTCGCCACGAAGGTATCAAACCGCACCGCTGTCGATATTGCGATTTCAGCACCACCAGGCATTACCGGCTCGAAGCCCATGAGTCTCTGCACACTGGCGTCGGTCGGATACCCTGCGGTTCTTGCAGCAGGACATTTGGTACAAACTCTAAATTGAGGCTTCACCAAAGGAGGGTTCACGAGAAGATGCCCACTCACTTCTGCAAACTCTGCGACTATAGCGGCTACAGTCAGAATGACGTCGTCCGGCATGTGGCCAGCTGCCACAGCGGTGATGCCGTCTACCCCTGCTCTGTTTGCCAGGCAAGTTTTAGCTCCGAGGCTGCATTAAAGCAGCACAGCCTGAGGAAGCACCACGAAAAAGCCTCTCATGAATGTTCACAATGCCAGTTCTCCTGCCACAGCCAGGCCACCCTCCGATGCCACCTGCAGAAGCAGCACCTCCAGCTGGAATGCACAGTTTGCAAGGAATCGTTCTCTCGCAGGGAGGACATTGAAGAACATCGGAAAACTCATTTTTCTCACCACTGCCAACAGTGCCAGTATGCTGCCAAAGACAGGCAGCAGCTTATCAATCACTATTCGGAGGAGCATGAAAGCAGCGGGCTGCCCGACGGAGAGGCGGACGATGGCCCCCTGCGATGCCCTTTCTGCTCCTTCTCCTGTCGTCATGAACTAGTCTATGACCATCACGTGAAGAGCCACGGGGCCACGCGTGTTTACAAGTGCGCAGACTGTGACTACAGCACCCGGAATAAGCAGAAGATCACCTGGCACAGCCGAATCCACACCGGTGAAAAACCCTACAAGTGTCACCTCTGCACTTACGCCTGCGCAGACCCTTCACGTCTTAAAGTAAGTTTTCTGGGGCGGAAGTGAGGGGGGTGTCAGTTATCCAAAAGCAGAGAACTTGTCCCGTTAGACCCCCCTCTGTATGTTATATGCCTTAGTGATGGCCCGTAGTGCCCACAGGGGAGAGATCATTGGAGGGAAAACCTGAACCTGGACCACCCAATGAGCAATGGACGCTAAACTGTCTGACCTTGAATAATTGCACAATCTTTCCTTGTACTTGTAGTACCACATGCGCATCCACAAGGACGAGAAGAACTACCTGTGCCCAGAATGTGGCTACAAGTGCAAGTGGGTGAACCAGCTGAAATATCACATGACCAAGCACACAGGTAACACCGGACCTATGCCGGTACCATTGGGCAATGCAGTTTTGGTTGATATAACCCCTTGAGTACTTTTAGTGCATCTAAGGAAACAGCACTGCTTCCGCCGATCAGGTCCATAATACCTTTAATACTTGTGCGTTCTTCACTGACAGTCATCCTATTAAGTGCTTAAAAGCCCCCTGGCTGCCATGACAGCCCATCAGCACCCCACAATTGTACTGCAGGGGCACCATTGTGGTGGCTGAGAGGGTCTTCCTTCCTCTCCTAACCTCCTTAGATGCCACAGTCAGTAGTACCTGCAGCATTCGAGGGGGTTAAATGGCTGGGGTGGACCTACACTGTTAATTACAGCCAAAGCTGTCACTATGGTATAATAGTACAGTATGTCACATTTTGTGGCTATAGCTCTTATAAACCGCAACGCATTTCTATGGTAACAGACTACAGACATGCGTCGTGTAGTCTGACCCTGCAGTCAAATTATATGTGCCAGCCTGACCTTGTCACTGTGTGTCTGCAGAATGTAAGGGGCAGAGTACGGACTGTGATTTGCCAGCAGGATCAGACTACACAGAGTTGTTTGTAGTCTGTAACCATAGAAATTTGTGGGTCTTCAGAGGAGCTGTATACTGAAAAACAAAGCAAAATTTGAGCAATTTCTGATTTGTTGAACATAAAAAGATATAAAATAAAAGGGATATGAAAGACTAGAAAGAAATAGCTTCTATAGATTGGGCTGGAGATTTTATGGTGAGGGTCTGAGAGTTGGAAGCCCGGATCTCTAAGGGGGGTAGAAATGGGACCCCCGCCGTTCGCAGACTTCTAATTCTGACGTCTTTGTGACTCAGACAGTAACATGTTGGGTTTCTGTGAGTGTCTTGTGCTTCTGTATTTCCAGGCCTGAAGCCATACCAGTGCGAGGAATGCGACTATTGCACCAACAGAGCAGATGCCCTCCGCGTCCACCGAGAAACCCGCCACCGAGACGTGCGCTCCTTCATCTGCGAACAGTGCGGGAAAGCATTTAAGACCCGCTTCCTTCTCAAAACTCATCTGAAAAAACACAGCGAAGAAAAACCGTACGTCTGCAACATGTGCCAACGAGGCTTCCGCTGGCCCGCCGGCCTCCGCCATCACTACCTCACCCACACAAACCAGCAGCCCTTCTTCTGCCAGTATTGCTCGTACCGGGCCAAGCAAAAGTTCCAGGTGGTTAAACATATACAGCGGCATCACCCCAACAATCCAGACCTGACGAAGGGCATTGGGAAGGAGCCATATTTATTTTCTGTCCAGGGACACGACGCGACGTTTCAGCAGAGTCCGCATCGTGATGGAGAAGCTGGAGCCGAACATTAATCCTCCGCAGATTCCTACTTATCGAGAACATTTACTTCTTCTAGTTTTCCATTCTTTACTGTTCTCTTCACCAGTCACAATTTTTATTTATTTTTTAATCCTACAAGGGGTCTTTCCCTAAAGTAGTAAAATGTCCTGGAGGTGGTTGGGGTGCCGGGTTGTTAGAAGACACAACAACCTTCCTTCTGTTTGACAGCTCCCCAGGTTCGCCCAATTTCTGTGTCCGCTGCTGGTGTGGTCAGGGACTACATGTCATGTCGGCATTGTGCCCAGTTACCCACTACCAGTGCCAAGTCCCAGGTGAGATACTATGGAGCAGCTCCTGAGGACGTAGACTTAGAGACCATTAATCTGACATGTTTTCGTGACATGCCAGGATATTTCCATTTCTGTCTGTCGGTGTGTATTTGCCCTCCCTGCACAGTGATCTCTGCACGGGTCACAGAGCATGCCTGCACAGTGATCTCAGCACGGGTCACAGAGCATGCCTGCACAGTGATCTCAGCACGGGTCACAGAGCATGCCTGCACAGTGATCTCTGCACGGGTCACAGAGCATGCCTGCACAGTGATCTCTACACGGGTCACAGCATGCCTGCACAGTGATCTCTGCACGGGTCACAGCATGCCTGCACAGTGATCTCTGCACAGGTCACACAGCATGCCTGCAGTGATCTCTGCACGGGTCACAGAGCATGCCTGCACAGTGATCTCTGCACGGGTCACAGAGCATGCCTGCACAGTGATCTCTACACGGGTCACAGCATGCCTGCACAGTGATCTCTGCACGGGTCACAGAGTATGCTGCCTATGCCTGCACAGTGATCTCTGCACGGGTCACACAGCATGCCTGCAGTGATCTCTGCACGGGTCACAGAATGCTCACTACACTCTCCACACAGCAGCTTCTTAAGGTTGTGCTCAAAAGTTTACATACCCTGGCATAATTTTTGCTTTCTTGGCCTTTTTTCAGAGAATATGAATAACACCAAAACTTTTTCTCCACTCATGGTTAGTGGTTGGGTGAAGCCATTTATTGACAAATTACTGTGTTTTCTCTTTTTAAATCATAATGACAACCCAAAACATCCAAATGACCCTTTTTTTGCAAACAATCGTTTTGTGTATACAGCTTCAGTAATGATGTACAGTGCCTAAAAGTAGTATTCAACCCCCTGCAGATTTAGCAGGTTTAATAAGATGCAAATAAGTTAGAGCCTTCAAACTTCAAACAAGAGCAGGATTTATTAACAGATGCATAAATCTTACAAACCAAAAAGTTTTGTTGCTCAGTTAAATTTTTATAAATTTTAAACATAAAAGTGTGGGTCAATTATTATTCAACCCCCTAGGTTTAATATTTTGTGGAATAACCTTTGTTTGCAATTACAGCTAATAATCGTCTTTTATAAGACCTGATCAGGCCGGCACAGGTCTCTGGAGTTATCTTGGCCCACTCCTCCATGCAGATCTTCTCCAAGTTATCTAGGTTCTTTGGGTGTCTCATGTGGACTTTAATCTTGAGCTCCTTCCACAAGTTTTCAATTGTGTTAAGGTCAGGAGACTGACTAGGCCACTGCAACACCTTGATTTTTTGCCTCTTGAACCAGGCCTTGGTTTTCTTGGCTGTGTGCTTTGGGTCGTTGTCTTGTTGGAAGATGAAATGACGACCCATCTTAAGATCCTTGATGGAGGAGCGGAGGTTCTTGGCCAAAATCTCCAGGTAGGCCGTGCTATCCATCTTCCCATGGATGCGGACCAGATGGCCAGGCCCCTTGGCTGAGAAACAGCCCCACAGCATGATGCTGCCACCACCATGCTTGACTGTAGGGATGGTATTCTTGGGGTCGTATGCAGTGCCATCCAGTCTCCAAACATCACGTGTGTGGTTGGCACCAAAGATCTCGATCTTGGTCTCATCAGACCAGAGAACCTTGAACCAGTCAGTCTCAGAGTCCTCCAAGTGATCATGAGCAAACTGTAGACGAGCCTTGACATGACGCTTTGAAAGTAAAGGTACCTTACGGGCGCGTCTGGAACGGAGACCATTGCGGTGGAGTACGTTACTTATGGTATTGACTGAAACCAATGTCCCCACTGCCATGAGATCTTCCCGGAGCTCCTTCCTTGTTGTCTTTGGGTTAGCCTTGACTCTTCGGACAAGCCTGGCCTCGGCACGGGAGGAAACTTTCAAAGGCTGTCCAGGCCGTGGAAGGCTAACAGTAGTTCCATAAGCCTTCCACTTCCGGATGATGCTCCCAACAGTGGAGACAGGTAGGCCCAACTCCTTGGAAAGGGTTTTGTACCCCTTGCCAGCCTTGTGACCCTCCACGATCTTGTCTCTGATGGCCTTGGAATGCTCCTTTGTCTTTCCCATGTTGACCATGTTTGAGTGCTGTTCACAAGTTTGGGGAGGGTCTTAAATAGTCAGAAAAGGCTGGAAAAAGAGATAATTAATCCAAACATGTGAAGCTCATTGTTCTTTGTGCCTGAACTACTTCTTAATACTTTAGGGGAACCAAACAGAATTCTGGTGGGTTGAGGGGTTGAATAATAAATGACCATCTGAAAAAACTTTTCCCAATTTAAAAAAATAAATAAACAAAGAAATAACATTCTTTTTTGCTGCAGTGCATTTCACACTTCCAGGCTGATCTACAGTCCAAATGTCACAATGCCAAGTTAATTCCAAATGTGTAAACCTGCTAAATCTGCAGGGGGTTGAATACTACTTGTAGGCACTGTATGTGTCCCTATGGTTGCAGACAGACAAAACAAAACCGTGCAGTCTGATCCTGCAGCAACGTTTTACTCTCCTCCACCGTCACTACCTGTAGGATAGCAAGAAAGAGAGATAGTAATGGTGGAGAACTGCAGGATCCAACCTGTGTGTCTGAAGTCATAGAGACACATAGGTCTGCGTCGGAGCTGTGTGCAAAAAATTGCTGCAGATTCCCAAAACTATTTAAAAAGTTGCGTAACATTTTATTTTATCTGTGTTAAAGCAATGGAGCTTCGTTTGGGGGGACATGACCTTTCTCTTAATTAATAGTGTCCCATCGTTTTCCCTGCAGAGTCCAGTCAGTGCTGTACGTTACTTGCCGGAGCTCTTGGTGCTGTCACGGTTATCGGGGCATTAGATCTGGGACTTTTCTGCTGTCCCCTAAGTAAAAGGATGGTCGACTCTCCTTATGTAGGTAATAACGGCGGCATTCTTCCTGTCTTTATTATCGACAGTAGGAACGGCGCCAGCTCAGGAGAACTGTGTACAGCTATGTAGTGGGTGCAGAAGCCATGTAATGCTTAAAGGGGTTGTCCGCCGATCACAAGTCCCAAAATCAATTAGTCAATGGAGTAGTAATGAGTAGGTGCTACGAATGGCCACTCCATTCTCTGGTGGGGGTCTCGGCAGTTTTGACCCCCAGTGATCATACATTTATCCTATCCTGTGGACAGGTGTTGGTAGGACTTTGTAATCTTTTCCAGTTTTACTCCCATAAAATGTTTCTTCCTGTAACAACCTGTGCGGTTTCTGATATCCGTTCATTCGTGAGCCATCATGTGTAATGACCAAAGGTATCTTATTTTTAGGGCTGTAAGGTGAAGACCGCTGAAAGTAGGAAAAACATTTCTTGCTAATTAAAACTTCTTCCTTTTTAGTTTACACAAGTGGACGGGTCAATATTGCTAATTTTAATGCACTAAGGAAGAATTTGGAGATAATGGACCCATTGTTAGTGTTTCTCTGCAGCATGCCCATTATACACATAGCTTTACAGCACAGACATTATGTACACTGTCGGCAGCACATACATACACAACATTGCTGCATGCACACAGCTTTGCTACATAAACACACACACCTTTGCTACATACACACACCTTTGCTACATACACACTGTTCATTACCATATTTTGAAGTTCCTTCCAGACATGTGACTGATCAAATGATCTGGAAGGACGATCAGCTAAGACAGGACCTACAGCTTTATTGATGTGCAAGGCCTGCTAGCCTCTTCTGCTCTGCTATGATCATACTGATCTGTGTCGGATAGGAGGACAGATCTGTGCGCTGCATTGTTTTATGTTGTTGGGACGGATGCTGTGTCAGTGTTCTGCTCTTTCCTAGGAAGCTGCCCCCACCAAACTGTTACTCCCACATTTTTTATTTATTTATTTTTTAGTCCAAAAGATACTGTCTATCCATTTCTCATTTTGTATGTTCCGTTACTTCCGATTATACAAGTTTTTATTTTCAGCTGTTATCATTTTTGTTAAATTGCACGTTGAACAGTATTGATTTGGATGGCGACTTCCAGAAGTTTTCCAGTTCTGTTGTAAATATTGTACATTTTCCTCAGACGTCGCTGCGTCCTTTACATTTTGAATGGTAATGGCTTTTAGGGGTCAAAAAATAAATAAAGGCGCCAAAAGTGTTGGTATTCTTGGTTGTAAAATTTGTGATACAGATTTCCTGAGTGTCTGTCGTTAATTGGTCATATACAAGAAACTGCAACTGTTGTCTGCCATTTTCAGTGTTATTCCGCTAAGTATACTTACAAGTATACACAAGCTCCTCCCCTTTTTCCCCCAGGCGTGAACATACCAGTGTCCTTGTCTCCCTCGCCAATTATTCCCAGCATGGATCTAAGCTTGTATTCCTCTTGTCTTTCTGGACAGAAAAAGCATCTTTCTCCACTTATGAGCCACTTCTCCTTTCCCCTGCTTCACTGTGAGAAATGGCTAAAATCTTGTTTTTCTTGAAATAACAAACCAAAACAAAACACCCTCACATCAAGGCCAGATAATAGAAAGAGTATATACTTTATTAATATAAAAACAACATTTATAGCATATAAAACTGTAAGGGGTAATGACCACCAGTGCAGGAGCAATGGTGGGTCACACACAGGAGGCGTCCTCAATATGCACAGAAATAAAGCGGCAGGGAGTACTCATTCAGGGAGCATATATGGTAGTAAAAGTGTAAGCAGATATATAATAAATCCATAAATATACAGCCCAGTAAATACATACATGTATAAATTATGACACAATGCCCATACCTAACATCAGGCAGCTAGATCAGCTTGACAAGAGTGCTCACATACTTTATTATATAGCGTCTGAATAAGGGTATAGTTACCTAGAGGAGGAACCCGGGGACCCACCACACCCGATGCGCGTTTCGCACCGAAATGCTTCGTCCGGGGTGGTTGGGTCCTGGTTATTAAGGCCCTGAGATTTATCCTGACACACAATTTTCTCCTACGTATCATTGGGGGACACAGGACGAATGGGTGTTATGCTGCTGCCACCAGGAGGACACTAAGTTAAACACACACAAAAGATTAACTCCTCCCCTGCAGTATACACCCACAGGCTGGACAATCCAGAGCCAGTTCTTACTTAGTGTCTCAGGAGGCACTTGGGTCCTCAGGACCCCACCAATTTTCCTTTTTGATTTAACGGAGAGAAGGGAGCGACAGGCAATTTTTGTCAGCACTGATCTCTCCCGCACCAACAACGGGCAAGTACATGGAGCGTTCCTCCTGTATCCTTTCCCGCGACGATGGATGCCAGCCCTGGCTCACCTTTTCAGTGTGGCGACGGTTCCCTAGCGTTCCGATCTCCCTCCCTCCCTCTCAGGCGACCATGGGGACTAATCATCCACCTAAGTCTCCTGGAGCCAGGGCACAGCCGGACAGATTGACAGGGCGTCCGCGCAGCCGTCCACTGCATCACCACTGAACATAGCGGTTGACACATGGCGGCAGTAGCTCTCCACCCTCTCCCTATCTAGGTGAAGGCGGATAGAGCAGCGGTCCCATCGCACAAGGTAAGTGCGGGGACCGACGAGCTGGCAGCAGGGGGTCTCCTTCCTCTCTTCTATGGCGGCTCTGCAGCCGCGGGGCAGAGTGCGGCTCTGGGGCAGCGGGCGGCCCTGCAGCCGCGGGACAGCGGGCGGCTCTGCAGCCGCGGAGCAGCGTGCGGCTCGGCAGCCGCTGGGCAGCGTTATACCTCTGAGAGGGCTCGGCGGCTCCCAGGCCCGGGCCGGGCTACAGCGCCCGCCTACAAGCACGCCGCCGCCCGCCCATGACACGCCCCCTCCCTGGGCGCTTCTCGTTGCCCGAGAAGCGCCCTCCTCACTTCTCGGCGGCCATATTGGATCAGGAAGTGCGCTGGCGGCTCTGCAGCACCGCAGCGCTCAGGACTTCAGGATCTCCCTGCCAAGCCACCGCAGAACTTAGGTGAGACGCACCCAATAGGATTGTCTTCCCCCCTGCCAGTACGCTCACTCCACAGCAAATATGTCACAGTCTAAGCATAAACGGACTGGAAAGTCACACTCGGTTATTTTTGCTGTGTGCACCTCCTGCAAGGTATCTCTACCCCGAGGTCACACTACCCCGCTGTGCTCCGCCTGCGAAATGCCGGTGGCACAAGTTGCTCCGGCTCCTGACCCGGAATGTAGCGAGCCTAGTACCCCCGCATGGGCGTCCTCCCTCGCTCGCTCTGTGGCATCTTTGGAAAGGACGATACAGTCCCTCTGTGAGCCGTCCCTTAACCAGGGCACTTCCACGGATGATATAACGCGGTCTAAGATCCTCTCTCGGCCTAGAGGTCGTACCGTCTCCAGAAGCCCTCAATCATCCCATAAGAGGCCCAGGGTGACATCTCCGGTCCGTGATCGGTCATCCGGCTCAGAGAGCGAAGTCTCTCGTCCCTCATCCCCGTCTCATAGCAGGGAATCCTTCCTGGACGACGCATCCAACGTGTCCGGTTCCCCTGAGTATCATCAGGATCAGGAGACTCTAGATTCTCTCATAGATTCTGTTACTCAGACGCTTCAGTTAGAGGAGGAAACTCCGTCCAAGACGGCTCATCCCGTGTCATTTGGGCGAGCCACAAAGGCCCATAAATTTTTTCCTACGCACCCTCAATTCAAGGACATTGTCGATCTCCATAGAGTTCGTCCGGATAAACGCTTCTCAGGTCAGAAGGCTATGCAATCTAAGTATCCGTTCGCTCAGGACCTAACTAAGGAGTGGTCTCAGTCACCCTCTGTGGACCCGCCAGTGTCGCGGCTAGCCACCAGAGCGGTTCTATCCTCCTCCGAGGGCGCGTCTATCAAGCATCCCACTGATAGACAAATTGATCAGATGGCTCGCTCAGCCTTCGAGGCATCCTCGGCTTCTCTATTTCCCTCTTTTGCCATCACGTGGGTCGCAAAAGCCATGTCCCATTGGGCCGAGTCTTTATCCTCTATGGCACTACGGGCCGACTTACCCCCAGAGATTCCACATTTGGCCACTCAGATCGCCAGAGCGGGGGACTTCGTAGTTTCCGCATCCCTAGACGCGGCCAACTGTGCCTCACAGGCAGCGGCCAATGCTGTCACGATCCGCAGATCCCTTTGGCTCAGGGACTGGAAAGCGGACTCGGGGTCCAAAAAATCCCTCACGTCTCTCCCATACCAGGGCGAACGTCTATTTGGGGATAAACTGGACAAATTAATTGCAGATTCCACAGGAGGAAAGAGCAAATTTCTTCCCCAGCAACGAACTTTTCGCCCCTTTCGCAATCAACAGGGCCGGGGCCGATATTTCCGTTTCGGCTCCAATTGGTCCAATCCCTCCTCCGCGCCATCTGGCGCTGGGAGAGGGCAGCGCAAGGACAGAGCCTCCCAGCCGTCTTACAAGCCTTCTCCCTCTTGGAGAGGCAGACCCAGACAACAGGGATCCCGAGGGCCCAGACCCGGCAGGTCTCCACCTCAATGACTTTTGGCAAACACCAAAGGACTCCGACAGAGTAGGCGGCCGCCTACTTTTCTTTCGGGACGCGTGGCTCTCGGTAGTTCCCGACCGATGGGTCCGCGACCTAGTGTCTTACGGTTACAAGATAGAGTTTGTCTCTCTTCCCCCATCTCGTTTCTTCCAGTCCCCCCCTCCCAGAGCAAGGGTCGATCAGTATTTCCAGGCTATAAGGGCGCTATGGGAAGACGGGGTCATCATCCCGGTACCTCAGAACGAGAGGTACCAAGGTTTTTATTCCAACCTTTTCATCGTACCAAAAAAAGGACGGCTCAGTACGTCCGATTTTAGACCTCAAACTCCTCAACAAGTACGTACGCGTACATCATTTCCGTATGGAGTCCCTCCGCTCGGTAATTGCCTCTCTGGAAGAAGGCGAGTTTCTGGCATCTCTAGACGTACAAGACGCCTATCTGCACATTCCCATCCTACCGTCTCATCAGCGGTTCCTCCGCTTTGCCGTCCAGGGACACCATTTTCAGTTTGTCGCCCTACCCTTCGGGCTGGCCACCGCTCCTCGGGTATTCACCAAGGTCATGGCAGCTGCCGTGGCCATTCTCCATGCTCGAGGTGTAGTGGTGTTGCCTTACTTGGACGACATTCTCATAAAGGGTCCCTCCTTTCGGTCCTGCTCAGAAGCAGTAGACGTCACAATAGATACCTTTTTGCGCCTGGGTTGGAAAATCAATTTCAGGAAATCTTCCCCAGTCCCGGCTCAAACCATATCCTACCTGGGGATGATCCTAGATTCCTCTCAGGGTCTGGTACTTCTACCCCCGGAAAAGGTATCCACTCTACAGAGAGAAGTCCGAAAGCTTACCCAACCTCGCCCTCACTCCCTACGCTTCTCCATGAGGGTACTCGGCAGGATGGTGGCGGCAATGGAGGCAGTGCCTTTTGCGGTTTTTCACCTCCGTCCTCTACAGCACGCCCTTCTGGCAGTATGGGACAGGAATCCCGCCTCGCTAGACCGCCGTCTCCTTCTCTCTCGTTCCATCAGGCAGTCCCTCAGGTGGTGGACCAACAGGTCCTCCCTGACTCGGGGGAAGTCTTTTCTTCCGGTCCACTGGTTGGTTGTCACAACGGACGCCAGTCTCTTCGGCTGGGGTGCTGTGTTCCGTTGCCACTCGACTCAGGGTCGCTGGTCCCCGCAGGAATCTCAGCTACCCATCAACATCCTAGAGATTCGGGCGATCAGACTGGCACTCCGCCAGTTTCAGCCGTTTCTTTCCGGCCGCGCGGTCAGAGTCCAGTCCGACAACGCCACTGCGGTAGCCTACATCAACCGCCAAGGGGGCACTCGCAGCAAAGCGGCCATGGTCGAGGTATCACTCATTCTCCGCTGGGCCGAGACCAACCACTCCATACTCTCAGCAGTTTACATCCCGGGCGTGGAAAACTGGGAAGCGGACTTTCTAAGTCGCCACAGTCTCGATCCCGGAGAGTGGTCTCTCCATCCCGCAGTCTTTCACCAGATATGCTCTCGTTGGGGGACCCCGGACGTGGATCTGATGGCATCTCGCCTCAACCGCCAGGTTCCCGTCTTTATGGCCAGGTCTCACGACCCTTCAGCTTTCGGAGCCGACGCTCTCGTCTTCTCATGGCAGAGTTTCAGACTCCCATACATCTTTCCCCCAATTCCCCTTCTGGCAAAGGTTATCAGGAAAATCAGGGCAGAACGGATTCCAGTAATTCTCATCGCTCCGGACTGGCCGCGCAGGACGTGGTACGCCGAGATGGTGCAACTGGTTTCAGACGTACCCTGGAGGCTGCCGAGCCGCGCAGACCTCCTGTCTCAAGGGCCCATTTACCACCCGAACTCAGAGGTCCTGTGTTTAACGGCGTGGCCGTTGAGTCCTGGGTACTGAGGCAGAGGGGTCTGCCGCAGTCGGTCATATCTACCATGCTTCGCGCACGCAAATCTTCTTCCATGCGCATCTACCACCGCGCCTGGAAGGCTTACTTCGCCTGGTGCAGGGATCGGGGACGGTCTCCCCTCCAATTTTCTATTCCTCACATTTTGGAATTCCTCCAATCAGGCGTAGATTTGGGCCTTGCTCTCAGCTCTCTTAAGGGCCAAATTTCTGCTCTCTCGGTTCTTTTCCAGAGAAGGTTTGCAAACAAATTGCAAGTCAGGACTTTCATCCAGGGGGTTTCTCATATGGTTCCACCTTACAGGATGCCCTTGGAACCATGGGATCTGAATCTGGTCCTCTGTGCTCTTCAAGAGCCCCCCTTTGAGCCCTTGCAAGAAGTGTCCTTGCGTTTCTTATCGTGGAAGATTGCTTTTCTCGTGGCCGTCACGTCTATTAGACGTGTCTCTGAGCTAGCAGCCCTGTCCTGTCAACCTCCTTTCCTCGTGTTCCACCAGGACAAGGTAGTTCTAAGGACATGTCCGACTTTTCTTCCAAAGGTCGTTTCCTCATTCCATCTTAATGAGGAGATTGTCCTTCCTTCACTGTGTCCTGCTCCTTCTCACCGCACGGAAAAGGCTCTCCACACTCTGGACCTAGTGAGGGGTCTCAGACGTTATGTCTCCAGAACTGCGTCTTTCCGTAGGTCAGACGCCTTGTTCGTTCTTCCGGAAGGGCCACGGAAGGGACTCCCCGCTTCCAAGGCTTCCATTGCCAAGTGGATTCGTTCTGCCATCCAAGAGTCCTACCGCGTCAAGGGTCACGCTGCACCTCCGGGGATCAAGGCTCACTCTACCCGGTCAGTCGGCGCGTCCTGGGCCATCCGGCACCAGGCATCGGCAGCGCAGGTCTGCAAGGCTGCTACATGGTCCAGCCTACATACATTCACTATGTGCACTCTCAGGCCTCGGCAGATGCGTCCGTTGGTAGGCGAATCCTACAAGCGGCAGTGTCTCATCTGTAGTTCATAGGTGCGCACAGCATTCCTAACTTCATGTTACCCACCCAGGGACTGCTTTGGGACGTCCCATTCGTCCTGTGTCCCCCAATGATACGTAGGAGAAAAGGAGATTTTTGTGTACTCACCGTAAAATCTTTTTCTCCGAGTCATCATTGGGGGACACAGCACCCTCCCTGTTAGCCTAGTTGGCTCAATTGTTCTTTTCAGTCTGAGTTTGTTGACTATGACATGTTTTCTGTTTGTTATCTGGCTTACTCCTACTGCTTTGTTACCGAACTGGCTCTGGATTGTCCAGCCTGTGGGTGTATACTGCAGGGGAGGAGTTAATCTTTTGTGTGTGTTTAACTTAGTGTCCTCCTGGTGGCAGCAGCATAACACCCATTCGTCCTGTGTCCCCCAATGATGACTCGGAGAAAAAGATTTTACGGTGAGTACACAAAAATCTCCTTTTTTCATATACAAGGATTCATTCTTTCGCCAAGTACAGGGTACCGCTATGGGGGCGTCTTGTGCGCCTTCATATGCGAATCTCTTTTTAGGCCTTTGGGAACGTGACATTTTTCAAACATCTCCACATCATCTTAGCACAGGGGTCATTGCCTGGTGGAGGTATATTGATGACGTACTGATGATTTGGCAGGGAACCCGGGCTGAGCTAGACTTATTCTTTACGGTTCTTAACAACAACAGTAAGAACATTAAACTTACGTACAAATGTGACACCAGCCGTATCGAGTTCCTCGACATCTCCATTTTTGCAGACAAAGATGGGTTTTTACAAACCGACTTGTACCGAAAAAGCACGTCGGTTAACTCAGTACTACATGCGTCTTCACAACATCCTTATCATCTCATAAAAAATATCCCAACAGGACAATATCTACGTGCAAGAAGAATTTGTTCAAATAATCTTCTTTTTGAAAAGCAGGCATCAGACCTCCATAAACGATTCAAGGACAGAGGATATGGGAGAAGAACCATCTGTCGGTCATATCAACGAGCATATCGGAGCCAGAGAACTGAATTGCTGCAGCAAAAGAAACCCACTGGACAAAATGACCAGGTACGATGTATCTTGGATTACAACTCTAGGAGTAGTGAGATCAGGGCTGCTATTGCCAAGCATTGGCATATATTGCAACTAGATGACACAATTTCCCAATTTATTGGTGACTATCCAGCGATCTCTTTCAGGAGATCCCAGAATCTTAGAGATCATCTAGTTCATAGTTACCATAAGGGTCCAAGACAAAAATACATTTTCGAGTCCAGAGGGCCAAAGTGGGGTTGCACTCGATGTGGTAAGTGCATTGCATGTAAAAATATTTGTGAGTCCACAGAATTCCTTAATTCTGCTGGGGATAGAATTTTTAAAATCACCCACACAATTACATGCACTACCAAAGCAGTGGTTTATCATGCCACTTGCCCCTGCGGCCTCATTTATGTGGGTATGACGTCGCGTGAACTTCGCCGCAGGGTGCGTGAGCATGTCTTAGACATTACAGATGCTTCCACTGAAGATGACACCACTAAACTAAAACCAATACCGCGCCACTTTAAGGCCTTTCACAATTGCGACCCTATGGGGCTGAGCGTCAAGGGTATTGATAGAGTGTTCATTGGCCCTCGTGGGGGGAATTGGAAGAGACTCTTGGCTCAAAGGGAAACAAAGTGGATATATAGACTCCAGACCATTTCTCCACATGGCTTGAACGATCATAATAGTTTTGTTCCCTTTTTACCCATATGATTGTCCTGCTTGAGTTACTATCTCCACGACTTCTCATTGCTGCTTTCTGTATGTTTTTATCCTGGCTTGTTTTTAATAAATTTTTATATATTGTATGTCTGTGTCTTATTCATTATTTCTATTTCTAATTTTAATCTTTTAGGGGTTTACATATTTGGTCACACGTTCCATGGTCTTTCAAGAGGATGTTATTATCAGCCGTTTTAAGAAGATACGCGCGTCATGGCATTATATTTGTTATATTAATTAATAAGGATTCACTTTTTATAGTCATCATTATATGGTTTTAAATACCTTTACATATTCACCTATTATGGGATTTATCTATCCCAATTGGTTGTATTGTTGTATTAATAATTATTATATTTATTGTCATGCATTTATGTCACTTTAGTCATCATTATATGGCTTTTAATATTTTTATATATTTACCTATTATGGTATTTATTTATTCCAATTGGTTGTATTGTTGTATTGATAATTATATATTTATGGTTATGCACTTATGTCACTTTATTCCTTTATAGGATATTACTTACCCCATTGTATTCTTTACCTGTCCCTTGTTGGGACTCTATACTGCTTATCATCATATTTATTATATGCACTTATGCTACTTTATTTTATATTTATTTTTATTTCTCTTTGCCTATATATCTTTTTTTTATTTTATTCGGGATAATTCCATATATTGATGCTTGTCATCTTATGTTTTCTGTATAACCGTATAATGTATGGCTATTTTTTATTTTATAATATATCACATATCGCACTCTATCGTACATCTATCATATTCATTCATACGCACATGTCATTTTAATTCTTAGTATATTTTATTGTTTTTGACCAACACACCTATACACTTTGGTGTACGTCATCTTTTGTCCTTCTGATTAATCAATTAGAGTTTATTTATTCATTTATTTGCATTTTTCTTTTTCCTGGTAGTCTTCATTTATGTACTTATATATATAGCAATCCTTGTAATTGATTTATATTCACGTACTATGTTATTGTCTCTTCCTGTTTCACAATACTATTCTCACACTTTCGTTACTTTTATTTTGGTTGGCTCTTCATCTAATTTTCACTTCTTTTCCCTTCTTGCTATCATCTCTATTGGTGTTGATTAGCATTAGCGATATTTCTCCTTCTTTATCACATTTTTATGTATGTTCACGTTTTTTCCTGCCATATGCGCCTGTGCCTTATTATTCTGTAGCACAGCTGTATATATTTTTTCGGCTTTTGTTATTGTGGCCCCACAAAACTGCTATTCTAACCACATACATGTATAGCAGGTATTTTTTCCACCATAGCAGCGCGCACCTGCGCGGTTGGTGTCTGATAGACGCTTTGCTTTGTTCCGGCTCCATCTACTATACGCACATGCAGCAGGTACGCATTTTTACTTCAACAGTGCGCGCCTGCGCTGTAGGTGCCTTACTGACGCCGTACAGATTCTCAGTGTCCAGCGATGCAGGTTTAATTATGCGCATGCGCAGTGGGTACGCTTCCGGCTCTAACAAGCGCGCGCCTGCGCTGTAGGTGTCAGATGGACGCCGATCAAACTTCCGGTTTCTAACGCTACACGTGGAACTGTGTATACCGCTGTATGGCGCGCCCGTATAGCACCCTATTGCTGATGCGGCACGTGCGATGTGGTGGATCAAGGTATGCTTAGCCATTACTATGCATGATCACAGGTGTTGGTGGCTTTATTTCTAAACTCCTCTGTACTCTTATTGGTCATGACCAATATATAACCCCATTTGGCCAGGACCCAACCACCCCGGACGAAGCATTTCGGTGCGAAACGCGCGTCGGGTGTGGTGGGTCCCCGGGTTCCTCCTCTAGGTAACTATACCCTTATTCAGACGCTATATAATAAAGTATGTGAGCACTCTTGTCAAGCTGATCTAGCTGCCTGATGTTAGGTATGGGCATTGTGTCATAATTTATACATGTATGTATTTACTGGGCTGTATATTTATGGATTTATTATATATCTGCTTACACTTTTACTACCATATATGCTCCCTGAATGAGTACTCCCTGCCGCTTTATTTCTGTGCATATTGAGGACGCCTCCTGTGTGTGACCCACCATTGCTCCTGCACTGGTGGTCATTACCCCTTACAGTTTTATATGCTATAAATGTTGTTTTTATATTAATAAAGTATATACTCTTTCTATTATCTGGCCTTGATGTGAGGGTGTTTTGTTTTGGTTTGTCAGTATAGGTGTACCTTCATGGCTTCATTAGGGGTATTATTTTGGTGTTTTTTCTTGAAATAATATAAACTGCCAATTGACTGAGGGATTATTACAGATGTCTATTGAAGACTATGAACAGGGTGGAGGGAACAAAGTGAAAGCATCAGAGTTCTGCTGCTTTCTAGTAAATTATCACAGATCTGGATTCGCAGCTACACTGTTCAGTAGTGCTGTATAATGACCTCCATGCTGCTGCTTTTTTGAAATGTTATCTCAGATCTGGATTCACAGCTACACTGTTCAGTAGTGCTGTATAATTACCTCCATGCATGCTGCTTTTTTGAAATGTTATCTCAGATCTGGATTCACAGCTACGCTGTTAAGTAGTGCTGTATAATTACCTCCATGCTCCTGCTTTCAAGTAAATGTTATTTCTCAGATCTAGATTCACAGCTGCACTGCTCAGTAATAATAATAAATAATAATAATAATCTTTATTTATATAGCGCCAACATATTCCGCAGCGCTTTACAGTTTAACAGTTTCAAACACAACAGTCATAGGTAACAATGTTAACAATACAATAATTATTGATGGTCCAGCCATCTTCCGGGGGTGGGGGATAGATGGAGATAGTGAATGGGTTACACACACACAAACATAAAATGAGTTTGATTAGGGAACGTGATAGGCCGCTCTGAACAAATGTGTTTTGAGTGAGCGCCTAAAACTATGCAAGTTGTGGATGGTCCTAATATCTTGGGGTAGAGCATTCCAGAGGATTGGCGCAGCACGGGAGAAGTCTTGGAGTCGGGAGTGGGAGGTATGGATTAGTGCAGAGGTTACTCGAAAGTCATTTGCAGAGCGCAGAGGTCGGTTAGGCCGATAGACAGAAATGGGGGAGGAGATGTAAGGGGGTGCCGCACTGTGGAGAGCTTTGTGGGTGAGAGCAAGTATTTTGAATTGTATCCTGTAATGAATGAGCAGGCAGTGTAACGACTGGCGAAGAGTGGACACGTCTGAGTAACGATTAGCCAGATGGACAACCCTGGCTGCTGCATTAAGGATGGACTGGAGAGGGGAAAGTCGAGTGAGGGGGAGGCCAATTAATAGAGAGTTGCAGTAGTCCAGGCGGGAGTGGATCAGGGCGACAGTGAGGCTTTTTGTTGTTTCCATGGTGAGAAAAGGGCGGATTCTAGAGATGTTCTTTAGGTGTAAGCGGCACGAGCGGGCAAGAGATTGTATATGCTCAGTAATGCTTTAATGACCTCCACACTGTTAATTTGCAGGATAATCTTTCATTTCACCCCACTGCTGGATTCAAAGCTACACTTCTCAGTACTGATGTATACGGTCCTCTCTGCTGCTGTTTTCTCGTAGTTTTCTAAATTCAGTGCTAGAGTCACAGCTGCACTACATTAGTGGCTTAGCATTTCGGAAAGTTACAAAACGACAAAGCGACTGGTGTGAAGAAGTTGCTTTAATTAAAAAAAAAAAAAAATTCCACGGACAAACAGACAATAGAGCACAAGATGCATTGGTTTTCGGAAATTTTGCTGACAATTGATTATGTGAGATATTGTTACTAAGGCATTTTATATTATTAGCTATACTGCTATGTGGATAACAAGTTGCAGCAAGACCTGGATATATGAGGAAGAGGAAGAACTAAAGGGCAGTTCCAGTCATTGTGGACATAATCCCCAATGGGGCAGTAAACATTTCTAAAATCTAGAATAAGGATCTGTTCACACTTTAGTCTTTTTGCTGAGTTTTTGGAATAGAAACTGAGCAGATTCTCCAATTATTTGAGGCTTTTGGAGACTTCCCACTGCTAAAAATACTCAGTGTGAACATACCCTTACGTTTTTTTTATGTTTTTTTTATTTTCGGTAACTATTGTCTTTATTTTGATTGTACAGACATCAGAAATTTAACTGCAGCTAATCGGCAGATTCTGCCCAAACTAGTGTCTGCTGCTGGGCTTCTGAGCATAATAACCACAGATTTCACATTGGCAACAGATTTCCTCAAAATTAGCGGTCATTTTCAGTATTATGCAGATAAATATCTCATGTCAGTGGCCGGCTTACTCTCAGCATCAACCACAGATTTCATTTCCTTTATTCTGGAAGTTGCTCATTTTTACTCTCTAGGGAGAGTGAGTGTTAGGGCTCATTTCCACTTGCGAGAAACACGTCCGTGTCTCGCATGTGGAAACCAAGCTGTGGCGCCGGCACTTTGGAGCGGAGCATGCAGCTCCATGTGTTCCTATATATATATAACTACTATAATACTGCCTCTATGTGCAAGAATATACTATAATACTGCCCCTATGTACAAGAATATAACTACTGTAATACTGCCCCTATGTACAAGAATATAACTACTATAATACTGCTACTATGTACAAGAATATAACTACTATAATACAGCCCCCTATGTACAAGAATATAACTACTATAATACTGCTCCTATGTACAAGAATATAACTAATATAATACTGCTCCTATGTACAAGAATATAACTACTATAATACTGCTCCTATGTACAAGAATATAACTACTATAATACTGCTCCTATGTACAGGAATATAACTACTATAATACTGCCCCCTATGTACAAGAATATAACTACTGTAATACTGCTCCTATATACAAGAATATAACTACTATAATACTGCCTCTATGCACAAGAATAAAACTACTATAATCCTGCCCATATGTACAAGAGTATAACTACTATAATACTGCTCCTATGTACAAGAATATAACTACTATAATACTGCTCCTATGTACAAGAATATAACTGCTATAATACTGCTCCTATGTACAAGAATATAACTACTATAATACTGCTCCTATGTACAAGAATATAACTACTGTAATACTGCTCCTATGTACAAGAATATAACTACTATAATACTGCCCCCTATGTACAAGAATATAACTACTATAATACTGCTCCTATGTACAAGAATATAACTGCTATAATACTGCCCCTATGTACAAGAATATAACTACTATAATACTGCCCCTATGTACAAGAATATAACTGCTATAATAATGCTCCTATGTACAAGAATATAACTGCTATAATACTGCCCCCTATGTACAAGAATATAACTACTATAATACTGCCCCTATGTACAAGAATATAACTCCTATACTACTGCTCCTTATGTACAAGAATATAACTACTATAATACTGCTCCTATATACAAGAATATAACTACTATAATACTGCTCCTATATACATGAATATAACTACTATAATACTGCCCCTATATACATGAATATAACTACTATAATACTGCCCCCTATGTACAGGAATATAACTACTTTAATACTGCTCCTATGTACAAGGATATAACTGCTATAATACTGCCCCTATGTACAAGAATATAACTACTATAATACTGCCCCTATGTACAAGAATATAACTACTATAATACTGCCCCTATGTACAACAATACAACTACTATAATACTGCCCCTATGTAGAAGAATATAACTACTATAATACTGCCCCTATGTACAAGAATATAACTACTATAATACTGCTCCTATGTACATGAATATAATTACTATAATACTGCTTTTATGTACAAGAATATAACTACTATAATACTGCTCCTATGTACAAGAATATAACTACTATAATACTGCCCCTATGTACACGAATATAATTACTATAATACTGCTCCTATGTACAAGAATATAACTACTATAATACTGCTCCTATGTACACGAATATAATTACTATAATACTGCCCCTATGTACAGGAATATAACTACTATAATACTGCTCCTATATACAAGAATATAACTACTATAATACTGCTTTTATGTACAAGAATATAACTACTATAATACTGCTCCTATGTACAAGAATATAACTACTATAATACTGCCCCTATGTACACGAATATAATTACTATAATACTGCTCCTATGTACAAGAATATAACTACTATAATACTGCTCCTATGTACAAGAATATAACTACTATAATACTGCCCCTATGTACAAGAATATAACTACTATAATACTGCCCCTATGTACAAGAATATAACTACTATAATACTGCCCCTATGTACAAGAATATAACTACTATAATACTGCTCCTATGTACAAGAATATAACTACTATAATACTGCTCCTATGTACAAGAATATAATTACTATAATACTGCCCCATTGGAGGGAACAAAGCTGATGTCATACAGGTCCTCAGGTGGAATTGCTCTTTAACACTTACATGAGATGAGTATTTAGCATCCTGGGAATTAGGATTTACATCATTATTTGTTATGAAGTTTGGTAAACCTTATACATATATCTATACATGATTTAGGAATTGTTAAAGCAGTTAGCACACAGAACTATTACAAATTTCAGCCTTCATTATTCTGTGACTGCCTCTTTTGTATGGGTTGTATCAATGCATACGTAAATGTCAAGGGAACATGCACTGACAAGCTAAAGAGTAACAATGTTTTGACTGACTGACTTTCAGGCTCCATATCTCACCAAGGTCTCTTCTACACGTTCACCATGTTGGTGCACACTGTTCGCCTCACTTGGGTCTGTATACAGCTTTTTTTTTCAACTTTACCCTTAAGTGTTGGATTGGGTTGGGGTCTGGGGACTGTGGGGACAATCTAGCTCCTCTACTTCTTTGTCATTGAACCATTTCTGCACCTTGCTTCATGTCGTTGGTGCATATAGCTCAGCATTGAGATTACCATCGATCCTAGTCAAGAATCCAATCCCTTTGGCTGTGAATCAACCCCATATCAGGCTTCCGCATCCATACTTGACATTTCCTTCAATTTCTCAATCCTTTAGCCCCTTTTTCCCTTGTTTCTTCAACACCCATTTGCAGCCATCAGAACCGTCTATGTTGTGAATTCTGCTCTTGGGCTCCCTCCGGTGGTTGTAAGTGGTAGCGCTGCTGTCTCTGAATCGCAGCATTTATCAGGTGTGTTCACTTTCTGCAAATCTGACTGGGCTATTTAGTCTTGCTTCACCCTTTAGTCAGTGCCAGTTGTCCATTGTTCCTGCAGGATTCACATCTCTGCCTGGTCTCTCCTGCTTTGCAGTTCTTTTCAACAATGATAAGTTCTGGCCTTGATTTTTTGCTGTCCACATGCTGTGGCCTTATTGTTCAGTTATTTTCCATGTTTTTGTCTTGTCCAGCTTGGTCTGTATAAGGATTTGTTTAGCCAAGCTGGTATCTCTGGAGATGCAGATATACCCTCCATATCTTTAGTTAGCTGTGGAGTTTTTGTATTTTCTGTGGTGGATATTTTCTAGTGTTTTAATACTGACCGCATAGTACTCTGTCCTATCCTTTCTATTTATCTAGAAGTGGCCTCCTTTGCTAAATTCTGATTTCAGTCTGTGTATGTTTTTTCCCTCTCCTCTCACAGTCAATATTTGTGGGGGGCTGCCTATCCTTTGGGAATTTTCTCTGAGGCAAGATAGTTTTCCCTTTTCTATCTTTAGGGGTAATTAGTCCTCCGGCTGTGTCGAGATGTCCAGGGAGTGCTAGGTACATTCCACGGCTCCTTCTAGTTGCGGTGTTAAGTTCAGGGTCTGCGGTCAGTACAGTTACCACCTTCTCCAGAGTATGTCTCATGCTGCTCTTAGGCCACCAGATCATAACACGTCTATTGACTTTCATGTTATCGCTCCAAATCACCCATTTCCAATCTTCCACTTTTTGTACTTTTTTGCAAACTCGAGCTAACGCACCATTCCAGACTTGTGTAATGTGCATCACATGGTGCTTCAATGGACTTCCATTATGAAGCATAAAATCCTCCTCCACTGCTATGTTTGTTACACCAGAACTGATGGACATTGTGATGAGCCGACTTGTTGGCTCTGATATTTTGCCTGGACGTCCACCTCTTGTCTTCTGAACGGATGGACGGACTTCGTTTCGTATTCCAAACTCTCATGGCGCTCACATGATGCAGTTTGGCAATTTTCTGGGCCAGTAGATCGCTGTTGATGAGCTGGATGATGCTGCGTCTCTTTTCTTGGGAAATCTTCTTCATGGCAGCTCCTCGATTCAAATAAGTGACTTTTCACTTGGGAATCAACCTAATAATGCGCTGAGTTATTAGGGAATGTGAGAACAGGGTGTAATTTTCAGTATATAGGAAGAAAAAGACTTTTCCACCACCAGGAGCCAAACAGTAACAATGCAGCGACATGACAAGAATCTGCATAACTAATCATATGCTAAATAGTCACAAGTCAATTTTTTATGAAATAGCCAAGATGGTCATCTGTAAAATGATGGTAGGCTCATGTTAGAAGCTGTAGTGGATAGTGAGATATGGAGCCTGAAAGTCAAAAGTCACCTTTTTGCTCGTCAGTGTATCATTCTGTGGAGGTCCTTGTACTTTGCCTTTAAGATCTAGTAGTCAGAAAATATCCCCGAAAAAGGTAAAACTTCATTACGACTGATCAGTCTGAGATTGATTTTAGGGCTTTGGTTGGTGCCCATTACCATCCCTTAAGAACTCAAACAGTATCACACATGTAGGGCATCCTGAATATCAAATAATTGCAAGTTGAAACATTTTAAATTTGTTTGTAAATACCTTATTAAGGTCTGGTAAGATTGAGAACATTTGATGCATTATGACACTTCTTAACTACAAGCCTTAAATCAGTGATAAAGCACAGTTATATATGATTTGTTATGAGATTGCATAGCAAGAATATGGATGTAAATACCTTGTCACAGCTCAATATATGATAGGGCTCAAATAAATAATGCAAAAGACACAATATATCCAAGACGGCAACAGGAGCTCATGTACTACAAGTAACATAGTTGCAACTTTCATGTGCATTTCTGATATTCACAGCAACAATTAGGAAAATAATAGCTCAGGAGAACATTTTTCAAAGCTCATGTTTACTAAATAGAACATGCAGACATGACAATTCTCATTCATGAGCTGTCCAAACGTCTTTATTTATAAAAATAGATCTCAGGATAAGGCTACTTGGTAACAATGGACGGCGTTGTATCCCATAGCAGTGCATTTTCACAAGTATTACATCACAGCCATTGAGTTACACCAGTGCTAAAAAAAAAACAGCTGTGCTCAACTGGGGCGAAGTTATAGCAAGGGTTACCCTCATCCGGAGAAAAAACTCTGCTTGCTGCCCTAACTTCGTATCTAAACTACTTTGGTCAGGGCACAAGGGTATATCCCTGCCCCCAGCTGTGCCCTTGTTATGGTGTTCAGCTTGCACACTTTTCTTTTTTTTACTAGGTAACAATTCAATTGTACATGTGAAGTGACACAAAGTTTCTACAATGTATAAGCCCCATGTCACACTTTGCATTTTAATATAGAACTCCACAATAAAGTTGAATGTGACTATAAGAAATTTTGTAGTATAGACTATCAGAAAAATCTGCTTCTTTCTCCATTTCTAGGTCACTTCTCTCCCATCTGCCTCCTGAACTCATTATAAAATTGTTAAAATCTGTCTTGGTCAAAACAAGGCAGATAAAGCTGCCTATCACAGTCTATGGAGGGGAGAAGCAGAGAGACACAGGCAGAGACACAGCAGACATTGTTGCAGCTTTCTGGTAAGTGTTTCACCTGACTCCAGTGCTGGTTTCCCAGTTACACTGCTGTCTAATGGCATCCATGCTGCTTTTGTACATGTCCTACATAGATACAGGAGAGCAGGAATCCCTCATCTGTGGGAGACATCATAGCAGTTAGTCATAACCCACTAGCTAAGAGACAACTGAAAATTAGAGAGAGAACCTGAAGAGGGGAAACCTGTTGAAATATTACAGAATATAAGTCATATAATGGCCAGAAATAGTGTTATTCCTCATCTACAGACCGTGCCGCTTAGTCTAATAGTCTCATCTGACACAACCAGAATGCCTTAAAGTTGACTGCATCATTTTCATTATGGATTTCTGCTGCCATTCTCACTTCATGCACTGCACAAATGTGAAATCAAGGGTTAAAATCTTCAGTACGCTCTGATTTCTGCACAAAACGTTTTCATGAGTGATTTTTAAAATTTATTGATGAAGGTAGAGCTGCTGTCTCCTCTCTGCTGTGGATTAATCTGCATATAATATGAGCCAAGAGTGGCAACGACTCGCATCCATCATCACAGCCATGCGTTACAGTATCCATCACATGGACGTTGTTTTCAGTAGATTCTGCAATGCTTTGTTTCACCTTTGGCGGCGCTGCAGGTTTCCACTGACTGATCACCATGAGTCTAAGCAGCAGCAGATCAGCTGTTGTCTTAAAGGGTCCATTCAACTCAAGCAGTTTACAATCTAGATGACCCCTTTAAGATGCAACACTTTTGCAATATACAATCTTGCTGCGTTACCCTGTCCAAAATCACAAGCTGGGCAGACCTCGCTTTACAAAAAGTCACCTCATTCCACAACATTAGAGAATTCAGTCTAAAATTCAGAATTGCATAGTGCAGACAAACTCGTCGTTACAGAGGAGAGTCATTTACAATAGTGTTTAATATTTCAAGATGGCTTTATCCAATAAAAGGGTTGTCTGGATGAAATGACCCTTTAATAAATGCCAGATTGAAATAATAGAGGGGGGGGGGTCTTCCAATTGCAGCTTTGTAATACTATCATATCGTGCTAGGACCCTGCAATCATTGTTACTCCAGGGGCCCCAAAATATGCAAAGGGATTATCCAATCCAGACAACCTAACTAATGGAGTTCATATTGGAAGATTGCTAACACTGTTCGGGCTGCGGGGGGCAGCACCGCCATGCTGCTCCCCACCCGGGCTACAGCAATAATACTGCCCTCATAGGTTCATCAGCAAAACAACAGATTTTAAATAGAATAGCACCAAATATACAAATGTACAATAAATATGTAAAAAATAAATAACGCAATATACAAGTATATACAAAATAGCAGGGGGGGAGAGGGGTAGGGGAAGTGCAAAATCTAGCGTAACAGCAGTAAGGCCGAGCTTCAGGACCGAAGTAGTTGTAATATCGATTAACCCTCTGCTTCCTGCACCGGATTTGTGGTGTCTGTTATACGGATGAAAACAAACAGCGTGGCTGGCGGGATCTTGGTGCCGTCCTTGGAAAGGAGATGGACGTGGCGATAACCTGTGGAAAACACTGGATATGAGAAACATGGAAATTAAAGAGAAAAGCATCCGTGCTGCTGTAGGTTGGTTTCACACATCTGACAGCCACAGTCTGAGTACAGATCGCTATGTCAGGACCAAGTTCGGGTCAGGAGACCTGCGGCCGGTCTGGACAGCGTTGGGCATGGGGTCATATTCGTGAATTCTACGTTAATGGAGGGGGGTCCTCAGAATCTTCACCTCTTGGCCACTGGCTATAAGTTACACACCCCGGAGGACCGCTCCTGTCCTGATGAGAATGCACACTGTGTAATACCCCTTTTCTCCTGTGGAGGCACTGCAGGGAAATTAAACACTGCCAGATTAACGATGATTGCTGTGATCAGCATATTTTCAACGAATCCTTCTAAAAAGCTGGGAACTGTTAAATCTCTCCAACGTGGATTTATTACCAGGTTTGATAACACCAACTGAAAGTGATTAAATAGATCTCTTAGACCTGATGAAACTGGTGAAATTACTCTAAAAATCCATGTCAGAATGACTGTATAATTGTGATATTAAACTGAGGATTTTAAGAGTCCAGCTATAGAACGAAATAGCTCACGGAGCGAGACTAACAGCTGCAGCTTGTGCTGAGCAGCTCGAGCTCTCGGCAGCAGCAGGGAGGATGGATACTGAAGAGCTGTCAATCAGGCTTGGTGGGCAGAGATTCAGTGGAACACAGGAGGGACACTGAGATCTCAATCACCCCAAATGGATGAAGACTGATGACTCCACCCGCCGTCCACATGATGGAAAATGCCTTTCATCAGAATAGGTGCTTACCTCCATCGCTGTGTGGTCCAATTCTATCATGGTTTTAATGGTCTGAGTGACTGACACCTTTCTATCATAGTCAGCTATCCACCGTATACTGGGAGCACCACACAAGACCTGCCATATACTGGGAACACCCCATGAGACCTGCCGTATACCTGGAATAGCCCACAAGATCTGCTGTATACTGAGAAGACCTCACAAAATATGATGTATACTGAAAACACCCCACAAGACCTGCCAAATACTGGGAACACCCCACAAGATCTGCTGTATACAAGGTAGACCTCACAAAATCCGCCATATATTGGGGACACCCACAAGACGCACCACATACCTGGGATACCTCACACAACCCGCCGAATACGGGGTACAACTCCCAAGAACCATCGTATATCAGTAACACCCCCAAGACTTGCTGTATACTAGGAACACCCTACAAGACACAGCATTTTTTCTTAATTAGGCCAGATATATTTTTCTTCAGTGGATCAAGAGACATGCCATTGTTCATAGGAGCCTAAACGTTGACTCTTGAATTGATGCGTTTTCTTTCGATGAGTCAAGAGACAGGCCACTGTTCATATTAACCTAAACGTTCACTCTTGAATTGATTATTGTGTTGCTATCCTTGGAGGACACGGATGCAGGGTCATTGAACAATGTTTGCTAATATGTTAATTACCTATTGTATAAGTCCATGTAGCTTGTTGACTTGCAAACAGTGAGGGGCAAACTATGCAGATTGATTAAATACTCAAACAATGAGAGTTGGCCTCATCCCACCTTACCCCTGACCTGTGGATGATGGCCTGAAGTACAGATGTGGGTATAAAAAGGGACCTTTATCCTTCTACAGCTAGACTCTACAGAATAGCAGACAGGACAGCATGGTTCCAACTACCAGAATACAGATTTGAGAAGCTCTACAAAAAGTCAACTCAAGGGACCAAAGCCGCAGCCCGAGGAATACAGATCTGATCCATTGACCATCACTGAACTCATGGAGACGTTCAGAGAAGCCAGGCTGGGAGCATCTGGTCACCTGGCCGGGCCCCATGGAGACGTTTGAAGAAGCCAGGTTGGGACTATCAGATCACCTGGCCACATACCTCAATGGACTGTCGGCTTCCTAAGCTTGTCCTTACCTCCTCTCTGTGCATGCCCCTCAAAAGCGGGGAGCCACTGGTAGGGGAGTTGGTCCAAGAAGCCTCAAAGTCACAGCTGTTCTAATCCTGGAGAACCAGCGGTAGGGTGAAACTCTGTCATTTGCACTATCTTGTGTATTTGCTATGACTGTTCTATATGTTATTGTGTGTTGGTGGTTCAACAAAGTATTGTCACACTGTTTTACCCTCACCCTGTGTTGTCTGAGTAGTGTTCTGCCCACGCGAAAAGGAACGTGTGTTCAGTGGGATGAGCCCCGGTCCATACGTTCTTTCCTAAGACAGCCGGGCCAGCAGACGAGAGACCCACTGACTCATGTCTCCACATCTGCCATATACTGGTATCAGCCCACAAGACTTGCTGTATACTGGGAACAATCCACAAGACCTGCTGTATGCCGGAAACACCTCACAAGACCTGCCGTATACCGGGAACACCTCACAAGACCTGCCATATACCTGGAAAAATCCACAAGACCTGCCGTATACCGGGGACACCCCACAAGACCTGCCGTATACCGGGAACACCCCACAAGACCTGCTGTATACCGGGAACAGACCTCCAGACCTGCCGTATACCTAGCACACCCCACAAGACCTGCTGTATAACGGGAACACCCCACAAGACCTGCCGTATAATGGGAACACCCCACAAAACCTGCCTTATACCCGGAACACCCCAGAAGACCTGCCGTATACCGGAAACAGCTCACAAGTCATGCTGTATACCGGTAACACCCCAGAAGACCTGCTGTATACCGGGAACACCTCACAAGACCTGCCGTATACCTGGAAAAATCCACAAGACCTGCCGTATACCGGGAACACCCCACAAGACCTGCTGTATACCGGTAACACCCCAGAAGACCTGCCGTATACTGGGAACACCCAACCATCTATACTGTTCAGGTAACAATAGTCAGTAGCCATTTATAAGTGTCACTGCCACCAAAACAATATTATTAATTTCGCCCATAAGTGGTTTTAATGTTATGGCTGATCTGCATAGAAGGAATATATGGCCCCTTTCCCGGCCACCGGGGCCTGGGTACAATTGTGACTTCTGCACCAACTATGTGTAGCGTTTCCCTTACTTCGGGTCTTGGGGAACACTCGCTTGGCACGGGAATAACGCATACAGGCTCAGTTTTCTTGCAAAACACAGTCTAATCCGGTTTATTAAACTTCATAAACCACATAACATACAGTCTATTTCATTATATCCATGAACTTATCACGACCACCAGTCTGTTCATGCAGCAGATAAACTTCTCTGCCATATATTACAATCCCCTTGTCCGGGGTTACCTTTCAGGAGTTCCACTCCTCACGCTGACTTCACGTCAGTCCCAGGTCCTCAACACAGACCGTCCAGGTCTACGGTCTCTAGGTGCTTCCAGGACGTCTCCACTCCCAGGAGACTACAACACACAGACCACTCAGTGCCAAAACCCAACCATGTGCTATTCAAGAATCCTATTCCCCAGGACTTCCAACACAAGCTTCCAGGGCCTTGCACTTGTACCATTCAGATCCACCCACAGGAACCACGTGACCCACACCCTGGTCACATTACATACCTGTAACCACTCCCCTGGGTGGGAGTGTGGGTGTGTGTGGCTAGTTTGACCCTCCTATCTCTCATAACTAGCCCTGCCAGTCTCCCATTAGAACTACACCTTTACATGTGGGACTACAGGTCCCAGACCACAACATAATTTCAGACTGACAGCGCAGAGTGTCCTCTGCGACACACATACCGGCCATCTACAATTCTGCCGGACTTTGTCTCATCGCAATTATGCCTCCAAGTGCATTTTGAAGTGCACACGCAGCGCCCCCTGGCTGTAACATTGGTCACTGCACCACATATGGCAGATAGGAAAATTATATGAGTTGCCCATAGCAACCAATCAGAGCTCAGCTTACACTTCTTAAACTGCTCTGGTAAAATGAAAGCAGTGCTGTGATTGGTTGCTATGGGAAACAAAGACAATTTTTCTTTACCCCAGCTTTGATAAATCCGTCCCGCGGCCCGGTCACGTACGTGGGAGACACAAACGCACGTTCTCACCTGACTTGACGCTCTTGAACGGGAGCGTGTACTGCCCGATGAAGTCGTTCCTTGTCGTCTTGTCATAATCCTCCACCACGAACCTGACGAGCGCCAGCTCGGGGATGTGGATCTTGAATTGCAACGTTTCGTTCCAGATGGGGTTAAATCCTTTAGATGGAAGGACAGACAGAAGAGTACGGTTACCGGTAGTGACATATTCATGAGGTCCGCGGCCTACAAATTCTCCGGGAAGCCATGACACCGGCAACGTCCGCCCGAAACCCGAGCGAAGGCGGAAAAACATCTATTGTCAGATATTAACTGCGAGTGTGCGAGGAAATAGCGGGATCTGATCATCTATACATTCCTACAGGGGCCGCCATTGATCTATGGACGCTGCCGCCATAATCTGCCTCCGACCGCACAGAACAATGCACAGAACAATGCACAGAACAATGCACAGAACAATGCACAGAACAATGCACAGAAGCCCAGCGCCTGCCTCATGGTCAGCTCCGCGGCCTAGAAGGGGTTTATCTGATGACAATTTATTTTTTTGTTTTGTTTTTACGTTTTCGCCTCCCTTTCTGCCAAAATTTTTCTTCCATTTTCCGGCCCCCAGCCATATGAGAACTTAGTTTTTATTACAGGATCTTGTGGATTCTAATGACAACGTTCATTTCACCATTTAATAAACTGAAAAATGGGGAAAAAAAATTCCAAACGAAGTGAAATGGTGGAAACAAAGCACAATGCCGCCAGAGGATTCGGGGGGTTTGGTTTCATGACATTTATTGTGCAGTAAAATATTATATCTGAAGACGAGATTCTCCGGATCTGTACGATCACGGCGATGGCAAACTTCTGTTTTTTATTTTTATATTTTTCTGTGAGAAACAAATCCCGGACTTTGTAAAAAAGAAAAAAATAGTGGTTTGTGTCGTAAAGACCTTTTTTTTTCCGGCGATGGAGTGATGTGAAGGTTTGGCAACCAATTTATCATTGAAACAAGGTGAAGTGGTGATTTCCTGACCAGGAAGACACAGAACTCACCATTATTCTCTATGTACTTTGTCTCCTGCTTCGATTGGTCAATGGGAACCCCAAATATTTCCACACGGACCAGAGGATCCACAATGGAGCCCTCCTTACTGTTCTCAACTTTAGGCAGTTGCTGAGCGCTAATCACCTGCACAGAAAAAAAAAAAATAATTTACAGCCGGTATAACCTGGGCATCTCCTGTATATAATTATATATGTACATCTGGTATAACCTGGGCATCCCCTGTATATAATTATATATGTACATCTGGTATAACCTGGGCATCCCCTGTATATAATTATATATGTACATCTGGTATAACCTGGGTATCTCCTGTATATAATTATATATGTACAGCCGGTATAACCTGGGCATCTCCTGTATATAATTATATATGTACATCTGGTATAACCTGGGTATCTCCTGTATATAATTATATATGTACAGCTGGTATAACCTGGGTATCTCCTGTATATAATTATATATGTACAGCCGGTATAACCTGGGCATCTCCTGTATATAATTATATATGTACATCTGGTATAACCTGGGCATCCCCTGTATATAATTATATATGTACATCTGGTATAACCTGGGTATCTCCTGTATATAATTATATATGTACAGCTGGTATAACCTGGGTATCTCCTGTATATAATTATATATGTACGGCTGGTATAACCTGGGCATCTCCTGTATATAATTATATATGTACAGCTGATATAACCTGGGTATCTCCTGTATATAATTATATATGTACAGCTGATATAACCTGGGTATCTCCTGTATATAATTATATATGTACAGCCGGTATAACCTGGGTGTCTCCTGTATATAATTATATATGTACAGCTGGTATAACCTGGGCATCTCCTGTATATAATTATATATGTACAGCCGGTATAACCTGGGCATCTCCTGTATATAATTATATATGTACAGCCGGTATAACCTGGGCATCTCCTGTATATAGTTATATATGTACAGCCAGTACAACCTGGGCATCTCCTGTATATAATTATATATGTACAGCTGGTATAACCTGGGTGTCTCCTGTATATAATTATATATGTACAGCTGGTACAACCTGGGCATCTCCTGTATATAATTATATATGTACAGCTGGTATTACCTGGGCATCTCCTGTATCTAATTATATATGTACAGCTGGTATAACCCGGGCATCTCCTGTATATAATTATATATGTACAGCTGGTATAAACTGGGCATCTCCTGTATATAATTATATATGTACAGCTGGTATAACCCGGGCATCTCCTGTATATAATTATATATGTACAGCTGGTATAACCTGGGCATCTCCTGTATATAATTATATATGTACAGCTGGTATAAACTGGGCATCTCCTGTATATAATTATATATGTACAGCTGGTATAACCCGGGCATCTCCTGTATATAATTATATATGTACAGCTGGTATAACCTGGGTATAGTCTGTATATAATTATATATGTACAGCTGGTATAAACTGGGCATCTCCTGTATATAATTATATATGTACAGCTGGTATAACCTGGGTATAGTCTGTATATAATTATATATGTACAGCTGGTATAAACTGGGCATCTCCTGTATATAATCATATATGTACAGCTGGTATAACCTGGGTATCTCCTGTATATAATTATATATGTACAGCTGGTATAACCTGGGCATCTCCTGTATATAATTATATATGTACAGCTGGTATAACCTGGGTATAGTCTGTATATAATTATATATGTACAGCTGGTATAAACTGGGCATCTCCTGTATATAATTATATATGTACAGCTGGTATAACCTGGGCATCTCCTGTAAATAATTATATACGTACAGCTGTTATAGGTTATACAGCCTACATATAGTATAATGGATTGTGCCAATTTAATACATTAGTAATAATTTGGGATGTATATTACCTGGATGGATAGGCTGACGGGTGAATAACCTTCAGTGTCTTGTGGTTGATCAGGGTTAAAATTGGTATCCACGTGTCTCATAAAGAAAGGCTTCAGAATGTAACCGCAACGTCCGTTTTGTTGGAAGAGTCCATCATTAAGATCCATCTCTACTCCTGCTGTCTGAAAATTGAGCGCCGCTAAAAAAGTAAAAACACGGAAAAGGAATGATTGTTAGTGCGGGGAGGCCACATTTATATTGTAGTTACATGTAACAGAGAAAAGGAAAAGTAACTTTACCCCCTCCCATCCCCCACAAATGTCTTGTGTATGTAGCCTACTCTAAGTTTCAGATTGTATATTTCTACAATCTAAGTTTACAGTCACAATTTCACTTCATTTCAAATATGTATTATAGTAACTATAATATTGCACTTAGAGAGCAGTATTATAGCAGTTATATTCTTGTACATAGGAGCAGTATTATAGTAGTTATATTCTTGTACATAGGGGCAGTATTATAGTAGTTATATTCCTGTACATTGGAGCAGTATTATAGTAGTTATATTCCTGTACATAGGAGCAGTATTATAGTAGTTATAGTCTTGTACATGGGGGCAGTATTATAGTAGTTATATTCTTGTACATAGGAGCAGTATTATAGTAGTCATATTCTTGTACATAGGGGCAGTATTATAGTAGTTATATTCCTGTACATTGGAGCAGTATTATAGTAGTTATATTCCTGTACATAGGAGCAGTATTATAGTAGTTATAGTCTTGTACATGGGGGCAGTATTATAGTAGTTATATTCTTGTACATAGGGGCAGTATTATAGTAGTTATATTCCTGTACATTGGAGCAGTATTATAGTAGTTATATTCCTGTATGCAGCGCCCCAGAGTTCTGGTCGTTGCAGTGCTGTGGCTTCGCCGTTAAGGGGAGCCATGGTACGTTCGATGGCACCGAAGGAGTTCCTCCAATCAGGTATCACAGACACCAATATGTTTCACAGCTGGGCCTCCGGGGGGAGCTAAGGGTGCTATTCATTAGGCCACTCCCCACCATAGTGGGTAAACTGGGGGTCAGGCAGGAAGTTAGAGAGAACGCTGACGGGATTGAACGGAGCAACACCCTGTGGCAGGGGGTGTTGTGAAGGGAGAGACTGTAGGGTCTCTGCCAGGGGTGGGATCCTGGCAGAGGCTTGGCATTGAAAGAACGTAACGGGTCCGCGCAGGCTCCTGGAAGCGGCGGGACTCAAGAAAGGACTAGAAGCGAGATAGATTGTGCTGAGTGAGAAACGAGATCAAGCAGAAGGAGAATACCAGCAGGGGTTTTGTTGAAAGAGGCAGCACCCTGCTGAGGCGCAATACCGGTGGCCGGAACGCCGAGGGAGTGGATTAGAATACAGCTTCAAGCCATACTCCAAACAGCGGCAGGACAGTCGGTCTCAGGCGGGCTGTCTACCACATATCACCTATGAAGTCTTGGGGGGCAATTGCGGGAGAGGGGCGACTCTAGGGTCCCGGAAGAACTCCAGGCCTACCTGACAAACGGGTGCCATTCCAACCTGAATACAGGGAAGGGGTGGATTACAGAGGAACATCAAATCGAGTTGTGAGGGAACTTAAGAAACAGACACAACCGTTGTGGGGTTACTTTCCGTGAGCACAGCAGGGAAGGACTACAACACATAGCGCTAGAAGGAAGGCACAGATTTCCACCTGAGAGGAGAACTCTGGAGGTGCCATCGGACCGGCCGGACTTGCGTAGCCTGGTGAACCGTGTTCTGGACTGAGGACTCAGAGATCTCCAGTAAAGAGGTAAAGAGACTGCAACCTGGTGTCCTCGTTATTTACCGCGACTTACACCCCACAACCGTACCGCTCCATCGCTACCATTACTACCACCTATTACACCGGACGTCCCCCACTGACGGACAGGGCCACGGACCGGGTCTAGCCACCGTGACAACCCCGAGACTGAGAACTAGAGGCCCGGCTCCGGGTACCCCTCGGCCCTGCGGTGGTGTGGGGGAGCTCCAAACTTGGCGTCACGAACAGGATCTACTTAAGCCTGAAGAATCAGGTCATGTGTGCCTAGAGACTGTGATTTGTTGTGCTTGGACTGTACTTTATTATAAAGACTGTGCTGCGCCAGTTGCCGCCAAAATCCGCCGCCATTGCAGCGCTGAGGAAAGCGCAGGAAGAGAAGAGGGGCGTGGAGTGGGCGTAGACGAGCTGGAGAGCGCGAAGAATAATGGCCGCCCAGTCTAAATATTTCTGTGCAGTAAGGACGTGTCCGTCAGCAGCAGAGATCCGCCTCCTAATCCTTAATGGGGGGCGGAGGCAGAGAAAACGAAACTGCTCACGCAGGAGAGAGCGGGAAAAAGACCAGGAAGCGACCCACGTGGAGGACGCTATGGCCAGCAGCTCCGAACCCGACAGCGGGGTTGAAGTGGAAGTCTCCCCTGACTACCCGGATGAGCCCAGCAGCCTGTCCTCCGTGGATAACACCAAATTCCTGAGAGCCGAGATGGAGGATTTATATAATCAGCTCCTCCAACTGCATGTAAGAGTCCAGGCCCCGCATCAGGTGGGACCGGCAGTGGATTCCCGGACATCGGAAGAACCAGCGGGACCTGTTGCGGAAAGTGGAATCGTACCAGTGGGTGAGTCCGCCGATCCTGCCCCACCAGCAGAGGGTATGTTAGTGGGTCCCGTAGCAGCACCACCTCTCCCGGGGACCCATAGACTTCAGCGCCTGTTACCATGGGAGGAAGCCACGGGCATGGAACACCGTATGCGAGCCCCAATCACCCCTACTCCCTTGCCGTGTGAGGTCAGCGCGGAGCGCACGGTGTGCCGCTGGGTGAACCCTGGATCCAATCTCATGGGGTTCCCCGGGGTGGAGACCCAGAAGGGAGAAATGGTACAGGCCCTAAGCTGGGAAGAATACCAGATCCAGCTAGAACAGCGGTGGCGAGAGGAAGAAGAAACACATCAGGCTAAACGGGAGGCCTACCATCAAAAAGATTTGGCGGTCAAGGACCGGGCCCGTAAGGACCCCACCACTCACCAGGCCCCGCGCAGGCAGGGCACCGTCACCGTCTTTAAACTCCAAGGAGGCTGGGGCTTCATTAAAGAACCGGGGCTATACGCGGAGGTCTTTGTTAACCGACGGGATGTCGAGTCACACCTTAGAGAGGGTCACCCCGATCGAGACCTCTATCCGGGAGACAGTGTTGCCTACACCCGGCATCTTGGGGAAAAGGGGTGGTTCGCTCTGAACGTCTACAAGAAAGAGAAACCAGCCCCTGTGGCCAAGGTGCCGCCGTGTGACCGATCTGTAACCACCCTGGTCAGCCCCACCTGCCTGACCACAGAACTTGCGATCTGCCACCCGATCGCCGCCACCACCGTCGTGCCTAAGGAGGTGCCCCTTCGAGTGACCGATGTTCCGGATGTACTAGCACAGAGAGAAGTGGGGACACAGACCTTGATCGCCGCGCACGACCTGGTCGTGCAACAGACCCGAACCCATGGGGTGTATCTGGCAGCGGGAGTGGACCTGAAACCTGAGTTGCAGGGGTCCGCCCGCCAGGTGGCGCCTCATGGAAACTTCTGAAAGAAGAGTAAGATTGCTTTATAAAAATGTAAATAGTTACTGTTTGTTCTTTTGAATTGCTGCTAGACCTGTCCAGGGTTAAAGGATCCCTTTGTTGACCCGGGATCCCCTTTGTTTGTTTTTCTTTTTCCTGAAGTTTATACAAGTTTTACACAAACTGCAGAAATCATGGACTGTGCATGATTCGAACTTTCTTTTGTAAATTGTTTGCACCTTCTTAAAGGTGCTCCCTACTGGTTTTAGCCAAAGACACTTTGCGAAGATATTTGCCCTATTGGTTTGAGCCAAAGACACTTTGTGAAGATACCTTTCCTACCGGTTCTAGTTAAAGACACTTTGCGAAGATACCATACCGGAACCTTTGCGGGGGCTGGTAGGCTGAGAAGACGAGCTACCTCAGAAAGACTTGGTCCCCTCTTAAAGGGGATGTGAGAAACTGAACTTGAGAGAGATACTGTTGCAGAACAGTAATGCCATAATGATGCTTTGAAAAGAAATGTAACTGTTTTACATGCTAAGTTATATGTGTTGAATTTGTTGAAATGTGAAATCTAAATAATGTTTTGCAGAAAGAAAAGATGCAGAGAGCCCGTAGGGGTAGAGATAGAGATCTGCATAGCTGAAAGTAAGGAAGTAATGATGAAGGTGAGGATAGAAGGTAAACCCTGCGTCCCCATAGAAAGTTACTTTGTTACTAAGGACAGAAAGCGAACCCGTAGGGGTTAGAGAGTGAGTCCTTAAAGGAGCCGAGTAGAGCGGGCTCAGAGTTCTTTAAACGAAAGGAATGTTATGTCTATACTATGTATAGTAGCGAAAGGCAGTAGGCTCTGGCTGAACGGGGCGGTCCTGTAAAAGAAAGGAGAGGCAGTAGGTCTGGTGCCATAGGGACAGGCGGTCCTGCAGGTTCAAAGTAGGAGAATGTGAAGTTACCTTACCCTGTAATGTGATTATAGGAAGGCCTTTGGTAAACTAAGAGTGTATGTTTCTTAAAGGCAATGTTAATTTATTGTTCCAGAATTTGCACTAAGTAGAATACCCGGTTGGGTAACAGGAGTTATGCATAGCCTGTAATTTATAATGTTGACCATGTTTGTAACGTTAAAAGTGTCCTCACCTCCCATAAAGGGAAGCCTGTTCAAGTATACTTATTGTTTTGCACTCAACAAAATTGTATGTCTGTTTACTAATCTGTATTGTTGTTTTTCTTCCCAGTCCCGGAGTACTGTGTTTAACCAGGGGGGAGTGCAGCGCCCCAGAGTCCTGGTCGTTGCAGTGCTGTGGCTTCGCCGTTAAGGGGAGCCATGGTACGTTCGATGGCACCGAAGGAGTTCCTCCAATCAGGTATCACAGACACCAATATGTTTCACAGCTGGGCCTCCGGGGGGAGCTAAGGGTGCTATTCATTAGGCCACTCCCCACCATAGTGGGTAAACTGGGGGTCAGGCAGGAAGTTAGATGAGAACGCTGACGGGATTGAACGGAGCAACACCCTGTGGCAGGGGGTGTTGTGAAGGGAGAGACTGTAGGGTCTCTGCCAGGGGTGGGATCCTGGCAGAGGCTTGGCACTGAAAGAACGTAACGGGTCCGCGCAGGCTCCTGGAAGCGGCGGGACTCAAGAAAGGACTAGAAGCGAGATAGATTGTGCTGAGTGAGAAACGAGATCAAGCAGAAGGAGAATACCAGCAGGGGTTTTGTTGAAAGAGGCAGCACCCTGCTGAGGCGCAATACCGGTGGCCGGAACGCCGAGGGAGTGGATTAGAATACAGCTTCAAGCCATACTCCAAACAGCGGCAGGACAGTCGGTCTCAGGCGGGCTGTCTACCACATATCACCTATGAAGTCTTGGGGGGCAATTGCGGGAGAGGGGCGACTCTAGGGTCCCGGAAGAACTCCAGGCCTACCTGACAAACGGGTGCCATTCCAACCTGAATACAGGGAAGGGGTGGATTACAGAGGAACATCAAATCGAGTTGTGAGGGAACTTAAGAAACAGACACAACCGTTGTGGGGTTACTTTCCGTGAGCACAGCAGGGAAGGACTACAACACATAGCGCTAGAAGGAAGGCACAGATTTCCACCTGAGAGGAGAACTCTGGAGGTGCCATCGGACCGGCCGGACTTGCGTAGCCTGGTGAACCGTGTTCTGGACTGAGGACTCAGAGATCTCCAGTAAAGAGGTAAAGAGACTGCAACCTGGTGTCCTCGTTATTTACCGCGACTTACACCCCACAACCGTACCGCTCCATCGCTACCATTACTACCACCTATTACACCGGACGTCCCCCACTGACGGACAGGGCCACGGACCGGGTCTAGCCACCGTGACAACCCCGAGACTGAGAACTAGAGGCCCGGCTCCGGGTACCCCTCGGCCCTGCGGTGGTGTGGGGGCGCTCCACTGTACATAGGAGCAGTATTATAGTAGTTATAGTCTTGTACATGGGGGCAGTATTACAGTAGTTATATTCTTGTACATAGGGGCAGTATTATAGTAGTTATATTCCTGTACATAGGAGCAGTATTATAGTAGTTATAGTCTTGTACATAGGGGCAGTATTACAGTAGTTATATTCTTGTACATAGGGGCAGTATTATAGTAGTTATATTCTTGTACATAGAAGCAGTATTATAGTAGTTATATTCTTGTACATAGGGGCCGTATTATAGTAGTTATATTCTTGTACATAGGGGCCGTATTATAGTAGTTATATTCTTGTACATAGGGGCCGTATTATAATAGTTATATTCTTGTACATAAGAGCAGTATTATAGTAGTTATATTCTTGTACATAGGGGCAGTATTATAGTAGTTATATTCTTGTATATAGGAGCAGTATTATAGTAGTTATATTCTTGTACATAGAGGGCAGTATTATAGTAGTTATATTCTTGTACATAGGGAGAAGTATAATAGTAGTTGTTTTCTCGCACATACCGGACAGTATTATAGTATTTTTTTGGCTATGGTGTAAATTTTCATACAATCTGAATAAACTGAGGACACCCCTGAATAATACTTTACCCATTTGACATCCCACATTCCACATGTCTTGGGGATTGTAATTGGAGGAGTCGGTCCTCAGACCTGTGGGGTACACCCGTGTCAGTTGACAGGAGTTGTGTCGGACGAATTCATTTCCTACAAGAAAATAAAGCCCAAATGTTGAAGACCAGATTCTCTACAGGGGAATTAATAGATGTTGTAGGTCATGGGATAACATAAATCATCCCATAGTGACGTGTGTAGCAGTGTGAGCTCCTGGTGCTTGTAGAGCGGATACATACAGCAGGATTAGTAATCCGTGGCATTAAACAGCGGATATAACATCCAATGAAAGTTCTCAGGGCTGAGTGAACCTCGGTACTATAAATCCCATCATCTATAATTTGTCACCTGGTTCTCTGATGAGCTTCCGAGCTTTATACTCTGTGAAGGACGACATCTCATACGGCTTGTAGTTGGTCCTGGAGTGCTTGAAGCTCTCGAAGGGTACGCTCTTACAGTAGATAATGCAGTCCGATAATTCCTGTGAGAGGCGGTCCTTGGATTTCTAAGAAAGATAGAATATAATGATAGAAGCTTCCATCTTAATTTGTGAAAAAAGTAGATTTTTGGCCGCCCATCTGTAGAGTAGCTGAGATCCCACCCAAACCAGGATGAAGGTCCTCAGATGTATAGTTAGAAGACCTCGTCATACAAGTGTCAGCAGATGAATAATCTAGAACCTACCTTGGATCTCTTCTTATCCTCATTGCGGACGTTCTCCTCGTCCATGTCCCCACCATCTTCCTCCTCGGATATCTCTCCCAGATAAGAGTCTTCAACCTGTTCGCCCAAAGAGTCCTTCAACCTCCCAATCTTCTTGCCTTTTAGAAGGATCTTCCCCTGTAATTTCTGAGATTGGAGAGTTTAGGAGAAGAGCAGATTGTGGATTATTGCAGGGGAGAGTCTTGAGCTTATTGAGCCCCAACACAAAATGTGAATATACGCCCCTCCAGCCGTCGTATAGCGGGCGCAATGGGGGCCTCTGGGGCGTTAGGGAATTTTCCCCATACATATAATATTAGTTCACACAGGAGTGAGCGTCGTATCACCGAGTCACATATTTATCAATGACTGCAAGCAAAGATCTTGACTAAACACAGACATAGGCTTAGAAAATGACAAAGGTTTTCATTATGAGCTTTATTTGCTGAATGTCCCTTTCATTTTCCCATAAACTCTATCTTTCTTGGCTCCGATGCATCTAAAATAAAACATAAAACAGATATGCAAATAGTTTTTTAGCAAAAAAAGTCCTTTTTTTTTGTATACAGCTCTTATGCAGAACTATAGGTCACTATGGTTACAGACTACAAACAAATCCTGCGTAGTCAGACCTTACAGCTATGAGTGATTCTCTCCGCTGACCCTTCTCCAGACAAGAGAAGGTGGGACATAGAAACACATGATGGCAGGATCAGGCCACTCGCGGACCATGGAGATAGATCAATCTGCACAGGAGCCGCTTACACAGAAACGCAGATTTTTTATTATTTTTAATCAAAACTATCTACAAAGTTTCAGCACTTTTTATTTTAGAGGCATTGGAATAAGACAAAAAGACTCATTACAAAAGTCGGCCCCCTGTACTAGGAAGGCCACCGACACAGAGATGGATTTTTCTGCTATTTTACCTCTGGAGATGGTAATTGCAGCGGTATCCGTCCGTCTAGGGTCCCGGTCAGCAGCTTATCACCCAGGATGCTTTTCAGATGTTGCGCCATAGTGTCCTGCTGATCCACGCCGCAGTGGTTCTCCAGAGACAGAATGACCGGGTAGTCTGATACCTGCGGGCAACGCCAAAAGATCTGAGCGCCAGTGTCACATGCCACGTCTCTTTCCAGCGGTGTACCCGCTGCAGGACGAGTCCTGTTTCCTGAGATTGTTTTTCACCGCCTGTTCATTTACTGTATCTCACTTTTAAGGAACCAATGAAATATTTATTAAGACGACATATTAGCTTTCCTCCGTCTGAGCTGCGGTGAAGATCAGCAATGATGACACTGGCGGACGGACGCAGGGTGTCACATATAGCCGATCAATTAGCAGTCACCCAGCGGCACACACAGACTGCCATTCAGGGCTCTGGGAAAGCTGTGTGATCATCTTCACATTTTTCCAGATTTCTGCTTGCTGTCATTGAATAGTATTTATAGTATTTCTCTATTCCAATGGATAGCGATCCACCCTGGCTTTGTCACGGACCCCATCGGAAGTATATGATAAGGGTATGTTCACATCATGTTTTTATGTGGATTTTTCTGTTTAGTAAGAACATGCGGTTTTTGACGCTTTTTTTAATGCAGTTTTTGCAACGTTTATTTTCAGCATGCTTTTGGATGCAAGATTAATTATAAGCGAACGTTCATACGGAGTTACATTGCTTTTATTTGAATTAAATCAAGCAAGCGGAGATGTTAAAAACAGCAAGCTGAGATCTTGAAATCCGTGAGAAATTGATACAAAGAATATAGGAATAAGAATATAGGAATTTTAATTAGATGGGGAAAAAAAAATTTGTTTGCTCAAACCAAGTCTGCAGATTTCACCTAGTGCTGCTTTTCTTGTGTGATCTGCAAATCTAACAGCTGGAGATTTGCTACAATTGTATCCAGTGTAGACAATCGCCCATGAGCTAAATCTATCAGCAGCACAAGGCTCCCTGCTGTCCTGATGCTTATACATTGTAACAAACCCTCAGGTGTGAGACCAAGGGTTTAACCCTTTAAATAAAATAATACTGTAGGTTGAGAAAACCACCAGAACGCTTGTTTTATCTCTGGATTCTGATTGCTGAGCTCCTGCTTCACTTTGTACCAGCTTTGTTTATTCTTCTCCCATTAGTGTTTCCATTTCATGACAAAAAGAAGAAATCTTGATAATGTTGAAGGACAGAAACAAAAAGTATATATGAAACTTCCAATGCCTTTCTTTATCTTTACTGGGCAAGCGATTTATAACTGGATCCCTACCAGTCCTTAGAATGACACCCGCGCTGCACTCTTTTTTCCTGTACCTCTGCCAACTGCTGGCCCCCGAATTTAGAAAGACTCCCAAACCTTAGAAGGTCAGACCCCACCTATCATCAAGTGATGGCAAATCCTACTCACATCACTGTAAAACAATTTGTAATGAATATATTCTACCTGACTACAGGCGCTTCTCACAGAATTAGAATATCATCAAAAAGTGAATTTATTTCAGTTCTTCGATACAAAAAGTGAAACTCATAAATTATATAGAGTCATTACAAACAGAGTGATCTATTTCAAGAGTTTATTTCTGTTAATGTTGATTATGGCTTACAGCCAGTGAAAACCCAAAAGTCATTATCTCAGTAAATTAGAATACTTAACCAAAAAAACACCCACAAAGGCTTCTTAAGTGTTTATAAAGGTCCTTAGTCTGTTTCAGTAGCTCCACAATCATGGGGAAGACTGCTGACCTGACAGATGTCCAGAAGGCGTCACTGACACACTCCACAAGGAGGGGAAGCCACAAAATGTCTTGGTATTGAAGATCTGAAATAAATTAACTTTTTGATGATATTCTAATTTTGTGAGAAGCATTTGTAGTGGAGGAATTAGATGTGTTAGGACAGAACTTTACAAATTGGCACCAGAACAATTCAGATAATTGATGGCTTACCCCTGCCCTGGGTCCACTATAAATGTCTCTTCTTGTAATGTACTCACCCTGAATGCATACTTGTTGATGGCCGATATAACATCTTTGAAGAAGATTTTGGAGGTGAAGGTGTGACCATGATATACAATGGGTTCTCCATTGGGGCCGTCCCAAGTGTCCACCTCCACGCAGCGACAGCCTCTTTTTAATGCCCTGCGTGGAATGAAATAAATCTAGAATTAGTTGGAAGACCATTGACAATAGACCACCCCACCCGGTAACCATCGGTGATGGACATGCCATGCATTGCTGCTCACCGGATGTAGCCCTCCACGCTGCTCTGCCCCCGTAGCTGGTCCTCCATCAGGTAGGTGTTGTGGGAGGAGGAGATGAAATAATGGCACAGCGTCTGCGTCATATCCTGGTAGAGAGGTTCATGACGCACGTTGAAGATGGATCCCTCCGCAGAGCACAGGTAGATCAGGAAACCGTCGATACTGAGGGCGTGAAGCTTTTTTGCTACGATTTAGTAGAGTAACAATGAAAGGGGTTGATTAGTTTAGGAAAATGTCACTTTTATATGCCCCGGAGGACCTTTACATAGACAACCCATTGACTTGAATAAGCAATATGTAATGCTCAAGTTTGCCTGTGGCGCTGCAGGGAAATTGAACACATAATTGTTATGATCTGGTGGCCTAAGAGCAGCATGAGACGTACTCTGGAGAAGGTGGTACCTGTACTGACCGCAGACCCTGAACTTAACACCGCAACTAGAAGTAGCCGTGGAATGTACCTATCACTCCCTAGACATCTCGACACAGCCGGAGGACTAATTACCCCTAGAGATAGAAAAGGGAAAACTATCTTGCCTCAGAGAAAATTCCCAAAAGATAGACAGCCCCCCACAAATATTGACTGTGAGAGGAGAGGGAAAAAACATACACAGACTGAAATCAGAATTTAGCAAAGGAGGCCACTTCTAGCTAAATAGAAAGGATAGGACAGAGTACTATGCGGTCAGTATTAAAACACTAGAAAATATCCACCACAGAAAATACAAAATCTCCACAGCTAACTAAAGATATGGAGGGTATATCTGCATCTCCAGAGATACCAGCTTGGCTAAATAAATCCTTATACAGACCAAGCTGGACAAGACAAAAACATGTAAAAGAACTGAACAATAAGGGCTTGTTCACACTATCCTTTTTTTGCTGCGGATTTTTCAGGTCCTGATTTGGAAAAACCGCAGTGCAAAACCGCGGTGGTATTCCCTGCGGTTTTTTGTGCGGTTTCTCCTGCGGATTCCACTGCGGGTTTCCAACTGCACTTTCCTATTGGTGCAGGTGGAAAACCGTTGCGGAATCCGCAGAAAGAATTTACATGCTACTTCTTTTTTTCCGCAGAAAATCCGCGCGGATTTTCAAGCGGAAAAAAGCAAAGTGGGCACAGCGGATTTGGTTTTCCATAGGGTAACATTGTACTGTACCCTGCATGGAAAACGTCTGCGGATCCGCAGCTGCAAATCCGCTGCGGATCCGCAGCAAAAACCGCAGCGTGTGAACATAGCCTTAGGCCACAGCATGTGGACAGCAAAAATCAAGGCCAGAACTTATCTTTGTTGAAATGAACAGCAAAGCAGGAGAGAGCAGGCAGGGATGTGAATCCTCCAGGAACAATGGACAACTGGCACTGACTAAAGGGTCAAGCAAGGCTAAATAGCCCAGTCAGGATTGCAAAAACTTGACACACCTGATGAATGCTGCGATCCAGAGACAGCAGCACTACCACTTATAACCACCGGAGGGAGCCCAAGAGCAGAATTCACAACACATAATGCCAGGATGAGCCACAGATTACAGCCGATCGCTGTGATCAGCTATTACCAAGAGTTCTTCCAACAAGCAGAGATTATCCAAAGTGGAGTAGCCGCTAACAGAACACAAGCTGTGGGGCAAACGCCAAAAGGACAACAACCAGACCCTCCAGTAAAACAAGCTAAAAGGTGACTTAAAGGGAAACGTGTTGTGAATTTGGTTTTTGGGCTCCCCCGGTGGTCACTGGTGGTACTGGACTTGTGTGCTTCACTTTCTCTGTTCACCTGTTTCCATCAGGATATGGGAGTATCCTATTTAGCCTTGCTGCTCAGTTATTCTAGTGCCGGCCATCAATGTAACCAGAGCCTTTCTGTTGCATGTTCCTGCTTCTAGACTACTATCAGCTAAGTTGGACTCTTAGTCCTAAGTTTGTTTTGCATTTTTGTTCCAGTTCACAGTTATGTTATTTTTCTGTAGCTGGATGCTCTTGTGGGCCGAAATTGCCACTCCGGTGTCATGAGTTGACACATGAGTCTTAAAGTAATTTCGGGATGGTATTTTAATAGGGTTTTCAGCTGACCGTGAAGTTCCCTATTGTATCTTCTTGCTATTTAGTAAGCGGACCTCGCTTTGCTGAACCTACCTTCATACTGCGTATGTCTTTTCCTCTGAACTCACCGTCAATATATGTGGGGGGCTTCTGTCTCCTTTTTGGGGGAATTTCCCTAGAGGTAAGCCAGGTCTGTCTTTTCCTCTATTAGGGTTAGTTAGTCCTCCGGCTGGCGCTAGGCGTCTAGGGATAAAACGTAGGTACGCCACCCGGCCACTGTTAGTTGTGTGGTAGGTTTAGCTCACGGTCAGCTCGAGATTCCATCACCCAAGAGCTGTTCTGTTATTTATGTTCTCTGACGTTCCCTTGCCATTGGGAACCATGACAGTATGGCCGGCCCAGTGTTAAAACCGTTGGCAGAAGAAAGGAGAGAAAAAGAAGTCTGCAGATTTTTTTTTTTTTTTTCCTCTGAGCTTGCTTTATAGTTGACTTAGTTGCATTTCTGCTCTAATTGCAGCCTTTGTCTCTCTCTCTCCTTCTAATCCTTGAATGGCTCTGATCTCACCTGATTAAAATGGATCCTCAGAGTTTGGCTACAGGTTTGAATAATCTTGCTACGAAGGTTCAAAATTTACAGGATTTTGTTATTCATGCTCCTATATCTGAACCTAGAATTCCTATACCAGAATTTTTCTCCGGGGATAGATCTCGTTTCCTGAATTTCAAAAATAATTGTAAATTATTTCTTTCCCTGAGATCTCGCTCCGCTGGAGATCCCGCACAGCAGGTTAGGATAGTAATTTCCTTGCTGCGGGGTGACCCTCAAGACTGGGCATTTGCATTGGCACCCGGGGATCCTGCGTTGCTCAATGTGGATGCGTTTTTTCTGGCTTTGGGGTTGCTTTATGAGGAACCTAACTTAGAGATTCAGGCTGAAAAAGCCTTGATGGCCCTATCTCAAGGGCAAGATGAAGCTGAAATATACTGCCAAAAATTTCGTAAATGGTCTGTGCTTACTCAGTGGAATGAGTGCGCCCTGGCGGCGAATTTCAGAGAGGGTCTCTCTGATGCCATTAAAGATGTTATGGTGGGGTTCCCTGCACCTACAGGTCTGAATGAGTCCATGACAATGGCTATTCAGATTGATCGGCGTTTGCGGGAGCGCAAACCTGTGCACCATTTGGCGGTGTCTTCTGAGAAGGCTCCAGAAAATATGCAATGTGATAGAATTCTGTCCAGAAGCGAACGGCAGAATTTTAGGCGAAAAAATGGGTTGTGCTTCTATTGTGGTGATTCAACTCATGTTATATCAGCATGCTCTAAACGTACAAAAAAGGTTGATAAGTCTATTTCAATTGGCACTTTACAGTCTAAGTTTATTCTGTCTGTGACCTTGATTTGTTCATTATCGTCAATTACCGCGGATGCCTATGTCGACTCTGGCGCCGCTTTGAGTCTAATGGATTGGTCCTTTGCCAGGCGCTGTGGGTTTGATCTAGAGCCTCTGGAAGTTCCTATACCTCTGAAGGGTATTGACTCTACACCATTGGCTAGTAATAAACCACAATACTGGACACAAGTGACTATGCGTATGAATCCAGACCATCAGGAGATGATTCGCTTCCTCGTGTTGTACAATCTACATGACGTTTTGGTGCTCGGATTACCATGGTTACAATCTCATAACCCAGTCCTTGACTGGAAAGCAATGTCTGTGTTAAGCTGGGGATGTCAGGGGGCTCATGGGGACGTACCTTTGGTTTCCATTTCGTCATCTATTCCCTCTGAGATTCCGGAATTTTTATCTGATTATCGTGATGTTTTTGAGGAGCCTAAGCTTGGTTCACTACCTCCGCACAGAGATTGCGATTGTGCCATAGATCTGATTCCGGGCAGTAAATTTCCAAAGGGTCGTTTATTTAATCTATCTGTACCTGAACATGCTGCTATGCGAGAATATATTAAGGAGTCCCTGGAAAAGGGACATATTCGTCCTTCTTCATCTCCCTTAGGAGCCGGTTTTTTCTTTGTATCTAAAAAAGATGGCTCTTTGAGGCCGTGTATTGATTATCGACTCTTGAATAAAATTACAGTCAAATATCAGTATCCTCTGCCACTGCTTACTGATTTGTTTGCTCGAATAAAAGGGGCTAAGTGGTTCTCTAAGATTGATCTCCGTGGGGCGTATAATTTGGTGCGAATTAAGCAGGGGGATGAGTGGAAAACCGCATTTAATACGCCCGAGGGCCATTTTGAGTATTTAGTAATGCCTTTTGGTCTTTCAAATGCCCCTTCAGTCTTTCAGTCCTTTATGCATGACATTTTCCGTGAATATTTGGATAAATTTATGATCGTGTATCTGGATGATATTTTGATTTTTTCGGATGACTGGGATTCTCATGTCCAACAGGTCAGGAGGGTTTTTCAGGTTTTGCGGGCTAATTCCTTGTGTGTGAAGGGTTCTAAGTGTATTTTTGGGGTTCAAAAGATTTCTTTTTTGGGGTACATTTTTTCCCCCTCTTCCATTGAGATGGATCCTGTCAAGGTTCGGGCTATTTGTGATTGGACGCAACCTTCTTCTCTTAAGAGCCTTCAGAAATTTTTGGGCTTTGCTAATTTTTATCGTCTATTTATAACTGGTTTTTCTGATGTTGCTAAGCCGTTGACTGATTTGAGTAAGAAGGGTGCTGATGTTGCTGATTGGTCCCCTGCTGCTGTGGAGGCCTTTCGGGAGCTTAAGCGCCGCTTTTCTTCCGCCCCTGTGTTGCGTCAGCCTGATGTTACTCTTCCTTTTCAGGTTGAGGTCGATGCTTCCGAGATCGGAGCTGGGGCGGTCTTGTCGCAGAAAAGTTCCGACTGCTCCGTGATGAGACCTTGTGCGTTCTTTTCTCGAAAATTTTCGCCCGCCGAGCGAAATTATGATATTGGTAATCGGGAGCTTTTGGCTATGAAGTGGGCTTTTGAGGAGTGGCGTCATTGGCTTGAGGGGGCTAGACATCAGGTGGTGGTATTGACCGATCACAAGAATTTGATTTATCTTGAGTCTGCCAGGCGCCTGAATCCTAGACAGGCGCGCTGGTCGTTGTTTTTCTCTCGGTTTAATTTTGTGGTCTCATACTTACCAGGTTCTAAAAATGTGAAGGCGGATGCCCTTTCTAGGAGTTTTGAGCCTGATTCCCCTGGTGATTCTGAACCTACAGGTATCCTTAAGGATGGGGTGATATTATCTGCTGTTTCCCCAGACCTGCGACGGGCTTTGCAGGAGTTTCAGGCGGATAGACCTGATCGTTGCCCGCCTGGTAGACTGTTTGTTCCTGATGATTGGACCAGTAGAGTCATCTCGGAGGTTCATTCTTCTGTGTTGGCAGGTCATCCCGGGATCTTTGGTACCAGGGATTTGGTGGCTAGGTCCTTCTGGTGGCCTTCCCTGTCTCGAGATGTACGAGTTTTTGTGCAGTCTTGTGATGTTTGTGCTCGGGCCAAACCTTGTTGTTCTCGGGCTAGCGGATTGTTGTTATCTTTGCCTATTCCGAAGAGGCCTTGGACTCACATCTCTATGGATTTTATTTCTGATCTCCCTGTTTCTCAGAAAATGTCTGTCATCTGGGTGGTGTGTGACCGTTTTTCAAAGATGGTTCATTTGGTGCCCTTGCCTAAGTTGCCTTCCTCATCCGAGTTGGTTCCTCTGTTTTTTCAAAATGTGGTTCGCTTGCATGGTATTCCGGAGAATATCGTTTCTGACAGGGGGACCCAGTTCGTGTCTAGATTTTGGCGGGCGTTCTGTGCTAGGATGGGCATTGATTTGTCTTTTTCGTCTGCGTTCCATCCTCAGACTAATGGCCAGACTGAGCGAACTAATCAGACCTTGGAGACTTATTTGAGGTGTTTTGTGTCTGCGGATCAGGATGACTGGGTTGCCTTTTTGCCGTTGGCAGAGTTTGCCCTCAATAATCGGGCTAGTTTTGCCACTTTGGTTTCTCCTTTCTTTTGCAATTCGGGGTTTCATCCTCGTTTTTCTTCCGGTCAGGTGGAGTCTTCAGATTGTCCTGGAGTGGATACTGTGGTGGATAGGTTGCATCGGATTTGGGGACAGGTGGTGGACAATTTGGAGTTGTCCCAGGAAAAGACTCGGCATTTTGCTAACCGCCGTCGTCGTGTTGGTCCTCGTCTTCGTGTTGGGGACTTGGTGTGGTTGTCTTCTCGTTTTGTCCCTATGAGGGTTTCTTCTCCTAAGTTTAAGCCTCGGTTCATCGGCCCGTATAAGATTTTGGAGATTCTTAACTCCGTGTCCTTTCGATTGGACCTCCCAGCATCTTTTTCTATCCATAATGTCTTCCATCGGTCATTATTGCGCAGGTATGAGGTACCGGTTGTGCCTTCCGTTGAGCCTCCCGCTCCGGTGTTGGTTGAGGGTGAATTGGAGTACGTTGTGGAGAAGATCTTGGACTCCCGTGTTTCCAGACGGAAACTTCAGTATCTGGTCAAGTGGAAGGGCTACGGTCAGGAGGATAATTCTTGGGTGACAGCCTCTGATGTTCATGCCTCTGATTTGGTCCGTGCCTTTCATAGGGCTCATCCTGATCGCCCTGGTGGTTCTTGTGAGGGTTCGGTGCCCCCTCCTTGAGGGGGGGGGTACTGTTGTGAATTTGGTTTTTGGGCTCCCCCGGTGGTAACTGGTGGTACTGGACTTGTGTGCTTCACTTTCTCTGTTCACCTGTTTCCATCAGGATATGGGAGTATCCTATTTAGCCTTGCTGCTCAGTTATTCTAGTGCCGGCCATCAATGTAACCAGAGCCTTTCTGTTGCATGTTCCTGCTTCTAGACTACTATCAGCTAAGTTGGACTCTTAGTCCTAAGTTTGTTTTGCATTTTTGTTCCAGTTCACAGTTATGTTATTTTTCTGTAGCTGGAAGCTCTTGTGGGCCGAAATTGCCACTCCGGTGTCATGAGTTGACACATGAGTCTTAAAGTAATTTCGGGATGGTATTTTAATAGGGTTTTCAGCTGACCGTGAAGTTCCCTATTGTATCTTCTTGCTATTTAGTAAGCGGACCTCGCTTTGCTGAACCTACCTTCATACTGCGTATGTCTTTTCCTCTGAACTCACCGTCAATATATGTGGGGGCCTTCTGTCTCCTTTTTGGGGGAATTTCCCTAGAGGTAAGCCAGGTCTGTCTTTTCCTCTATTAGGGTTAGTTAGTCCTCCGGCTGGCGCTAGGCGTCTAGGGATAAAACGTAGGTACGCCACCCGGCCACTGTTAGTTGTGTGGTAGGTTTAGCTCACGGTCAGCTCGAGATTCCATCACCCAAGAGCTGTTCTGTTATTTATGTTCTCTGACGTTCCCTTGCCATTGGGAACCATGACAGAAACGATTGCTTTCGAAGAGATCAGCAGATCTTCATTCATAATGCTGCTGGCTTTAACCCCTTAAGCCCCGAGAGTGGTTTGCACGTTAATGACGGGCCAATTTTAACAATTCTGCCACTGTCCCTTTATGAGGTTATAACTCTGGAACGCTTCAACAGATCTTAGCGATTCTGACATTGTTTTCTCGAGACATATTGTACTTCATGATAGTGGTAAAATTTCTTCGATATAACTTGCGTTTATTTGTGAAAAAAAACGGAAATTTGGCAAAAATTTTGAAAATTTCGCAATTTTCCAACTTTGAATTTTTATGCCCTTAAATCGCAGAGATATGTCACGCAAGATACTTAATAAGTAACATTTCCCACATGTCTACTTTACATCAGCACAATTTTGGAACCAACATTTTTTTTTGTTAGGGAGTTATAAGGGTTAAAAGTTGACCAGAAAATTCTCATTTTCACAACAACATTTTTTTTTTAGGGACCACATCTCATTTGAAGTCATTTTGAGGGGTCTATATGATAGAAAATACCCAAGTGTGACACCATTCTAAAAACTGCATCCCTCAAGGTGCTCAAAACCACATTCAAGAAGTTTATTAACCCTTCAGGTGTTTCACAGGAATTTTTGGAATGTTTAAATAAAAATGAACATTTAACTTTTTTTCACACAAAATTTATTTTAGCTCCAATTTGTTTTTGGTTTTTTTACCAAGGGTAACAGGAGAAAATGGACCCCAAAAGTTGTTGTACAATTTGTCCTGAGTACGCTGATACCCCATATGTGGGGGTAAACCACTGTTTGGGCGCATGGCAGAGCTCGGAATGAAAGGAGCGCCATTTTACTTTTCAATGCAAAATTGACTGGAATTAAGATGGGACGCCATGTTGCGTTTGGAGAACCCCTGATGTGCCTAAACATTGAAACCCCCCACAAGTGACACCATTTTGAACAGTAGACCCCCTAAGGAACTTATCTAGATGTGTGGTGAGCACTTTGACCCACCAAGTGCTTCACAGAAGTTTATAATGCAGAGCCATAAAAATAAAAAATCATATTTTTTCATAAAAATGATCTTTTTTACCCCAATTTTTTATTTTCCCAAGGGTAAGAGAAGAAATTAGTCCACAAAAGTTGTTGTGCAATTTGTCCTGAGTACGACGATACCCCATATGTGGGGGTAAACCACTGTTTGGGCGCATAGCAGAGCTCGGAAGGGAAGGAGCGCCATTTTACTTTTCAATGCAAAATTTACTGGAATTAAGATGGGATGCCATGTTGCGTTTGGAGAGCCCCTGATGTGCCTAAACATTGAAACCCCCCACAAGTGACACCATTTTGGAAAGTAGACCCCCTAAGGAACTTATCTAGATGTGTTTTGAGAGCTTTGAACCCCCAAGTGTTTCACTACAGTTTATAACGCATAGCTGTGAAAATAAAAATTCTTTTTTTTTTTTCACAAAAATGATTTTTTTAGCACCCAGTTTTGTATTTTCACAAGGGTAACAGGATAAATTGGACCCCAAAAGTTGTTGTCCAATTTGTCCTGAGTACGCTGATACCCCATAGGTGTGGGGGAACCACTGTTTGGGCGCATGGCAGAGCTCGGAAGGGAAGGAGCGCTGTTATGACCTGGTGGTTACGGAGCGGTACTGAGATGACCTGGTGGGTAAAACCAATCATGGACAAGCTCAGAGGAGGTGGCAGCTCCACAGACAGAAATCACTGATATGACCTAGTGATTACGAAGCAGCACTGAAATGACCTGGTGGGTAAAACAAATAATGTACAAGCTCTGAGGAGGTGGTAGCTTTACTGACCGCAATCCCTACTCCTAACACCAACACTAGAAATAGCCGTGGAGCGTTCCTATCTCTGCCTAGACGCCTCTTCACAGCCTAAGAACTAGCTACCCCTGAAGATGGAAACGGAAAACTATCTCGCCTCAGAGAAACCCCCAAAGGAAGATAGCCCCCCACAAATATTGACGGTGAGTGGAGAGGGAAATGACAAACTCAGAAATGAAACTAGATTTTAGCAAAGGAGGCCAATACTATCTAAATAGACAGAGATAGAAAAGGCTACTGTGCGGTCAGTATAAAAACTAAATGTCCACGCAGAGTTTACAAAAATAACCTCCACACCGACTCACGGTGTGGAGGGGCAAATCTGCGACCCCAGAGCTTCCAACTAGCCGGAATATTTCATAATGACAAGCTGGACAAAAGAGACATAACTTAAACTGAACAGAAGGTCATAAGCAGGGAAACACCCAAAAACTAGCAGAACTTAAGCTGAAATGGACTGGCCAACAGAGAACTTCCAGGAAAGAACTGAATCCACAGGAAAAACATTGACAGCTGGCATCAACTACAGCCAAAAGCCCAGTTAAATAACAAGGCCAGGGAACCGATTAGTGAAAGCAGCTGCTAAGTTCCACTCGAAACCACCAGAGGGAGCCCAAGAGCAGAACTCCCAAAAATACCATTCGTAACCACAGGATGGAGCCCAAGAACGGAATTCACAACAGAGCGCCATTTGGAATGCAGACTTAGATGGATTGGTCTGCAGGCGTCATGTTGCATTTGTAGAGCCCCTGATGTACCCAAACAGTACAAACCCCCCACAAGTGACCCCATATTGGAAACTAGACCTCCCAAGGAACTTATCTAGATGTGTTGTGAGAACTTTGAACCCCCATGTGTTTCACTACAGTTTACAACGCAGAGCCGTGAAAATAAAAAATCTTTTTTTTCCCACAAAAATGATTTTTAGCCCCCCAAATTTTTATTTTCTCAAGGATAACAAGAGAACTTGGACCCCAAAAGTTGTTATCCAATTTGTCCCGAGTACGCTGATACCCCATATGTTGGGGTAAACCCCTGTTTGGGTGCACGGGAGAGCTCGGAATTGGCTGGAATTGAGATCGGACGCCATGTCGCATTTGGAGAGCCCCTGATGTGCCTGAACAGTGGAAACTCCCCAATTCTACCTGAAACCCTAATCCAAACACACCCCTAACCCTAATCCCAACGGTAACCCTAACCACACCCTTAACCCTGACACACCCCTAACTCTAATCCCAACCCTAATCCCAACCGTAAATGTAATCCAAACCCTAACCCTAACTTTAGCCCCAACCCTAACCCTAACTTTAGCCCCAACCCTAACCCTAACTTTAGCCCCAACCCTAACCCTAACTTTAGCTCTAACCCTAGCCCTAACCCTAGCCCTAGCCCTAATCCTAATGGGAAAATAGAAATAAATACATTTTTTTTATTTTATTATTTTTCCCTAACTAAGGGGGTGATGAAGGGGGGTTTGATTTACTTTTATAGCATTTTTTATATCGGATTTTTATGATTGGCAGCTGTCACACACTAAAAGACGCTTTTTTATAGCAAAAAAGTTTTTGCGTCTCCACATTTTGAGAGCTATAATTTTTCCATATTTTAGTCAACAGAGTCATGTGAGGTCTTGTTTTTTGCGGGACGAGTTGACGTTTTTATTGGTAACATTTTCGGACACGTGACAGTTTTTTTATCACTTTTTATTCCGATTTTTGTGAGGCAGAATGACCAAAACCCAGCTATTCATGAATTTCTTTTGGGGGAGGCGTTTATACCGTTCCACGTTTGGTAAAATGGATAAAGCAGTTTTATTCGTCGGGTCAGTACGATTACAGCGATATCTCATTTATATCTTTTTTTATGTTTTGGCGCTTTTATACGATAAAAGCTATTTTATAGAAAAAATAATTATTTTGGCATCGCTTTATTCTGAGGACTATAACTTTTTTATTTTTTTGCTTATGATGCTGTATGGCGGCTCGTTTTTTGAGGGACAAGATGACGTTTTCAGCGGTACCATGGTTATTTATATCCATCTTTTTGATCACGTGTTATTCCACTTTTTGTTCGGCGGTATAATAATAAATCGTTGGTTTTTGGCTCGTTTTTTTTTTTTTTTTCTTACGGTGTTCACTGAAAGGGTTAACTAGTGGGACAGTTTTATAGGTTGGGTCGTTACGGACGCGGCGATACTAAATATGTGTACTTTTATAGTTTTTTTTTTTTTTATTTAGATAAAGAAATGTATTTATGGGAATAATATTTTTTTTTTATTATTTTTTTTTTTACACATGTGGATTTTTTTTTTTTACTTTGTCCCGGGGGGGGACATCACAGATCGCTGATCTGACAGTTTGCACAGCACTCTGTCAGATCAGCAATCTGACTTACAGCGCTGCAGGCTTACCAGAGCCTGGTCTGCACCCGGAAGTAATCCCTGCAGGACCCGGATGCAGCCCCGCGGCCATTTTGGATCCGGGGCCTGCAGGGATAGGAGGTAAGAGACCCTCGGAGCAACGCTATCACATCGCGTTGCTCCGGGGGTCTCAGGGAAGCACGCAGGGAGTCCCCTCCCTGCGCGATGCTTCCCTATACCACCGGAACACTGCGATCATGTTTGATCGCAGTGTGCCGGGGGTTAATGTGCCGGGGGCGGTCAGTGACCGCTCCTGGCACATAGTGCCGGATGTCAGCTGCGATAGTCAGCTGACACCCGGTCGCGATCGGCCACGCTCCCCCCGTGAGCGCTGCCGATCGCGCTGGATGTACTATCCCGTCACTGGGAATTAAGTCCCAGGTCACTTTGACGGGATAGTACGTCCAATGGGATTAAGGGGTTAAAGGGAAGGTACTGTGTTTGTAGATCATTAAGAAATTAATGTAATGTAGCATAACATGCTGTTATAACCAGGTTTTGAATGCATTTGAAACATATTTTGTGTGTTATAGGAGTTTAAAGAAGGCACTGGAGGCTGATATCTTGTTTTCACAGTAGCAGCATGACATTTCCAGTGTCATAATATGGCACCCCATGGTCATAAAAGATAACAGAGGAACTCCGACCCTATCTATTGTAATAGAACTGTCACTGCTGTGAACTGGGCACACCTCTGTAGGCTGCACAATTCACAGTAGTGGGAGTGTTCTGCTGCCATTTTCATGGAGTCCTCGGATCTGTTAACTAAACATAAGCAGTACTGCTTCCAGCAGAACAGATCCTAGATTGAGGGCTGACAGTAGTAAAATGCAGGAGAAAAGCACGGCAGAATAGCAGAGACATTAAAAAGGAACAGTGTACCATTAGCATTATTGGAGCAGGAGCTGTCAGCTGCTCAGCAGGAGTTGTGACTCATCCCCCAGTAAGATAAGAAGGAGCTGGGTCTGCAGTGAATGGCCAGACATTGTGGAGAGGGGCGAGAGAATCATGTAATCTGGGTGAGAGAGACTGATGGGAGACAGTAACTGCTGGTGATAGCAGATCACAGGGCAGTCTCCCACAAAATGGCGCTGCCCTGTGATGCTACTCTTCATTCTGCCCCAGGGATACTAAACCACCCAAAAGGGGAGGGAAACGGTGATGTCAGCAGTTACTGCCCCAATTTTGTTGCTAACAGTAAAGCTTGTAAATGCCTCTCTGGAATGGAGCGGGGGCAGCACGTTAATTGCCTCCACTCTATTCAGTGCCCGCTGGACTTCCGGCCATAGCTGAGTAAAGCATTAGGTCTTCAAAAAGACCAATGAATCTTCATGTGTAAAATGTTTCAAGAATTTTTAAAAACGTTTAGCTCTGACGTCCAACAATAAACCGATAGGTGAAGAGACAAGAAAGTGAACTAGATCCTTCCAGTTACACTAAGACAGATGCCTGGATCAACACGTTATGTTGCCATACACCATTGATGTAGAGTGGGGGCCACAGAGATCATTCCATGGGTGCAAAATTCTATGGCGGGTGGCAAAATTTGGTCCTTCCAAACCCACTGTCCACTGCAATCAGCAACACCAGCAAATATTGCTCATTCTTTGAGAACAGCGTGGGTGCAATGAGTCCCATACAGCAGCTGTAGGCAGCAACCAAGATGACAAATCTTTCAGTATAATGAAGTGAGCATTGTCATCTTGGTTGCTGCCTGTGCAGAGGGCAGCAGCTGATGACAGAATCGTCTCAACCACTTGATTGCTTTGCATAGGCAGCAAAAGAGATGGCTTAGGCTTAGCAGGTACAAGGCTTAGCGATAAGGCTAAAGCTTAATGCTAGGGCAAGTTGTTAGGGCTAGGTTTAGGAATAGTGTTAGGATTAGGGTTAGGTTTAAACTAAGCTATATTTAGTAAAGAAATACGTTTTACTTTTATATTTTAATATTTTATGCCAGGTATATGGAAAACGACAAAGTGTAACTACAGTCAAATCTGTTACAATACAGTAATATCACAATTGTAGTTGACAGATAAAAGGTTCAATAGCTAATTGCCCTAGGAGCTGGTAATCCACGCTGCGCCACCACCACACACGTGCGTCAATGGCAGACCAGATAATATTCAGCCAGGTAATAACACGAGAAGGAATTTCTGTAAATAATTCTTATTCAGTGTAAAAACAAAAATTCCACATCTTTGAAACAATCATTTTTCTTCCGCGCACGCAGTGGAAGCAGAGATCCTGAACAGGCTAGAAAGTGAAACACAAACTATGTGATTGCGAAATTCTAATTCGTTACAATGATTAAGTTTATTTGCATAAATGCAGAAAATGCAGATTCATGGAAGTCACAAGACAGATGATGTTCTCATGAGCTGATGATGAAGGTCTTTCAACCCCTCACAAGAAATCACCATTGATTTTGTATTGGACATGTCGCTACACAGAGGGCAGAATCTTGCAACAAACTGAAAAAAATGGAACATTCTAAATGACAGTTTGTCTCCTGCTACATTTTACTACAGTCTTCCATCATCTTACCCGTCTCTGAAGGTTCATGTCTAGCAATAAGATCCATTGCAAACTCCTCAGTGTTCTCCACCTCAAGCTGCTCCTGACGCAAGAAATCCACAAATTCCAACAGAGTTAGCTTCTTGCCATCCTTTGAGAAGTCCTGGAATATCTTAAGGACTTCATCTCGTTGTGTCAGGGCTTTGTAAAACATCACAAACTCATCACCTTCCAGGGTCCCAGACTCCGATTTATCAGCCATCTGAAAACAGAAAAACTGTTATAAAGCGACCAATCATCTACCCATATAAGCTGAGAAAAAGTGATAGGTGCTGGTCAATCTTCATTGTGACTGTAATACTGTCCCCTATGTACAAGAATATAACTACCATAATACTGCCCCTATGTACAAGAATATAACTACTATAATACTGCCCCTATGTACAAGAATATAACTACTATAATACTGCCCCTGTGTACAAGAATATAACTACTATAATACTGCTCCTATGTACAAGAATATAACTACTATAATACTGCCCCTGTGTACAAGAATATAACTACTATAATACTGCTCCTATGTACAAGAATATAACTACTATAATACTGCCCCTATGTACAAGAATATAACTACTATAATACTGCCCCCTATGTACAAGAATATAGCTACTATAATGCTGCTCCTATGTACAAGAATATAACTACTATAATACTGCCCCTATGTACAAGACTATAACTACTATAATACTGCCCCTATGTACAAGAATATAACTACTATAATACTGCCCCTATGTACAAGAATATAACTACTATAATACTGCCCCTATGTACAAGAATATAACTACTATAATACTGCCCCTATGTGTGTAATCAAGTCTCCGTATAAATGCACCTGCTCTGTGATAGTCTCAGGGTTCTATGTGAAGCACAGAGAGCATCATGAAGACCAAGGAACACAACAGGCAGGTCCGTGATACTGTTGTGGAGAAGTTTAAAGCCGGATTTGGATACAAAATTATTTCCAAAACTTTAAACATCCCAAGGAGCACTGTGCAAGCGATCATATTGAAATGGAAGTAGTATTACACCACTGCAAATCTACCAAGACCCGGCCGTCCCTCTAAACTTTCATCTCAAACAAGGAGAAGACTGATCAGAGAAGCAGCCAAGAGGCCCATGATCACTCTGGATGAACTGCAGAGATCTACAGCTGAGGTGGGACAGTCTGTCCATAGGACAACAATCAGTCGTACACTGCACAAATCTGGCCTTTATGGAAGAGTGGCAAGAAGAAAGCCATTTCTCAAAGATATCCATAAAAAGTGTTGTTTAAAGTTTGCAACAAGCCACCTGGGAGACACCAAACATGTGGAAGAAGGTGCTCTGGTCAGATGAAACCAAAATCGAACTTTTTGGCAACAATGTCAAACGATATGTTTGGCGTAAAGGCAACACAGCTCATCACCCTGAACACACCATCCCCACGGTCAAACATGGTGGTGGCATCATGGTTTGGGCCTGCTTTTCTTCAGCAGGGACAGGGAAGATGGTTAAAATTGATGGGAAGATGGTTGGAGCCAAATACAGGACCATTCTTGAAGAAAACCTGTTGGAGTCTGCAAAAGACCTGAGACCGGGACGAAGATTTGTTTTCCAACAAGACAATGATCCCAAACATAAAGCAAAATCTACAATGGAACGGTTCACAAATAAACGTATCCAGGTGTTAGAATGGCCAAGTCAGAGTCCAGACCTCAATCCAATCGAGAATCTGTGGAAAGAGCTGAAAACTGCTGTTCACAAACGATCTCCATCCAACCTCACTGAGCTCGAGCTGTTTGCCAAGGAAGAATGGGCAAGAATTTCAGTCTCTCCATGTACAAAACTGATAGAGACAAACCCCAAGCGACTTGTAATCGCAGCAAAAGGTGGCGCAACAAAGTACTAAGTTAAAGGGGCGCACTTCCTGCACCTTTCCGCTCTATGTGCAGGGAAGATGAGAACTCGGCCATTTTTTTTTTGCAGATGGTGACACAAAGGTGACATTATTATTTTTGGAGGGGGCCCTCATGTGCATTATTAATTTTTAAAGGGGTGCTAAGTGGTTATTAGTACTTTCTGAAGGAAGCACTCATGCGGCATTATTTATTGTAAGGGGGCATTCAGGGAGTATGATTTGTTTTAAGGAGGCATTATTATTGGGTTAGGGGGAGCAATTCTTGCTTTGCCCCGAGTCATCTGTGTAAGAGTATTGTTTGGCCAATATCTAGCACTGCGGTGTGGACAGTATTCTGCATGGCTAATGATGCACGGTATGGCGGGGTTATTTGTTCTCTGAGCAGATGTACCAGAGCTGAGCAGTTCTTCCTCAAGTTTCTGTGATTAAATCTATAGCCGCTGCTCGTCCTTCTCCTTATGTTTCCAGCCATTGTAGATTACATGAAGCCGCTTCTCACCGGACAGAATTCTGCAACTACTGAGACCCTAATGGCCTGGAACGCGCGCCGACCCCTCTACCCTGCCTCTCACAAGGTCTATTATTTACTGCAGGTTCTGGATCTCACCCGCCTTAGACCACTCTGTATCGGGGGTTACTTACTAATTAATATTCTCTTATATCTTAGACGCCTACGGATGGGCCGCCACCGGGGACTCGCGAGCGACTGATACTCTTGACCAAATTGCATTATTCATTAGGATCAGCTGGGAGCTTGTTGCACTCGGCCAATCGTAAGATTGGATGTCAGACGATCACGAGATTCTCATGTCTTGTAATGTCACGTATGCTTTGACCACAGAAATAAATTCCTCCCCTTTAAGAAAATTGAGATGTTTTGTATTTTCTTCTTTTAGGACGATTCGGTGGTCGCCAATATGTGGCTCTTTATCTGCTGCAAACACGATCACTCCCGGCCCACCTCTACGCATAACTGATGATAGCTGCCTCGTATTAGCCCACCTTTGGTTTGCATAAGTATTCACACCCATTACCTGAAACAGACGATACGCGTGCTGCTCGTTCATGTCCACATTCATCATTTTCAGAAGATCCTGGACCTCCTTAAAATTCATCCTCCCGTCTCGATTCTTGTCGGCCTTTTGGAACCAGTCGCAGATCCATCTGAGTGGCCGGTCAAGGGAAAAGCGACATTCACCGGTGAACTGCAGTGTATCAAGGGGTTGTCCACTTTTCTGGACTTTTTTATGTAAAGGCATGCTAAGAGTTTCTTACTCTTCTATCTGTCATTTTCTGAGCTCCTCTCGGCTGATTTATGACCACAGACGACTCTAAAGTTAAATGTGCGGAGAAACAAAGAGCTTCGTAAAACCAAATGGAGCAAAATTTGCAATGAAGCCAAAATGCAAAAATGATTTTTAGCCCCAAATCCATGTATGTAAGTACAAAAAATATTGTCCCCAAAGGTGGAGAACCCCTTTAAGTCTCCACCCCCAACTTGCCCCATAATGCCCACTTTTGGGTGCATTTACATAAGTCCCACCCTTTTGGCCCAGCAGTTCTCGGCAGCCATGCACTTAGTGCTGAGTTACATTGTAAATATTTTACTTTACTTATTTTATTGGCCTTTATGATGTTGACGTTATGTGAAGTGATGCTCCAGTCACAGCCCAAGCTAAAAACAAAAAAATTCTATAATTTGCAGCTTGTGATGTGTCAGTCATCAGGAATTCCCACAATGCATTGCTCTCTAATTTTTATGTCAGCTTTGGTTGTGAGCAGAGAGGACAATGTAACTCAAAGCCAAGATAAAATCAGTAAAATTAAAGAATTTCACAGTGTCTAATTTCTGCTCCAGGATCTCACTGATTTCCACATCTCTGCTTGCTTTTACTGTAAGGAAACATTCTTGTTTATGGTGAGAACATCTAGTCTTTCTAGCACAGCTGATGGTGTGTCACAATGTATCAGTTCAAGAAATCCACACAACACAATTCACAGTCGACTTCAAGCCTTTACCTACATGGATATATTGTATCAATTTGTAGCTGCATCAACATCAATATGATTTGGGTATTTAGCCTCTAGATATCAGCAAGAATATTCCATCCATTGACAGCAAGCGCAGATCTCGAAAATGGGGAAGAATTTGAACTCCCTGATTGTAAAACGATTTGAAGGATACTGATCGAGGATTTCCTTCTGGTCCATATTCCTCACTGTCTCCATTAGTTTCTCTAGGCCATGGATCCAGCACTGAGCGTCCTCCACCGTGCTTGCCACAAGGTCAAGGTTAGCCCGACGCCCGAAGAAGACGATTGTAAAACACAGCTCAGACTCAAACTCATCAGCGATGCTCTGCAGAATCTCAGACTGATGACCTTCCCGCACCGTCTCAATGTCACTGATGGAAACTAGAATAAGAAAAAAAACTGTTTAAAGTATTCAATGTGGAAGATCAAATCTTTACACCAGCAGAATAGTGAGTGCAGCTCTGGGGTATAATGCAGGATGTAACTCAGGATCAGTAATGTAATGTATGTACACAGTGACTGCACCAGCAGAATAGTGAGTGCAGCTCTGGAGTATAATACAGGAGGTAACTCAGGATCAGTAATGTAATGTATGTACACAGTGACTGCACCAGCAGAATAGTGAGTGCAGCTCTTGGGTATAATACAGGATGTAACTCAGGAACAGTAATGTAATGTATGTACACAGTGACTGCACCAGCAGAATAGAGAGTGCAGCTCTGGGATATAATACAGGATGTAACTCAGGATCAGTAATGTAATGTATGCACACAGTGACTGCACCAGCAGAATAGAGAGTGCAGCTCTGGGATATAATACAGGATGTAACTCAGGATCAGTAATGTAATGTATGCACACAGTGACTGCACCAGCAGAATAGTGAGTGCAGCTCTGGGGTATAATACAGGAGGTAACTCAGGATTAGTAATGTAATGTATGTACACAATGACTGCACCAGCAGAATAGTGAGTGCAGCTCTGGAGTATAATACAGGATGTAACTCAGGATCAGTAATGTAATGTATGTACACAGTGACTGCACCTGCAGAATAGTGAGTGCAGCTCTGGGGTATAATACAGGATGTAACTCAGGATCAGTAATGTAATGTATGTACACAGTGACTGCACCAGCAGAATAGTGAGTGCAGCTCTGGAGTATAATACAGGAGGTAACTCAGGATCAGTAATGTAATGTATGTACACTGTGACTGCACCAGCAGAATAGTGAGTGCAGCTCTGGAGCATAATACAGGAGGTAACTCAGGATCAGTACAGGATCAGTAATGTAATGTACACAGTGACTGTACTGCTCAGTGGTTAGCACAGCAGCCTTGCAGCGCTGGAGTCCTGGGTTCAGATCCCACCAAGGACAACATCCACAAAGAGTTTGTATGTTCTCCCCGTGTTTGTGTGGGTTTCCTCCGGGTACTCCGGTTTCCTCCCACATTCCAAAGACATACCGATAGAGAATATAGATTGTGAGCCCCATCGGGGACAGCGATGATAATGTGTGCAAACTGTAAAGTGCTGCGGAATAAGTTAGCGCTATATAAAAATAAAGATTATTATTATTTTATTATACTCTAATATGTTGCTGAGAGGTGGTTTTACAATCTGAGTTTACTATTTGTAAAATATATGTTTCTGCTGTTTGCAGGAATTGTAAATCATAGTGCTGCAGACACGGCTTTCATCATGGAAAACCACAGCTCTCCTGGAATCCAAACCATGAGTAATGCACAGTGCTGGGCGACCCGTCTGCTCCATTGCATTAACCTCACTGTTCTTAGCCCCTAAACTCGCAGATTATCACCCCCCACTGTTCCCGCAGACTGATTACTGGAAATCCATTCTCACAGCAGCAGCTCTGGCAAAACTTTACCTATGCAGAACTCCCTGCTCAAGATTCAGTGCCTGGGGGGAATCAGTAATGGAAGCGCAGATGTACTGCACCGCCAGATAATGCCCCGCAGCCTGTGCCATATCCATCCAGAAATCGAAGATCAGAGAAATAATTATCAAGTGGCAAATATTATCAGAAGCTTCGACCCCTGAGAGTGAAGCTTGAAGTTCTTTTTTGCAACTTTCTTTTATACTTTGTATTCCAATTCTTCTCTGCTTTTTGTGCAGGAAAAGGAAAATTCTTGTTTACACCTAAAGGCTAAAAAACTGCACAGAACTAATACTGCTGACAGCTGAGTGTTTGATACAATTGTATCCAGTTTAGATAAACCATTAATCAGCTGCACATATCTCTCTCCTGCTCTGAGGCTTTGCTACAATGTGTCTCCCTGGATCCCAGGGTGTTTAGTTTAGGCCGGTTTCACACGTCAGTGATTCCGGTACGTGAGGTGACAGTTTCCTCACGTACCGGAGACACTGACACACGTAGACCCATAAAAATCAATGCATCTGTGCAGATGTCATTGATTTTTTGCGGACCGTGTCTCCGTGTGCCAAACACGGAGACATGTCAGTGTTCGTGGGAGCGCACGTTTTACACGGACCCAATAGAGTAAATGGGTCCGCGTAAAACACGGACCTCACGCGGACATTCTCCGTCTGGGGTCCGTGTGCGTGCAGGAGACAGCGCTACAGTAAGCGCTGTCCCCCCCACATGGTGCTGAAGCCGCGATTCATATCTTCCCTGTAGCAGCGTTTGCTATAGAGAAAATATGAAGAATAGTGTTAAAAATAAAGATCCATGTGTCCGCCACCCCCCCCCACCCCCTGTGCGCCCCCCCGCTGGTCAGAAAATACTTACCCGCTCCCTCGCTCCTTCCTGGTCTGGCCGCGCCTCCTACTGTATGCGGTCACGTGGGGCCGATCATTTACAATCATGAATAGTCGGCTCCGCCCCTATGGGAGGTGGAGCCACATATTCATGACTGTAAATGATCGGCCCCACGTGACCGCATGCAGGAGAAGCCGCGGCCAGACCAGGAAGCAGCGAGGGAGCGGGTAAGTATTTTCTGACCAGCGTGGGGGCGCACAGGGGGTGGGGGGGCGGCGGACACATAGATCTTTATTTTAAACACTATTCTTCATATTTTCTCTACAGCAAACGTTACTGCAGGGATGATATGAATCGCAGCTTCAGCACCATGCAGAGTGGGTACCACACGCTCCGTGTGGTACCCACTCGCCATACGGGCGGCACACGTGTGCCGCACGTATGGCCTCCGTGAGTTCCCAGGCACACGGACACGGATAACTCCGGTACCGATTTATTCCGGTACCGGAATTATCTGGACGTGTGGGACAGCCCTTACAGAGGATTGTTGGCTGAATGCAGCTGTAGCAAACCTTCAGCTGTGAGATGTATCAGGTCTGTTTGGATTGAAAGTTTCCTTTTCTGATCTTGAAAATAGAGCGGAATTGAAACAAAGTGTATCAGAAGGTTGCAGCCGTTCTTTGTTCTTTTTTGCATTGATGTTGGCCCTTTTGGCACTCACAGGTGGACTTGGTGTTGCCCGTCTTCTTCGACTTGTACCAGATGGTCATACAATCCTCCTGGAGTTTAAAGTATCTTTGTTTTTTCCAATTTCGGGATTTCACTTTCCTCATCACGGATCCGGCCTGCATCAGCTGCAAGTTCTCATCCAGCTGCAGACCTGCAGACAGAACACAGTGAGCGGAGGAGCCAGACCTGGCCTCGGGCCCCGCACTGTCCTGATACTCACGGGCGAAGCACGGAGAGGTCATCGTGTACCCGCTGCACCCTCAGCTCTCTGGACCTGGACACCAAAGAATGGGAGACTGTGATCAGATAGAACAAGCAATAATATTACTGTATATGTGTAGTGTCAGCCTGAGAGAGCAGCAGCCTACCCTACAATGCAAGCAAAGACCCCCACATACAGTGCCAGACAGTGTACTTCAATATGCAGTATTAGTTGTACTAGTCAGAGTGCCCCCATACACAGTGACATCTGGAGGGCCATCATATGCAGTGACATCTAGCGTACCCCATATAAAGTGACGGGTGTGATCTAGATCTCACACCTCAGCGCCTGATATATATACAGTGACATACAGTTAGTGCAGCTTTATATGGAGAGCATCAGCTTCTATCATTAACAATCATTATTATCATATGCTGCTTTAGTTTATACACTGAAATCTATTCTCTGGTATCAGCCATTTCAGTAAAAAAACCCTCTCCTTCCCCATGATCACTACTTTACATTCCATATCTCCAGTAATAAAAACCTCAGGAGACATTTATATACATATATGTGACTGATATTTGCTCCTCTTACAGTGCCTTGAAAAAGTATTCATGCCTTGTGAACTGTTCAACATTTTTTCATATTACACCCACAAACTTAAGTACTTTAATGGGATTTTAGGTGATAGCAACAACATTTATATTCGGCCCCCTAAAGTCCGATACTCCAAAATAAAATCCTGAGTGACCGATTATCTCCAGAAGTCACATAATTAGTACACTGCGCCCCCTGGGTGTGATTTCTCCTCCTGTATAACGACAGATGTTCTGTGAAGGCCTCAGATGTTTGTGTAAGAACATTTCGGATCAAACTGCATCATGAAAACCAAAGAGCCCACCAGACAGGTCAGGGATAAAGTTGTGGAGAAGAGTAAAGCAGGGTTAGGTTATTAAACATAGCCGAAGTCCTGAACACATCATAGAGCACTGGTCAATCCACCATCCAAAAATGGAAGGAGTTTGTCCAAAGTGCAAACCTACCAAGACATGGCCGTCCACCTAAGCTGATATCCCAACCAAGGAGAGCAGCAATTAGAGAAGCAGCCAAGAGACCTATGGACACTGAAGGCACTGCAGAGATCCACAGCTCAGGGGGGAGAATCTATACAGGATGACTATTAGTTGTGTACTTCACAAATCTGGTCTTTATTGAAATGTGGCAAAAAGAAAATCATTTTTGAAAGCCATAAGAAGTCCCATTTTCAGTTTTCAAAAAGCCACATAGGGGATGCAGCGAGCATGTGGAAGAAGGGACTCCGGTCAAATGAGACCAAAGGAGAACTTTTTGGGCTAAATGCAAAATGCTATATGTGGCAGAAAACTAACACTCCATATCACCTTGAAAACACCATCCCCACCGTCACACATGGTGGAAGAAGCATCATGTTGTGAGGAGATTTTTCTTTAGCATGGGCAGAGAAAATTGTCACAGTTGATGGGAAGATGGATGGAGGTAAAAACGGGGCAATCCTGGAGGAAAACCTGATAGAGGCTTCAAAAGACTTGGGCGTAGGTTCACCTTCCACCATGACAACGACCCTAAACATCCTCCCAGAACTCCAATGGAGGGTTTAAATCCGAGCACATTGACGTGTGTGAACGGCGCAGTCACCGACCAGACACAATCCCACTGAGAATCTGTGAAAATTGCAGACCACAGACGTCTCCATACAATCTCACTGAGCGAGAGCGGGTGTGCAAAGAAGAAGGGGGAAATGTCACCTCTAGATGTGCAAAGCTGGAAGAGACAGACCCCAAACGACTGCAGCGGCAAGTGCACCGAAAGGTGGTCCTACAAAATACTGACTTGTGGGGGCTGAATACAAATGCACCTCACAATGTTCAGATTTATACTTTTTAAATATTTAGAAAACCTCGTATTATTTCCTTTACACTTCACAAATACTTGTTACTTTGTATTGATATCACATAAAATCCCAATAAAGTACATTTAAGTTTGTGGGTGTAACGTGAAAAAATGTGGATAAGTTCACTGGGTATGAATACATTTTCAAAGCACTGAATATCACTGCTGTACTGTAATAAGATGTCCTGACATCGGCCGCTCCTCGTATAAGGCTTCCGCACTATTATACGCCGCTGGCCCGTGCTCGTCCCGCCCTCGGTTTCTCGGCGCACACTGACCTGATACGCGGAGCTGGCGTCCTCCCAGGGTTCAGGACTCCGTCTGGATCATGTATCCAGCAAGCAGAGGCTTAATGAGTTTTCTGCATGGTGTCCGCCATTGTCTGCTGCTTCATTAAGACGGGTCTTGCATTTCTTCCTGGGGAAGGGGAGAAGGAGCAACATGGAAAACTGACATTCAGCCGGGAGCTGCGCAGCGCAGGGAATACCCCGAGCCGGTGAGTGACGGCGCGGACCTGCACTTATAGGGTTACACAGTAACATAGTAGGTCCAGTGGAAAGACGGCTCCAATTTCAGCCTCCCAGGACGAGAAAACACATGCACAATTCCACACAACGGTGAGTTTCCCCCTAATACCTGAGCGACATGGACCCCCAAGCCACTGACAGACTAGCATGAGGTGATATGTATTGCTTGAAAGATGTTCTTCAGCAGCTCAACTGGTGAACCTCATAATACACACCTCAGCCGCTGCAGAACCGCATAATACAATTCAGCTGCTGCAGAACATCATAATACACCTCTGCTGCCGCAGAACCTCATAACACACCTCAGCTGTTGCAGAACCTCACATACACCAGCTGCTGCAGAACCTCATAATACGCACCTCAGCTGCTGCAGAACCTCATAATATGAAACTCAGCTGCTGCAGAACCTCATAATACCTACGTCAGCAGCTGCAGAACCCCACATATACCTCAGCTGCTGCAGAATCTCATTATACACTTCAGCTGCTGCAGAACCTCATAATACGCACCTCAGCTGCTGCAAAACCTCATAATATCCACCTCAGCGGCTGCAGAACCTCATAATACAACTCAACTGCTGCAAAACATCAATGAAAGGTGGTGAGTAATCTATTCCTTCAGGTCATCCATGGAGGGGGCTCAATCACTATGTGTGGGGGCTTCTCATCCATGAGGATCTATTGTGACATTGTGGGTCCACAGCCGGGAAACTCTCCAGACCTCAGTGTGACTGAGAACATGCAGGCAGTCATCAAAAAGCGACAAAGAAAAACCCAGGAATAGTAATAACCTTCGAGCTCTGGTGGGACAAGAATGGGCAGCCATCATACCCAAAAGCCAATATCCAGCTGCCGGGGGGAAGGTCCGAAGTCTGGAGAATAAGGGGCAGAAGACGGGAGAATAAGGGGCAGAAGTCTGGAGAATAAGGGGCAGAAGTCTGGAGAATAAGGGGCAGAAGACTGGAGAATAAGGGGCAGAAGTCTGAAGAATAAGGGGCAGGAGTCTGGAGAATAAGGGGCAGAAGTCTGGAGAATAAGGGGTAGAAGTCTGGAGAAAAAGGGGCAGAAGTCTGGAGAATAAGGGGCAGGAGTGTGGAGAATAAGAGGCAGGAGTCTGGAGAATAATGGGCAGGAGTCTGGAGAATAAGGGGCAGAAGTGTGGAGAATAAGGGGCAGAAGTCTGGAGAATAAGGGGTAGAAGTCTGGAGAAAAAGGGGCAGAAGTCTGGAGAATAAGGGGCAGAAGTCTGGAGAATAAGGGGCAGAAGTCTGAAGAATAAGGGGCAGAAGTCTGAAGAATAAGGGGCAGGAGTCTGGAGAATAAGGGGCAGGAGTCTGGAGAATAAGGGGCAGAAGTCTGGAGAATAAGGGGCAGAAGTCTGAAGAATAAGGGGCAGAAGTCTGAAGAATAAGGGGCAGGAGTCTGGAGAATAAGGGGCAGGAGTCTGGAGAATAAGGGGCAGGAGTCTGGAGAATAATGGGCCGGAGTCTGGAGAATAAGTGGCAGGAGTCTGGAGAATAATGGGCAGGAGTCTTGAGAATAAGGGGCAGAAGTCTGGAGAATAGGGGCAGAAGTCTGGAGAATAATGGGCAGGAGTGTGCAAAATAAGGGGCAGAAGACTGGAGAATAAGGGGCAGAAGTCTGGAGACTAAGGGGCAGAAGTCTGTAGAACAAGGGGCAGGAGTCTGGAGAATAAGGGGCAGAAGTCTGTAGAATAAGGGGCAGGAGTCTGGAGAATAAGGGGCAGGAGTCTGGAGAATAAGTGGCAGGAGTCTGGAGAATAAGGGGCAGGAGTCTGGAGAATAAGGGGCAGGAGTCTTGAGAATAAGGGGCAGAAGTCTGGAGAATAGGGGCAGAAGTCTGGAGAATAATGGGCAGGAGTGTGCAAAATAAGGGGCAGAAGACTGGAGAATAAGGGGCAGAAGTCTGGAGACTAAGGGGCAGAAGTCTGTAGAACAAGGGGCAGGAGTCTGGAGAATAAGGGGCAGAAGTCTGTAGAATAAGGGGCAGGAGTCTGGAGAATAGGGGGCAGAAGTCTGGAGAATAAGTGGCAGAAGTCTTGAGAATAAGGGGAAGAAGTCTGGAGAATAGGGGGAAGAAGTCTGGAGAATAAGGGGCAGAAGTCTGAAGAATAAGGGGCAGGAATCTGGAGAATAAGGGTCAGGAGTCTGGAGAATAAGGGGCAGGAATCTGGAGAATAAGGGGCAAGAGTCTGGAGAATAAGGGGCAGGAGTCTGGAGAATATAGGGCAGGAGTCTGGAGAATAAGGGGCAGGAGTGCGGAGAATAAGGGGCAGAAGTGTGGAGAATAAGGGGCAGGAGTCTGGAGAATAAGGGGCAGGAGTGTGGAGAATAAGGGGCAGAAGTCTGGAGAATAAGGGGCAGGAGTCTGGAGAATAAGGGGCAGGAGTCTGGAGAATAAGGGGCAAGAGTCTGGAGAATAAGGGGCAGGAGTCTGGAGAATAAGGGGCAGGAGTCTGGAGAATAAGGGGCAGGAGTCTGGAGAATAAGGGGCAGAAATCTGGAGAATAAGGGGCAGGAGTCTGGAGAATAAGGGGCAGGAGTCTGGAGAATAAGGGGCAAGAGTCTGGAGAATAAGGGGCAGGAGTCTGGAGAATAAGGGGCAGGAGTCTGGAGAATAAGGGGCAGGAATCTGGAGAATAAGGGGCAGGAGTCTGGAGAATAAGGGGCAGGAGTCTGGAGAATAAGGGGCAGGAGTCTGGAGAATATGTGGCAGGAGTCGGGAGAATAAGGGGCAGCGCTGGGAATATTCAGACATCACAGGAACATCATGTATTTGTCAATAAAATGTAGCAATATATGGAATGTTTACAATTGTCAGTCAGTAACCATAAACATCAGACTAAAAGCCAAAACACTGAAGCCACAATTTGTGTCAGTCCCAAATCTTTTGGCCATGAGTGTATTATAAGGAGACCCCCGCCGCTATTGTCAGGGGTCCTGATCCTGGATTAAAATAGTGACCCCCTCACAAACACTAAAAGAAAGTCCTATAACTGCTTCCACCATCATATAATGGCACCAAACTTCATTATAAAATATTTCCCAGGGTCAAAGTACTGCTGAGCTGTGTATCTAATCCTATCCTGTGTGATACTGTCTGCTGAGCTGTGTATCTAATCCTATCCTGTGTGAAACTGACTGCTGAGCTGTGTATCTAATCCTATCCTGTGTGAAACTGTCTGCTGAGCTGTGTATCTAATCCTATCCTGTGTGATACTGACCGCTGAGCTATGTATCTAATCCTATTCTGTGTGATACTGACTGCAGAGCTGTGTATCTAATCCCATAATGTGCGATTCTGTCTGCAGAGCTGTGTATCTAATCCTATCCTGTGTGATACTGTCTGCTGAGCTGTGTAGCTAATCCTATCCTGTGTGATACTGTCTGCTGAGCTGTGTATCTAATCCTATCCTGTGTGATACTGTCTGCTGAGCTGTGTAGCTAATCCTATCCTGTGTGATACTGTCTGCTGAGCTGTGTATCTAATCCTATCCTGTGTGATACTGACTGCAGAGCTGTGTATCTAATCCTATTCTGTGTGATACTGTCTGCTGAGCTTTGTATCTAATACTATCCTGTGTGATACTATCTGCTGAGCTGTGTAGTATCTAATCCCATAATGTGCGATTTTGTCTGTAGAGCTGTGTATCTAATCCTATCCTGTGTGATACTGTCTGCTGAGCTGTGTATCTAATCCTATCCTGTGTGATACTGTCTGCTGAGCTGTGTATCTAATCCTATCCTGTGTAATACTGTTTGCTGAGCTGTGTATCTAATCCTATCCTGTGTAATACTGTTTGCTGAGCTGTGTATCTAATCCCGTAATGTGTGATTCTGTCTGCTGAGCTGTGTATTAAATCCTATCCTGTGTGATACTGTCTGCTGAGCTGTGTATCTAATCGTATCCTGTGTGATACTGTCTGCTGACCTCTGTATCTAATCCTATCCTGTGTGATACCGTCTGCTGAGCAGTGTACCTAATCCTATCCTGTGTGATGCTGTCTGCAGAGCAGTGTATAAAATGCTGATCCAGTGTATCTAAACTTCTCACATGCGATACTATTCATTTATCCAATGGTTCTAATGCTACTATATATAATTCTATCTGCTGAGCCAATGTATTTGAGTGTGTTATGTGTGACATAGTGTACCTAAGCAGATAATTTGTGATACTGCCTTCTTCCCAGTGTATCTAAGTTGATATACAGTCAGTACATTGTATAGCAGCTGCTGGGGAAGTGCTCTCATCCTCCTTCTCTGATGTGTCGGCAGGATGATGGGGGGAGTAGTACGGCAGATGTGAACGTCTCGTCACTTTCCAGGATCTGACCTGAGTGCTATCGATCATCTCTCGGGAGATCAATACTCGGGATCATTCAGGGACACTTGCATAATGTAAGACGCCATTTTTATAGGGTAAAAAAAATAATAAATAGTGACGTCTCCGGGAGAAGGAAAGAACGGAAGGTTCTACGGGAAACGGAACCAGACTCTTAGTGCCCCATCCTGTAATGCTGCCATTAGCTGCTGTAGGGACGCTCGCCTCCGACTCCGCTCACTATATGTGCACAGGCTGCAGAAACTCCCCCAGGGATGGAGAACACTGGACCCCATCTCCGAGCACCAGTATCTGGGACTACTGGTTTTCTAATTTGGGTGCAATACAGTATTAATATATGTACATAATATGTAGGCACTGTATGGCGGTATTATTTACATACTGTATGGTGCATATTGGCCAGTACATAAACACCATTAGTCCACTGTATGGCGGTATTATTTACATGCTGTATGCTGCATATTGGCCAGTACATAGACAGCATTAGTGCACTGTATGGCGGTATTATTTACATACTGTATGGTGCATATTGGCCAGTACATAAACACCATTAGTGCACTGTATGGCGGTATTATTTACATGCTGTATGCTGCATATTGGCCAGTACATAGACAGCATTAGTGCACTGTATAGCGGTATTAGTTACATACTGTATGGTGCATATTGGCCAGTACATAAACACCATTAGTGCACTGTATGGCGGTATTATTTACATGCTGTATGCTGCATATTGGCCAGTACATAGACAGCATTAGTGCACTGTATAGCGGTATTATTTACATACTGCATGTCGCACATTGGCCAGTACATAGCATTAGTGCATAGTATGGCGCTATTATTTACATACTGTATGGTGCATATTGGCCAGTACATAGAAAGCATTAGGGCACTGTATAGCGGTATTATTTACATATTGTATGGTGCATATTGGACAGTACATAGTCAGCATTAGTGCACTGTATAGCGGTATTATTTTTCGTACTGTATGGCACATATGGGCCAATACATAGACAGTAGTGATGAGGGAATATACTCATTGCTCAGGTTTTCTCGAGCACGCTCGGGTGGTCTCCGAGTATTTATCACTGCTCGGAGATTTCATTTTCATTGCCGCCCCGCTGCTGGATGATTTATGGCTGCTAGACAGCTTGATTACATGTGGGGGTAGCCTGGTTGCTAGGGAATCTTTACATGTAATCAAGCTGTCTAGTAGCCGCAAATCATTCAGCTGCGGTTATGAAAACTAAATCTCCGAGCACTAAAAAATACTTGGAGACCACCCGAGCGTGCTCTGGAAAACCCGAGCAACGAGTATCCTCGCTCATCACTAATAGAGAGCATTAGTTCACTGTATAGCAGTATTATTTACATACTGTATTGTGCATATTGGCTAGTACATAGACAGCATTAGTGCACTGTGTAGCAGTATTATTTACATACTGTATGGTGCATGTTGGCTAGAACATAGACAGCATTAGTGCACTGTGTAGCGGTATTATTTACATACTGTATGGTGCATATTGGCTAGTACATAGACAGCATTAGTGCACTGTATAGCGGTATTATTTACATACTGTATGGTGCATATTGGCTAATACATAGACAGCATTAGTGCACTGTATAGCGGTATTATTTACATACTGTATGGTGCATATTGGCTAGTACATAGACAGCATTAGTGCACTGTGTAGCGGTATTATTTACATGCTGTATGGTGCATGTTGGCTAGTACATAGACAGCATTAGTGTACTGTGTAGCGGTATTATTTACATACTGTATGGTGCATATTGGCCAGTACATAGACAGCATTAGTGTACTGTGTAGCGGTATTATTTACATACTGTATGGTGCATATTGGCCAGTACATAGACAGCATTAGTGCACTGTATGGCTATTATTTACATACCGTTTGGCAGTAGTAATTGGATTATTTACATCAGCAATATTAGGACACTTGTTGGAGGCATTATTTTAGCACTATTATTTTGTGATCCTTCTTTTGGGATTGTTTTTACACTGTATAGGACTACTATTTGTGGACTGTATGACAGTGCTTAATGCTGCATTTTGTGCATTGGTTTGCATATTATCCCCAATCTTACCCTGAAGTGCTGCACCATGGGTTCATACAGAAGAGCTGACATAGAAGGATTGGATTTCTTAGCTAATTATTTTGGCCACAGGCGGCACACACTGAATTTTGCTCAATCTCTTAATTTTCTTTTATTACATTTCCATTTAATTTCAGCCGCAGACGTCGCCCAGAACAATTAAAGGCATAAACCCAATGTAATCCATTAGGGTTTCGTCTTCATTTTTGCTGATCATGGTTTCCGCCATAAACTACAGATGCCAGGTAACTGGTGCTAAATAATGCTCAAAGCTATTGCACCACCCAGCTTTCCATGGTCCCTGAGTGGCATATAGTCTATTATCACAATCACTTTAGATCAGTAATCTCCAACTTGTGGCTTTCCTGCTGCTTCAAAACTACAAATCCCTGCAAGCTCTGGCAGGCTGTGGCTCTCAGGAAATGCTGGGAGTTGTAGTTCTGAAACAGACGAAGCGCCGCAGGTTGGAGAGCATTGCATTAGATTATATGTAACCAGATTGCAGCACAATAAGCGGACCGCTCCTTGCTAGAAATAAGGGAATCTGATTACTAACGATTCCGGGAAGCGCAGAGATGTATGGGATGTGCCAGCCAGCGCCCGGACCAGCTGCGCCAACAATAATGCTGATTACTCATGACTCCATTAAAGACCTGCATTAAATGCCGCCATATAAATCACTGCTGTATACTGAACTCATGCTAAGCGAATGCCATAATAAATGAACAGGGTGAAACTGGGGTGAAAATACTGTGAGGAGGACGATCCCATAATGATCCTGTAATTTCCCCCGGGGATCAATAAAGTGTATCGTATCGTATCGTATATAGTGGACTGCATACTGATATACACAGGCGGCGGGAGAATGTCTGGCATATGTCATACTAAATCTGTCCGTCTTTTCCCACTAGAACAATAATAATAATTGTATTTATATAGCGCCAACATATTCCGCAGCGCTTTACAAATTATAGAGGGGATTTGTACAGACAATAGACATTACAGCAGAACAGAAATCACAGTTCAAGCCACAAGCAGCATCGGAAAACGAGCAAAAGATGCAAAACGTGGCATCTTTTGTGACTTTTTCACATACGGCTATGAATGCGGTTCCCCTTTTGCGTTTCATTCCATCATTGTAGTCAGTATCTCTGTTTGCTCTCAACGAATACAGTAGTAACCTTTAACCCTTTCTTGATCATGTGCTGCGCTTGTTGCAATGTGTCATTTTTATGTATTGATTTCGGTGTAACAGACTCTTTGGGGCAACTATGTATCATGTCCGTATTATGAATGTATAACTCTTCTGTTGTCATCCGCCTATTAACCCCGTAATCCCTGCAGCCACCCTTTACACAGTGTGACCTAAGCCGACCCTTTCTTCCAGGAGATTGTAAAGAAAGGAAATGTTATAACTTGTCAGGAATCCATGATAATGAGAGGACAGAATCTCAATGACTTGAAGGAGCAATTTTGGAAGAAATGGTAATAAATTGTAGGGTTCCCACCTGTATGGCACAATCGTCTTTGCTCTTGACGGATCCTAATGTAGTGCAAATAGGAACTGGGTCTATATGGGGTGAGATGAACGTGTTACTCCGCACCACCCAGGAGGCTGCAGTCTAAGCAGCATGAATCCGTGAAGAAGGGGCCCCACTCTCATCCTTGCTATGGGGCCCCACTCTCATCCTTGCTATGGGGCCCCGCTCTCATCCTTGCAATGGGGCCCCGCTCTCATCCTTGCTATGGGGCCCCGCTCTCATCCTTGCCATGGGGCCCCACTCTCATCCTTGCTATGGGGCCCCGCTCTCATCCTTGCTATGGGGCCCCGCTCTCATCCTTGCTATGGGGCCCCGCTCTCATCCTTGCTATGGGGCCCCGCTCTCATCCTTGCCATGGGGCCCCGCTCTCATCCTTGCCATGGGGCCCCGCTCTCATCCTTGCCATGGGGCCCCGCTCTCATCCTTGCTATGGGGCCCCGCTCTCATCCTTGCCATGGGGCCCCACTCTCATCCTTGCCATGGGGCCCCACTCTCATCCTTGCTATGGGGCCCCGCTCTCATCCTTGCTATGGGGCCCCGCTCTCATCCTTGCTATGGGGCCCCGCTCTCATCCTTGCCATGGGGCCCCGCTCTCATCCTTGCCATGGGGCCCCGCTCTCATCCTTGCCATGGGGCCCCGCTCTCATCCTTGCTATGGGGCCCCGCTCTCATCCTTGCTATGGGGCCCCACTCTCATCCTTGCTATGGGGCTGCACTCTCATCCTTGCTATGGGGCCCCACTCTTATCCTTGCTATGGGGCCGCACTCTAATCCTTGCTATGGGGCCCCACTCTCATCCTTGCCATGGGGCCCCACTCTCATCCTTGCTATGGGGCCCGGCTCCTCCATTACCATTACTGCTGTAATTACTGCGCGGCTTGTTCACATGTAGGACTTTTGCTGCTGATTTCGTCTGTTTTTTTAGGGATGAAAAAAGCTCAGCATCGTACGAGAAACACAAAATGAATTTGATTTGTTTAGACCCCTGCAGGCAATTTTTTAATACATAGGATTTCGGCTTTTTCAGCGTTTTTGTTTTTCATTGCAAAAAAAATCCTGCATAGAATACGCCTTTCATGTATCCAAATTCATGGAAAATTTAAGCCATCATGTGTGATACAGTTTGCTGAGGTGTGTATCTAATTCTGTCTGATGCTATTTCACAGACCCGTGCACTTAGGTGTAATTACAGGGCACTTTTCCAGGATGCCCTCTGTACACCCAGTAGATTGGGGGCAATTGGCATCAGTTTTCATCGGCTTTACAGATTGTGTCATTGGATAAACTTCTTATCTTCCCGTAACCCAGATACTGGCGGCCATGAGTCCTGAACTAATCCTGCACCTGCTGCACAGAATTCTGCTCTTCCAGCTCCTGCCGTGAGCCCAATGTAAACACCGACAACAAGCCCGAAATCTGCCCCAACATCCAGCTCTGCCTCTGCCCCAATACCGAGCCTGGTACCATCCAGAACATAAAGCCCAGCACCGGCCCTGTCACTGAGCCCAGCATCTGCCAAAACATCAAACTGGGACCCTGCCCCAATACCGAGCCTGGCACCATCCCTGTCACAAAGCCCAGCATCGGCCCTGTCACTGAGCCCAGCATCTGCCCAACATCGAGATCAGCCTCTGCCCCAATACCGAGCCTGGTACCATCCCCAACACAAAGCCCAGCATCGGCCCTGTCACTGAGCCCGGCATCTGCCCCAACATCGAGATCAGCCTCTGCCCCAATACCGAGCCTGGTACCATCCACAACACAAAGCCCATCACCTGCCCTGACACTGAGCCCGGCATCTGCCCCAACATCGAACTGGGACCCTGCCCCCATACCGAGCCTGGTACCATCCACAACACAAAACTTAGCACCTGCACTGACACCGAGCCCGGTATCTGCCCCAACATCAAGATCAGCCTCTGCCCCAATACCAAGCCTGGTACCATCCACAACACAAAGCCCAGCACCGGCCCTGACACTGAGCCCAATATCAAGCTCGGCCCCTGCTTCAACACTGAGCCTAGCACCATCCCCGACACTGAACCTGGCACCATCCCCGACACAAAGCTCAGCACCTGCTCTGACACCTGACCTCAGACCAAACCTAGCACCTGCAACGGCAGCGAGCCTGGCATCTGCCCCAACATTGAGCTCGGCCCCTGCCCCCGAACCCCATCCCTGACACAAAGCCCAGCACCTGCGCCAACACCGATCTTGTCACCTGCCCCCAGACCGAACCCGGCACCCACCCTGACACCAAGCCCGGCGTCTGTCCCAACACTGAGACCAACACCATCCCCGACACATGACCAAAGACCAAACCTAGCATCTGCCCCGACACCAAGCACGGCATCATCACCAACATCAAGCTCGGCCCCACCAGCGACACAGAGCCTGACACCTGCCCCGACAATCAGCCCGACTTCTGCCCCACAGACCGAGCCTGGCATCTACCCAGACACTGAGCTGGCAGTGCTGATAATACTGGAGCACAGCACTTCACATCTGTTCTAGATTTTTAATGTCTTTCCTCTGTATAGTGATGGAGTGACCCCTAATATGGGCAGTGCCCAGGTGTCATACCTGTGCCAGGCACATGTCAGCAGCAGCTCCCTTTAGTGCAGCATCTGGGGTGAGGTCCTTCCCTGCAGCCTCAGGCACTGTCTCCTGAGCAGTGTGAGTGGAAGTGAAGGACACCGCGTATTATAAGCCGCCGTGTCCCAGCCCTGCCCAGACCGCGCTCCCTATCCATTCTTAAAGAGGCACTCTCAAGTGACAGCAGCTGCTGCTACGAGGACAAGACACAGGGGACAGAAAGGAAGAAAAGGAAAATACTCACTAGAAAAATTACATTAAGCGGCATTATTTCTATTGCTGAGCAGCTGCCAGTACTGATCCAAGTGACACTGTCACCCTGCTTTCCCACACCCCTGATAGGCAAACACGTCCTGATAAAGTGATTCCTTCCTCTCTTTCTAACCTAATTTGAGCTACAAATTAGTGATAAGTAATTACAGAGGTTGTCACAAATCTTACGAAGAGATTCATCCTGGTCCTAGTGCTCGTATACGGTATTGTTTGTTAGGCAATAATAATAATAATCTTTATTTTTATATAGCGCTAACATATTCCGCAGCGCTTTACAGGTTGCACACATTATCGTCGCTGTCCCCGTTGGGGCTCACAATCTAAATTCCCTATCAGTATGTCTTTGGAATGTGGGAGGAAACCGGAGTACCCGGAGGAAACCTTCACAAACATGGAGAGAACATATAAACTCTTTGCAGATGTTGTCCAGGACTCCAGCGCTGCAAGGCTGCTGTGCTATCCACTGCGCCACCGTGCTGCCCATCCCTGCATGTCTAACAGCTGCGAGACCTGCAGCCGCGGGGACTCAAACATATTTTACCACCACGCAGAAGACACTTGCTTAGCACATGAGCATGCTCGCTCTGTATACAAGGAGCTCCCCCTAGTGGTGGCTGCAGACGGGATCTTATCATGTATCTCTGTATACAGGGAGCTCCCCCTAGTGGTGGCTGCAGACAGGATCTTATCATGTATCTCTGTATACAGGGAGCTCCCCCTAGTGGTGACCGCAGACAGGATCTTATCATGTATCTCAGTATACAGGGAGCTCCCCCTAGTGGTGACTGCAGACAGGATCTTATGTATATCTGCATACAGGGAGCTCCTCCTAGTGGTGGCTACAGACAGGATCTTATCATGTATCTCTGTATACAGGGCGCTCCCCCTAGTGGTGGCTGCAGGCAGTATCTTATCATGTATCTCTGTATACAGGGAGCTCCCCCTAGTGGTGGCTGCAGACAGGATCTTATCATGTATCTCTGTATACAGGGAGCTCCCCCTAGTGGTGACTGCAGACAGGATCTTATCATGTATATCTGCATACAGGGAGCTCCTCCTAGTGGTGGCTACAGACAGGATCTTATCATGTATCTCTGTATACAGGGCGCTCCCCCTAGTGGTGGCTGCAGGCAGTATCTTATCATGTATCTCTGTATACAGGGAGCTCCCCCTAGTGGTGGCTGCAGACAGGATCTTATCATGTATCTCTGTATACAGGGAGCTCCCTGTTATGACCCCAATGGCAGAGGGTCTCAAAAGTACATACCAAGTCTGCAAACACAAAAAAACAGCTCATAGGGCAGTGGTAACTGGGCTGACCGTATATCTAATCCTAGCACCACAAATAGCAGCAGCCGGGGAACGTGCCTACGTTGGTTCTAGACGTCTCGCGCCAGCCGGAGAACTAACTAACCCTAGAAGGGAAAAGATAGACCTTTCTTGCCGCCAGAGAAAAGACCCCAAAAGTTGGATACAAGCCCCCAACAAATAATAACGGTGAGGTAAGGAGAAAAGACAAACGTAAGAATGAACTAGATATTTAGCAAAGAGAGGCCCACTGACTAATAGCAGAATATAGTAAGATGACTTATACGGTCAGCAAAAACCCTATCAAAATTTCCACGCTGGATATTCAAGAACCCCCGAACCGTCTAACGGCCCGGGGGGAGAACACCAGCCCCCTAGAGCTTCCAGCAAAATCAGGAATCACATTTAGTACAAGCTGGACAAAAAATTAGAGCAATGCAAATAACCAAAAAACAAAGAAGCAGGACTTAGCTTAATTTGCAAGAACCAGGACCAGCAGACAGGAGCAAACAGAAAGGAACTGATTACAACGATGCCAGGCACCAGACTGAGAATCCAGGAAGTTTATATAGCAACACCCCTGGACAAACGACCCAGGTGGGTGCCAAACTGAGGAAAGACAATCCCAGAGTCATATCACTAGTGACCACAAGAGGGAGCCAAAAAAGTCTAATTCACAACAGTACCCCCCCTTTAAGGAGGGGTCACCGAACCCTCACCAAGACCACCAGGGCGATCAGGATGAGCAGCGTGAAAGGCACAAACTAAATCGGCCGCATGCACATCAGAGGCAACCACCCAGGAATTATCCTCCTGACCATAGCCCTTCCACTTGACCAGATACTGAAGCCTCCGCCTGGAGAGACGAGAATCCAAGATCTTCTCCACCACGTACTCCAACTCGCCCTCAACCAACACCGGAGCAGGAGGCTCAACAGAAGGAACCACAGGCACAACGTACCGCCGCAACAAAGACCTATGGAACACGTTGTGAATGGCAAACGACACCGGAAGATCCAAGCGAAAGGACACAGGATTAAGGATTTCCAATATCTTGTAAGGACCGATGAAGCGAGGCTTAAATTTAGGAGAGGAGACCTTCATAGGAACAAATCGAGAAGACAGCCATACCAAATCCCCAACACGAAGTCGGGGACCCACACCGCGGCGGCAGTTGGCAAAACGCTGAGCCTTCTCCTGTGACAACTTTAAGTTGTCCACCACGATTCCAGATCTGCTGCAACCTATCCACCACGGAATCTACCCCAGGACAGTCAGAAGGCTCCACATGTCCCGAGGAAAAACGAGGATGGAAACCAGCGTTGCAAAAAAAAGGCGAAACCAAAGTAGCGGAACTAGCCCGATTATTAAGGGCAAACTCAGCCAACGGCAAGAAGGTCACCCAATCATCCTGATCTGCAGAAACAAAACACCTCAAATAAGCCTCCAGAGTCTGATTAGTTCGCTCCGTTTGTCCATTAGTCTGAGGATGAAAGGCAGACGAAAACGACAAATCAATGCCCATCTTAGCACAAAAGGATCGCCAGAACCTGGAAACAAACTGGGATCCTCTGTCAGACACAATATTCTCAGGAATGCCGTGTAAACGAACCACATTCTGAAAGAACAAAGGAACCAGATCGGAAGAGGAAGGCAGCTTCGGCAAAGATACCAAATGGACCATCTTGGAAAAGCGATCACATACCACCCAGATGACAGACATGCCCTGAGACACCGGAAGATCTGAAATGAAATCCATGGAAATGTGTGTCCAAGGCCTCTTTGGGACAGGCAAGGGCAAGAGCAACCCGCTGGCACGAGAACAGCAAGGCTTAGCTCGAGCACAAGTCCCACAGGACTGCACAAAAGCACGCACATCCCGTGACAAGGAAGGCCACCAAAAGGACCTAGCCACCAGATCTCTGGTGCCAAAAATTCCCGGATGCCCTGCCAGCACCGAGGAATGAACCTCGGAAATGACTCTGCTGGTCCACTTATCAGGAACAAACAGTCTGTCAGGTGGACAAGAGTCAGGTCTACCAGCCTGAAATCTCTGCAACACACGTCGCAAATCAGGAGAAATGGCCGACAAGATAACTCCCTCTTTAAGAATACCAACTGGTTCTGCGACTCCAGGAGAGTCAGGCACAAAGCTCCTGGAAAGAGCATCGGCCTTCACATTCTTTGAACCTGGTAAATACGAGACCACAAAGTCAAAACGGGAGAAAAACAATGACCAGCGGGCCCGTCTAGGATTCAGGCGTTTAGCAGACTCGAGATACATCAAATTTTTGTGATCAGTCAAGACCACCACACGATGCTTAGCACCCTCGAGCCAATGACGCCACTCCTCAAATGCCCATTTCATGGCCAACAAGTCCCGATTGCCAACATCATAATTCCGCTCAGCAGGCGAAAACTTCCTAGAGAAAAAAGCACATGGTCTCATCACAGAGCAACCAGGGCCTCTCTGCGACAAAACGGCCCCTGCTCCAATCTCTGAAGCATCCACCTCAACCTGAAAAGGAAGTGAGATGTCAGGCTGGCACAAAACAGGCGCCGAAGTAAACCGGCGCTTCAACTCCTGGAAAGCTTCCACGGCTGCAGGAGCCCAGTTAGCCACATCAGAACCTTTCTTGGTGATATCCGTCAAAGGTTTAACAACGCTAGAAAAATTAGCGATAAAACGACGGTAGAAGTTAGCAAAACCCAAGAACTTCTGAAGACTCTTAACTGACGTGGGTTGAGTCCAATCATGAATAGCTCGGACCTTGACTGGGTCCATCTCCACCGCAGAAGGGGAAAAAATAAAACCCAAAAAGGGAACCTTCTGTACTCCAAAGAGACACTTTGAGCCCTTAACAAACAAAGCATTCTCACGCAAAACCTGAAACACCATCCTGACCTGCTCTACATGCGAGTCCCAATCATCAGAAAAAAACAGAATATCATCTAGATAAACGATCATAAATTTATCCAGATACTTCCAGAAAATATCATGCATAAAGGACTGAAACACTGAAGGAGCATTAGAGAGCCCAAAAGGCATCACCAAGTACTCAAAATGACCTTCGGGCGTATTAAATGCAGTTTTCCATTCATCTCCTCGCTTAATGCGCACAAGGTTGTACGCACCACGAAGATCTATCTTGGAGAACCACTTGGCACCTTTAATCCGGGCAAACAAGTCCGACAACAGAGGCAAAGGATACTGAAATTTAACAGTGATTTTATTCAAAAGCCGATAGTCAATACAAGGTCTCAAAGATCCGTCCTTCTTGGCCACAAAAAAGAATCCCGCACCAAGAGGGGAAGAGGATGGACGGATATGCCCCTTCTCCAGAGATTCCTTGATATACGAACGCATTGCGGTATGCTCAGGTACAGACAGATTAAACAGTCTTCCCTTAGGAAATTTACTACCTGGAATCAAATCTATGGCACAGTCACAGTCCCTATGAGGAGGCAGAGCACTGGACCTGGACTCGCTGAACACATCCTGATAATCAGACAAATACTCAGGAACTTCTGAAGGAGTAGAGGAAGCAATAGACACCGGCGGGGAATCAGCATGAATTCCCTGACAGCCCCAACTTGACACAGACATTGCCTTCCAATCCAAGACTGGATTATGGGTCTGTAACCATGGCAAACCCAAAACGACCAAATCATGCATTTTATGCAGAACAAGAAAACGAATCACCTCCCGATGTTCAGGAGTCATGCACATGGTTACCTGTGTCCAAAACTGCGGTTTATTTTCCGCCAATGGCGTAGCATCAATACCTCTAAGAGGGATAGGATTTACCAACGGCTCAAGAACAAAACCACAGCGCTTGGCAAACGACAGATCCATAAGACTCAGGGCAGCACCTGAATCCACAAACGCCATAACAGGGTAAGAAGACAATGAGCAAATTAAAGTCACAGACAAAATAAATTTAGGTTGCAAATTACCAATGGCGACAGGACTAACAACCCTTGTTAGGCGTTTAGAGCATGCTGATATAACATGTGTAGAATCACCACAGTAAAAACACAACCCATTCTGACGTCTATGATTTTTCCGCTCATTTCTAGTCTGAATTCTACCACATTGCATTAAATCAGGTGTTTGTTCAGACAACACCACCAGAGGATTCGCGGCTTTGCGCTCCCGCAAACGCCGGTCAATTTGAATAGCCAGCGCCATGGAATCATTCAGACCTGTAGGAATGGGGAAACCCACCATCACATTCTTAATGGCTTCAGAAAGGCCATTTCTGAAATTTGCGGCCAAAGCACACTCATTCCACTGAGTAAGCACGGACCATTTCCGAAATTTTTGGCAATACACTTCAGCTTCATCCTGACCCTGAGAAATAGCCAGCAAGGCTTTTTCTGCCTGAATTTCAAGATTGGGTTCCTCGTAAAGCAATCCGAGCGCCAGAAAAAACGCATCAATATTTGCCAATGCCGGATCTCCTGGCGCTAACGAGAAGGCCCAATCCTGAGGGTCGCCCCGCAAAAAAGAAATAACAATTTTAACTTGCTGAGCTGAGTCTCCAGATGAACGGGGTCTCAGAGATAGAAACAATTTACAATTATTCCTGAAATTCCTAAACCTAAATCGATCTCCAGAAAACAATTCCGGAATAGGTATTTTAGGTTCAGACATAGGACTACTGGTAACAAAATCTTGTATGCCCTGCACACGAGCAGCAAGCTGATCCACACTTGTAATCAAAGTCTGGACATTCATGTCTGCAGCAAGCACAAGCCACTCAGAGGTAAAGGGGAGGAAAAAAGAGGAAAAAAAAAAACAAAAACCTCAGACTTTCCTTTCTTATAATCCCACTTCTGCAATGCATTAAACATTCAACTTTGGCCTGGCATACTGTTATGACCCCAATGGCAGAGGGTCTCAAAAGTACATACCAAGTCTGCAAACATAAAAAACCAGCTCATAGGGCAGTGGTAACTGGGCTAACCGTATATCTAATCCTAGCACCACAAATAGCAGCAGCCGGGGAACGTGCCTACGTTGGTTCTAGACGTCTCGCGCCAGCCGGAGAACTAACTAACCCTAGAAGGGAAAAGATAGACCTTTCTTGCCTCCAGAGAAAAGACCCCAAAAGTTGGATACAAGCCCCCAACAAATAATAACGGTGAGGTAAGGAGAAAAGACAAACGTAAGAATGAACTAGATATTTAGCAAAGAGAGGCCCACTGACTAATAGCAGAATATAGTAAGATGACTTATACGGTCAGCAAAAACCCTATCAAAATTTCCACGCTGGATATTCAAGAACCCCCGAACCGTCTAACGGCCGGGGGGAGAACACCAGCCCCCTAGAGCTTCCAGCAAAATCAGGAATCACATTTAGTACAAGCTGGACAAAAAATTAGAGCAATGCAAATAACCAAAAAACAAAGAAGCAGGACTTAGCTTAATTTGCAAGAACCAGGACCAGCAGACAGGAGCAAACAGAAAGGAACTGATTACAACGATGCCAGGCACTGGACTGAGAATCCAGGAAGTTTATATAGCAACACCCCTGGACAAACGACCCAGGTGGGTGCCAAACTGAGGAAAGACAATCCCAGAGTCATATCACTAGTGACCACAAGAGGGAGCCAAAAAAGTCTAATTCACAACAGCTCCCCCTAGTGGTGGCTGCAGACAGGATCTTATCATGTATCTCAGTCTAAAGGGCGCTCCCCCTAGTGGTGACTGCAGACAGATCGGCTAACTGCTGACGTCTAACGTTGCATCTGTGAGGAGACTCGGCCTTACAGAAACGCAAGCTCGTGTCACCCCACATCCAACCACACACTTACAAATGCAGAAATGACTGATAATGGAGCCTTGCAACATCCTCCCTCCAGTCTCAGCAACTAGGAGAAAAATAATCCAACATGGGGGCTCTGAGACGAGACAGCATCCAGATGACTGTCGGACCTGCAAGCCCGCTCCCGGCCAACTATCGGATCTCCGATGCCCGCTCCCAGCGATCCTCAGAACAGCCTAAATATGCTCTTCTAAAAATCCCATCTAGGTAAGAAAAACAAAAACTTGCAGGTCAGATGAAACCGCTCTTGGATATAATAAGATCCAATAAACTTAATTACAGGTGGCTCTTTCCCTTCGGATTGGGAATACTCAAAGATGGAAAACAAATTACTATTAAAACCCCTGAAGACCTTGAGAAAGCGTGGGATATTCTGAATGTGCCGCAGGTAGAGATACCTTCTTGGATGTCGTTGGGTACGGGATGGGGTATTCCGCAGCTACCAAGAGGAATGGTCTACCCCGAAGAAGGTGATTTCCCCGAAATCTAGGAAACATGGTCTGAGACACCAGCCCTCTTAATTGTCAAATCTTTTGGATGGGTGTACCTGAATTTTTCTCTATTCTCTGGCTTGAGGGTCTAATTTTCTCAATTGCCGACCTTTGTTTCTGAAAGTTGGACCTGACTATGCGTTTCTTCTCGAATAATTTCAGTAAGACTTGTTTGTTTCATTCATCTAGTTACATAGTCAGAATACCACTCGAATTGTCTCATCTGCATAATTGGGAAGCGTCAGCCGCCTCCTGCAGTAGATGAGATATTAATTGTTAATATTTGATTTGATTGTGCTTTTTTTATAGGTGAACCCCGAGACTTGTGCGCAAACCCAAATGCTTCTTTTATGGCTGACAAGACTCATCTGGACCTGATCACGGTGGCTTCATTTAATGTTATAGGTATAAATTCACCTAACAAATGTAATCAAATCTTGACATTATTAAAAAAAACAAATCACATTTTTCTACAAGAGACACTATAAAAAAGGGCATAACCCTGACCTGTCCTGTTAATTTACCCTGTATGGTTTACCAGCGCCACCTCATCTGCTTCCATAGGAATAAGCGTAGCGATAAGGAAAGGGCGTCCGTTCACGCTAAAGACAGCCTCTCGGATCCAGGTAGGTATATTATTGTAAAAGGTTATATTGCCAACACTTTAGGTAATTTATATGCCCCCAATCAGGGTCAGACCAGGTGGATTTCTATGACACTGGAAACTTTTAACACTTTTCAAAGAAGGTTTTCTAATTTTAGGAGATTTGAATATTTCACTAAATCCTAGTCTTGATACCTCCGCAGGTCACATTGCCCACTCTCAAAAAACTTTCAGAAGTTTACACAGATCACTACAATCTCTGAACTTAACTCTTGGTGCCTTATGAATCCTTCTGCCAAGGACTATACCTTTTCCCCCCCCTCAGTCCACAAGTCTTATCATAGACTAGATTATTTGTTCGTACAAATCCGGAATCTTAGATTAATAAAATGGACTCACATTGGTCCAATTACTATTTCTGACCACGCACCCATATTCATGGAAACACTTATAGATACACTGCCTCGTCCAATCCCTACTTGGAGACTAAATTAATCTATAATCGATAATGACAGACATGTTGTTAAATTAGATCTTTTCTTTCGAGAAAACATACATTCAGGAAAATACCAATTATATGGGAAACCCATAAAGTGGTAGTAAGGGGGGAATTTATTGCTTTAGGCGCCCACATAAAGAAAGAAGGGGAAAAAGAAATATCTTCTGTTTTCCATCAAATCAATGTGTTGGAACACGTTCATAAAAAATCATTAACTCAGAAGGTTCATTTGCAACTCTCAGTCTTGAGAATCAAACTGAAATATCTTAAATCTGAACTCAGCTAGACTTTACTACCTTTATTATCGTGCATATAGAATTTGTGCTTGCAGCGCTGGTAAAGTCACCTCTTCACTTTTAATAAAACATGTAGAGAAACATTACATAAAACAAAATACAGGCAATTCAAAATTGGTGCCCAGAACAGATATAATACCACAAGCTTTATAACCTAGAAATCCCGTCTTCAATGGAAGATGTAGGGGATGCTTCAGATAAAAAATAATTTCCTTAACTCTTTGACTTTACCAAAACTTAACCCTAACAATTATATTAAACTAACATCGAAAGTGACTACTCAAGAAATTTTAGACACCTTGAGGATGATAGCAAATGGGAAAACCCCGAGACCTGATGGTCTACCAATAGTATATTGTAAAAAATTTGCTTAAAAAAACCAATAACTTTACTACCACAGTTGATGGACCTATTCAATGAACTCCTTGCTGGCCAACCACCACCAAAACAGGCCCTGGAAGCTTTTATCACAGGGATCCTAAAAGAGGGTAAAGATGTCAGACAAGGTAGCAATTATCGCCCTATTTCCTTACTGAACACAGATATGAAATGTGGGCAAAACTTCTTCTCTTGTTCCGCCAAGTCTAGTTCACCCTGAACAATCTGCTTTCGTAAAGGGACGGGAGGGTAAGGACAATTCTGCAGGAATTATACAATCTATATCATACGCTCTAAAAACTAGCACTAACCTCAACCTTCTATCGACCGATGCTGAAAAAGTGTTTGATAGAATAAGTTGGGGCTTTATAGCTGCTACTTTATCGGTCTGATTTTCCTCCTTTTCTAATAGATGCTATAACGACTCTTTATTCCTTTCCTACAGCCAAGGTCAGGGTGAACGGGACTTACTCAAACTCTTTAGAAATACATAACGGCACTAGACACGGCTGCCCTCTCTCCCCTTCTCTTTTTTATTTTAGTCATGGAAACGCTTATCCAAAACATCAGGCAGGACCAGCTCATGCAAGGGTTAAACATCTAGAGATCAAGACGGCTGCATTCGCTGATGATCTTCTGCTACTGGTATCTAACCCTTTACAAGCTTTTCCTAGATTAATGGAAATTTTTGCACAACTTGGTGTCTTATCCAACTTGAAGATAAATTTAGACAAATCCGAAGCACTAAATATCTCTGCATCCCAAAAGGGACATTTCCAAGCTTAAAGAAATGACACCCTTTAAATGGCCTATTGGACAAATCAAATATCTAGTTTACATCACTGATAACCCGAATACTTTATTTCATAAAATGTTTCCTCCTCTTGTCAAGACAATCAAAAATCTATAAAAAAAAATGTATGATATACCAAGTATTTTGTGGATAGGCAGAGTAAATATAATAAAATCATACATACTACCGATATGTAGTTATGTAATGAGCATGATTCCAATAAACCTCACAAGTTCTTTTTCTTTCTTGTAAACAGATTTTTTCAAACTATATTTGGAAATATAAAAAAAGCCAGACTAGCTCACAAAATACTCTCCCTCCCCCCAAAAATGGATGGCCTGGGACATCCGGACCTTATGAATTACTACAAAGCGATACATATGACTAGGTGGCTGAATTTAATACCTTTATAGAATTGGTGAAAATAATACGTTGGATTTAGTTCTACAAGGTAAGGATGCTAGTAGATATAGATGGTACATTGTAGGACCACCTGACTCAACCAATTTAGATGACACGATACTTACTACCCTAAATATTAGAAGAGAAATAGTGCAGGAATTATCACCGCCTTCTTGTTTCCAATACCGACACAAAGTATATTTTGGACCACTTCCATAAAAAAGTGAAAACTCCAAGAGATTGGACATGGATAGATTTCTTATCAAAACTCAAATTTCCTATCCCTTAAAATTATTTCTAGACTATTTAATAACATTTCTTCTCTAACTAATCAATGAAACCTTTATTCTGAACCTCCTGGGAAAAAGAAACTTAACATTGAGTTCTCTGGTAAAGATATTCAAAATGTCCTTAACAATTCACATGTTTTTTTTCCAGATGCATATTGTTGCAGGAAAATGCCTATAAAAGAACTTCCCGACGGTACAGAACTCCAGAGATCCTGCATCATCTAGGATTAGCGGAGTCTAATATGTGTTGGAGATGCAAGACTCAAATAGAAATTTGGCTCATAAATTTTGGTTCGGTCCCAATCTGAATACATTTTGGAAGGATATCAATAAGATGCTGATATCATTGGGCATCTTGGCTGTGGACCTGACGGGCTCGGAGGCGCTTCTGTCCTCCCGCTAACTATAAAACAAGAAAACATGGCCTACTTCCTGTTAGTAGGAGAAGCCAAGCACCTGATAGCAGTTCACTGGAAGCAATCCACTCCGCCAACTATTGAGGAATGGATTGATAAAGTCTGCTTGATCTATAGATTATAGGAACTCTTCAGTTGGGAAATGCATTCTCATCATATTTTCCTAAAGATATGGGCCCCGTGGATAAGTAAATATGGAGGAGGTTAGATAGGCTGGAGACCTCCTACCAATCTCATTTCTTTGGACCATCTGATGTCGTATTTGCTGTTGTTCTGAAGCCATCGTGACCACCTCACATCACAATTTTGCGATATTAGATCCATTATAGAATCTAAAGATACATTTTCAAATTATTAATGATGCACTGAATCTTTAAATTAACTTAGGGAGTCTCAACTGTTTTATTATTTTCTGATAAGGGGGGGGGGGGGGGGAGAGAGTCCATGTCTGGAGCCAGTATTTATTAAATCGTGCAACAAATGAAGAAACCATAACTTTTTATTTTAGGACACCTTGTGTACTTTTCTGCAAAACACTTTGCAAACTTTAACATCTCCATTGTGAAAAATATATAACTTTTATTTCTTTTTTTTTCTTGTAAAGTCGGGACACAGCTATGAGCTTGTCAGGCAGCAGATGAGGAGCATGTCCAGATTCTGCAGTGGGTCCGTTGACTCCATTATAAGGTAGCAGTTTGTAAACATGACACTAGATCACTGCGGCCCAGAGACCTGAAAGATCCACGAGGAGTTTCTAGAGCGGCCACTTCTTGATCAACAAGAACGCCGAGTCCCTGGTTACAAAAAACCTGTCCAGTCTGAGAATGGGAGAATAAAACATCTGGGCCAGAAGAGGTCTTCAGTAAAAAAAAAAGAAGCCGACTGATCAGATGAAGACAGAATCCCGCACTGCTGCCATCCCAGAAGCTGCGCTCATCAGCACCGCTGCCATCCCAGAAGCTGCGCTCATCAGCACCGCTGCCATCCCAGAAGCTGCGCTCATCAGCACCGCTGCCATCCCAGAAGCTGCGCTCATCAGCACCGCTGCCATCCCAGAAGCTGCGCTCATCAGCACTGCTGCCATCCCAGAAGCTGCGCTCATCAGCACCGCTGCCATCCCAGAAGCTGCGCTCATCAGCACTGCTGCCATCCCAGAAGCTGCGCTCATCAGCACCGCTGCATTGCATTTCGAGGTCACTGAGGAGGGAGTGGTATCCCCCGGGGGTCTGTGACTTGACCTTCTTGTAGGTTCTTAACCAGCTGAGCCAGCCAGCGTTTGGTTGTGGTGTCGTCCTTCAGTACCTGGGCAAACGTGGTGTCCTTCAGCTGGTCAGGAAGACATTGTCTCAGTGCCTCACGTGCTCTGTAAGACAAAATGGAGGAATGCGAGACTATTTAACCCCTTATTTACAGCCAATTAAATTTAACTAACGTTTCAGAGGAGAAAGCAGATTGTTTCCTTTATACGAGATTTTCAAGGTTCTTTGTTTTTAGGCTCAAAATCACTCCCCATGGTGGTGGCAGAAGCCAGCCAGGAATTTGTCATGTAGCTTTAGGTCTATGAAAGTGATTAGGAGCTCAGTATGCAAAAAAATGAGTTGTGACCATTCATTTAATAATACATTAGCACAGAATGCTGAACCAAAAAACAACCAGATAATAAAATTTGCCGTTAACCCCTCGGCAAAGTGTAACCTCCATTAGCAGGCAACCCATAGTGTCATAAATGTATGACAAATCTGACATATCTATGTATTACTGCAATGATGGAGATTGGATAACCTGGCCATTATATGCCTCAATAGTGCCCATGTCATCTACGTGGTTACCTAGAAAAAGAGGAAACCCTCTCAACCTAACAGCCCCATACAAGATAATTGCCCAGCATCTGTAAATTTCCATTGTGACCAATATGCCCTTATGGTCCTAACTATGTGCGACTTCAAGGGATTTCATTGATTTTTTTTTTTTTATCAATCAATAATACGGTTAATTGAAATAGTTCAGCAGTAGCAAAAGTTACAAGCCGGCTCTCCAGTCATTGTGAAACTACAACTCCTAACACAATCCTGACATCTTGTAATTTCATAATAGCTGTGGAGTCACAGTTAACGGACGGTTAATAAGTATAAAAAAAAACAAAAAAAAAACAGCTGTAGTAATGGAATAAAATGGGACAATTAAAGTATACCTAGGGTTGTCCGAGAGGCGCAGATAACAGCGCACAACGTGTTTCAGCAGCCGGGCAGACGGCTCCTTGGAGAGCTGCAGCACCATTTTACCCTAAAGAGGCAAATAGATAAAAAAAAGATAATTTAATGCAAACTATCAGGTATTGAATGAACACATGACATCTCTAATGCACCAGTTACAGACTACACAATGAAAATCTGAAATTTGAGGGACTTCCTAATGAACTATATAAAAAGTGCACTTGTTTTTTATTGGAGTTCTCCTTTATCGGCACAAGACCAAACTCCTACTCAAATCTTACCAAAATCATTGCGACGTGAGAGAAGCGCTCGTACGTCTGACAGATGTATGCCAGGCCTGTGTCATCCAGCAGGATCTTCTGGAGAATGAATGTGGCCACCTTAAAGAAAGAACAAAAGATTATTACAGAGAAGTGATCTGCTCTCGGCCGTGTGTGCGATCAGACACGGCTGCCGCCTGCTCCAGACTGGAGGAGACCCTAGAGAGCGAGGATCAATAAAAGCTGCCGCCATGAATGGAGACTAGCATGGAGGGGAGAGGCCGCTGTACCGTTTTGGAGAGTTCACTTCCAGACTCCATAATCCGCAGACATAGGGGTATGATTTCTGTTGTGAGGAGGAAGTTGATGACTTCTTGTTCATCTGTCTTCACCAAAGCGCCTGGAAGGAAACAACCAAGTTACTAAGAGAAGAGTGTGCGCTGGTGATTAAGCATTGTCCCAGGGATTTCTTATAGTTTACACCACTAAATACCGCCAATACGCCTCTTTATGGCGCTACAGAATTATCTGATAGGATCATGGGACGCTCTGTATACTGTGCCTGCTGACGGCTATAAATGTTGTTGTAGTGAAACAAATCAGAATGCGTTTATGTGGTGCCCCCAGATCGTGTTTAAAAATAGAGGAAAAAAAATCATAATTGGTCAATGAAAACATAAGGCTATGACAGCTGAAAAAAAAAAAAGGAGTTCATTCCTGCTGACAGATGAATGAACAGAGGACATATTACTCCATAGTATATCCATATACACCCCATTACTGGCATGTGAATATGAATATTTATGGAGAACATTTATTATCCCGTTTAGGAACATGCTGCTTAAGAAAAGGTAAAATAAAACTCTGTATGAATGCCACTTCTTACCAATGACTCCTAGGCTGGTCAGACGGAGATACTCAAATGGCCGCGTTTTGCTAACGGTGTGAAGGAAGGGATAGAGAAACAAAGGGATGTGTGCAGCAAGAAAAGCAGACCTGGATCAGTGAGAGAAAAAATGTGATATTAATAAGATGAACGGCATCATGTAACCGGCTGCTCTGCCATGTTTGGCCTTGTTTATGAAAACCATAAGGCAGCGCTAGACTTGTAGTGTAACTTCAGTTCCATCTAGGCATTTCCTTTGGGAGCGTCTGATAGCAAAGTGAACACAACTACCACCCTAAAGGCATTTTTGCAATAGATTAAGTGATAGCAGAACACAAGCCTGCTCAATAGAAGTCTATGGGTACATTAGTATTTTCTGAGATGTAGACACCTTACACATGGCAGGGCAATGTTCAGGAGACTGTATCCTCTGCGGCCACTATCATAGTCATAGGGAACTGCAAGTGCCATCTATTGCTGCCTTGTGCAAAACAGAGTCTTAATGGGGTTGTCTCAAATCAAATGGACTACAGAATAGGCTATAAAATACATCAATCAGCTGGTAAATTCCCTGGTGGTCCGGTGGTCGGTACCACTTACGTTCATTGAGTGAAGATGTGCATTACATGCAGGTGAATACTGCTGCAGCCAATCACTGACCTCCACAGTGATGCTACCATGTTCTGCAGTGTACAACAACACATCATCACGCAAGGAAAATAAAGAGCGAAGAGAAACATGGGAGCATCAGTGCTAGAGTGGTGGGAGATTTAACATGTGAATAATATTGGCATTTTCATATGTATGGAACCTCCTGCATCTTACGTTCTAAAGGTCTCTGAGAATCCCTGTAACCCGGCTGTGTGCCTAATTGCCCTAGTCTGTGACAGCTGTCGCCTCGGTTACCTGGTCTCCGGGTGAGAAGCCACACATTGCAGCAGGGCCAGCGCATTACACACTCTGTTAGACTGATGCGCTGTCAAGGTGGGAGGATTGATGGATGGGTAGATATTTACAATTTCCTGGAAGAAGTAGATGAGAATTAGAGGAATATTTCATGGTCAGTGCACAATTAAACAATAAATGAATGCACATTTATAAAAAAAAAAAATAATAATAAAAAAGACAGGATCTGACAGAGGCGAACCTGTAACAGTGCTGCAATAGTGCCGAACGAATGCCACAGCATTGGGGCGAGGTCTGGGACAGACTCACGCTTCTTGCTCAGCTCCAGCAGAGCGTTCTCACGTGTTTCTGGGCTCGATAACTCATTGATCCACTGATATATCTTCTCTCTGTCAACTTGAGCTAGTGCTGCTGGCACAGGCTACAGGAAGATATGAAAAACAGAAACACAAGGTTAGTCCATATTCCGGGGCGTACACATGGGATTTTGTCCTCCACTATGATATGCACAATCAGCTCAGCATGTATGTATGTGCAGCACTTATCAGTCTAAGGGTATGTTTCCAAGTACCGGATTACATCAGGATTTGCTGTGGAATGGACGCTGCGTCCAGCCGCAGCGTCCAGATGTAACAGCATAGTGGAGGGGATTTTATGAAATCCAGTCTCCACTATGTGCACACGACCGCATCTGGCAGCTCTGCACATCCGGACATGCGGCGTGTCTTTATAGACCGCAGCACATCTATTTATCTTGCTGAGATGCTCCGTCTCCGCAAGATAAATAACACAGTCTATTAATACGATGCAGCCATTCCGAATGTGTTCAATGAACACATCCGGAATCACCGCGCTTACAACAGGGGGGCGGCACTTTGGGCGGAGCGGGGTATCCCGCCCAATACGCCCCATGGAAACATACCCTTAGGTGTATGGTCAGACTCGTTCAGGTGTCCACAGCTGCATCCTTACTCCAAAGACTCTATACCTGAACTTAAATCAATCATATCCATAACTAAAAGTGTTAAAAGTGTGACTTTGTTTAAAAAAAGGGTGTAAACACTAACAGGCGGGTAGCTGCCAACTACCTACCGGACTGTTGTGCCCGGCGCCATTTTTCCTCGGCACAGAGCAGTCGCAGACAGTGACGGCAGCGGCTTCTTTTCCATCCTACTCTGCCGACGCTGCGTGACCTCCAACGTCATCCTGATTGACAGCCGGCTCCCCCAGTTAGGCAGCAGAGAACTGTCTGTCATTCAGCATGACATCCGCAGAGGCAGCTGCCGGTCTGTGACAACATTGTGCCAGGGAAAAACAGCACCAGGCACAACAAGCAGGTAGGTAGCAACTACTTGCCTGTTAGCGTCAAAGCACTTTTTTTTTAACTAACTCCTGGACAGGGCTGGTGAGTTGGAGTCTTGGAGTTGGTGTTTAGTTTGATGGACTCGGTATAAAATGGACTGACTCCAACGCCCAAAACATATAATAAAGTGGGTACAGCAGTTCACTACAGGATCTAATGTAAATTTGTTCAAAAGAATTTGGGAACGTTGTAAAATGTCCTTTAAATAACTGATACCTAGCCCCGACCTATTCAAGCGCGCTTTGAAAACCTCTCTCTTCAAACAAGCCTACCACACCAACTGCTCAGTAAACTAACTTTGCCCTGTTCCCTCCTTCCAAATATTACTCTGAATCTGCCCCCTACTATTCATCTGTCTCCACACCCTCCATGCACATGATAACTGCACTTGATACTTGACTATTGCACTTAAACACATGGGCTGATGACCGGATCATGCAGCTTTGTATGAAAATCCCTATGTATTATAATTGCCAGACCTGAAATAACAAGCACTTTTCACCTATTGTGTCCCCCCATTTCCTTGTAGATTGTAAGCTTGCGAGCAGGGACCTCACTCCTAATGTCACTGTTTTAAATTGTCTTAACCTGTATTGAATTTATTGTTTGTACATGTCCCCGCTTAATTGTAAAGTGCTGCGGAATATGTTGGCGCTATATAAATAAAATATATTATTATTATTGTTCCTGATCTCAGGATATTGGCTTTTACTTTAGATAAATCTGTGCTGCACTTTATGTACATGGTCAGTAGTGACCCGGCTCTCTCTGCTCCGATTCTATCTTCAGTCAGTATAGGAGCAGTGTGGTTGTACCCTATCAGCTGGGTCTCCTCAGAGCTCCTATAGTTCATCAGAACAAGCTTGTAATAACTAAGCAGTGCTGTGCTGTGTTTGTTACCGGCTCTACTGATGCATATGGCAGAAGATAATCACTTGCCATATGCACCAATAGATGCAACATTTACAGCTTCACGTCACTGATTAATCAGCAGCCGGTAACAAACACAGCTCAGCTCTGCTATTACAAGCCCTGCCCCTGTAGCGGGATTGTCTCTTATGTTAATGACTGATGATCTTCTAGATCTTGCCTTGGACATAATGTGACGACCTCTCACAGTCCGGGCCCCCAGTGTCGCCCCCTCCTGGCCATGTGTCGTCATTACACCCCAGCTCCCCGGCCTTTTAAGGGTTAATCCAGATGTCACTTCTGTATCCGCCATCAGAAGACACACTCCACATTTCCCAGTTTTAAAAAAAGTTAAATATGCCTTATTACGGTAATCTCTGCCCTCTTCACCTCTTCCCTGGCTGTTTCGGGCAGGATTGTCGCTGACAGAGGCTGAGCTGCCATCACTTGGATATTTTTGGCCACTATCCGCCATTGTTACGGTTGCCAGGCAACACAGGAGACCAGTATATAGCAGTATCGCCTGTGAGACAACTACAACTCCCAGCATGCCCTGACTGCCTGCAGGTGAGAGTGGTAGTGTTTGCCGCTCCCTCTTCCCGGCCCTTGTTCCCCCTCCTGCACTCACCGCCGCCGTGGCCAGGCTGTGCATGTCTGGGGGCCGCCTTCAGGCTCTCCACCGTCTTCTCCCGCTCCGTCCGCCCCTCCACAACAACCCGGAACCCCGCCTCCTTAACGTAACATGCGCACGTGACCGACGTCCCCGGCACCCGGATGTGACGTTATCAGAAAGCGCCTCTGGTCAGGAACCTCTCAGAGGGAGGAACTCCTGTATATACGTCATCAGAGTGAGCGGCGCGGTGACGTCAGACGCAGATTGCGTCGCCTCGTTCCTGACGCTGGGTTCTGCGCTAGGAGGTTCCCGCCAAATCGTGTGTGTAGTACGTGTGAGGAGCTGAAGTGTCCGACAGCCGGGCGGAGGGAGCCCGCGGACGGTGAGTGTCTGCCGGCGGAGGAGGGCGCCATGGGGCGGAGGCCTTGTCGTCGTGTCCGCGGTGCCGGCCGCTATGTCCGCTTGCTGCGGGGCTCAGGCGGGCGCCGGTATCGGGCGGCGTCCTGTCACCGTCCCCTCCCGTGTTACTGCAGCCTCTGGGGGCACTACAGGTAGCAGCAGGCCTGAGGATTAACCCCTTCATGTGGTGCAGTATTCTTGCTCTTTCCCGGCCCCGCAGCCAGAAAGCTACAGCTGGGCTCTGTTCACACTGTGGAATTGGAGCAGTTCTTTTACGCAGTGTTGACAGGAAAAAAAAAAGTTTCCATGTGTATTCACAGCATTTACTAGAAAGTGCAGAACCCGCTGCCGGGCTGAAAACCGCGCAGGAACTCCAGCTGTGTGTGAATGAGCCGGCGGGAGCTCACTGTGCTGCGTCTGCTGAGTATTTTCTGCACTAAATGTGCTGCGTGTGAACGTGCCCGAGGGGCGACAAGTGTTTGCCCGGACCCGGGGTGCACGACACTTCCTGATTCTCTCTGTGAGGTAAAACACAATCCTAAATATGTAACAAAATGTAGTTACTTGCAGGAAGCAGCAGCTGCGATCCCGCTGTGCTGTCTGTATCCTCTCCTGTGTCCCCCGCCCAGGAGATGTGGTACGATCAGACCATGTACCTGCACTGTGAGACCCGACCATTACACAGCACACAGCAGGGGACATGTATAAGATTATCTCCGCTCAGGAATCACATCCAATTGTGGAAGTTATTATTCCATGATCTCCTGATTAGTGAACTGTGTTCACTAATGGTGAGAATAAGCTTGATTATTTTATGGGGGGGCGATCAGATCAGCTGTCATGTGCCGGAAAAGGTGCGGGCTCGTCGCCGGAGCCCGCACCAAGCGGCGAGACGTCCAATGACGGACTCTGCCTGACATTGGACATTAAGGAGTTAATTTTGGTCTCTTCCATATAGTGCTCACCATTGAAGTTCCCGCTGCACTGTGTTTACAGCAGCAATGTGATGACCTCAGCAAACCTCTGCACGTCAGTGTGGGGAGCTGATGAGCGCTGCTCTGTACCTGACCTGGCGTTTAATTGTATTTGCATATATAAGGCTTGAATAAATTTGAATATAGGAAAATCTCCACAGGCCACATGTTTTGCAGGTGGGGGTTAGTCACAGCTTCCATCAATATTTGTCAGCGCCAGACCTGCCATGTCATTTACTGCCTTTAGTCCAATATTCGGAGATAATTGAGTCTGCAAATCACAAGATCTCTGCAACCATCGATTGGCTGCAGCGGTCAGGAGATAGAACACTGAGAGATAGCCGCAGGCACTCCTATTGGGGGTGGTGCGCAAGTAGGTGCCCAAACCGTATATCCTTGTAAAACAACTTGGCACACACGTGATTCAAATGCAAGGTGTGATTTTAATATAAGAGAGTACATACACAGGACGTTTCGGTCATAATAGACCTTCTTCAATGTACCTCTCTCAAAGAGATGATGAATGGATAAACGGGCGAATAACCCCTTAGATAATCCGGTGACAATTGAGTCAATCTGTGTGCTTGTACCGCACTACTGATCTCCTTTCCTGGACGCGGTATCCACCGCTCGTCCTGAGTGGATACCGCGTCCAGGAAAGGAGATCAGTAGTGCGGTACAAGCACACAGATTGACTCAATTGTCACCGGATTATCTAAGGGGTTATTCGCCCGTTTATCCATTCATCATCTCTTTGAGAGAGGTACATTGAAGAAGGTCTATTATGACCGAAACGTCCTGTGTATGTACTCTCTTATATTAAAATCACACCTTGCATTTGAATCACGTGTGTGCCAAGTTGTTTTACAAGGAGATAGAACACGTCATCAGAGATGCATCCTAGTAACTTGCTGCAGTGGTCTTGTGATGTGCTATCGGAGCAGACCTCCAGAGTGGCCTGTACTGTATTTGTGTGGCTGCTGGAAGGAGAGTCTTCCTCCGTGTGTTATTTTAAAGCCTTCAATGCCTTAATTTTTTTTTTTTCTAACTATTATTTTGGTGTCTTGACAGCCCCTTAAAGGGGGTTTCCACTACTAGGACATCCCCTTCTTCAACTAGATGTTCGCCCCCTATGAAATAATAAAGCCCATACTCCCCTCCTGTGCCGGCGTCGTTCCAGCGGTGTCAGCACTTGTGGTCTCGGGGCTGTGATATGCTGGAATGACAAGTGGTTCCCAGTCAGCGCTGGTGTAACTGTCTCCGCCTTCTGTCAAACTGAACATGAAGAGGAAGTCAGAATCTTCTTTTCATGTTCAGTTTGTCCGAAGGCGGAGACAGTGACACCAGCCCTGATTAGAGCGAGTACCGACACCACGGGAGCGTTGCCAGTACGGGAGGTGAGAATAAGCTTGATTATTTTATGGGGGCGAACATTTAGTTTTAAGGAGGGGCTATCCTAGTAGCGAACAACCCCTTTAAAGTAAATCAGATTTTACTTTTACCCATATATGTATTTTATCAGCTTGTATTTTTTTCTCTGCTCCTTTTTCTTTAATCTTCTTACATTTTGACTTTTCCCATTAGGCCATCATTTTTTTTTTTTTCTGGAGGGGTCACCTACCTTAATCAGAAATGGCTGCTGCACTGTCTTTGCACGGCTCAATCCGTATACACTGCCTGAATATGGGGACGTCAAAATGGAAGGAAGGCAAGTGTGAGGTCATCGAAAAGGACAACAAGTTCACCCTTGTCATAAATTTCAATGCCGGTGGGGTGCCATCCAAATTTCAGGTTTGTCTTATGCTACCTATTCACTGACAGCAAGCAGATGCTTTAATTCTTCCTGGTGTATTAACTTTTTTTTTTCCTCTTAATCATCGCCTGCACATCTGGTAATTGGTGACATTTGGTATTTGCAACACTTTTTTCGACTCTTTGCGCAGGTTCTGGCACTTGGAACTTTGTTTTCCAAGAAGCGGGTGTGTGTTTTTTTGTTTTGTTTTTTTTTTAATTTTTTTTTTTTCCCTTGTCCTTTCTTCCAAGAACCACAGCCTTTTCCCTTTTTTTTTTTTTTTTCTTCTCCTTTCTTCCAAGAACCACAACCTTTTCCCTTTTTTTTTTTTTCTGTCAACATAGACGTATGAAGGCTTGTTTTTTGTGTGGTGAGCTGACAGTGTTTACTTACTTATATAGGTTGAAAAAAAACAGGATCCATCAAGTTCAACCTTTCTCCACCACTTATACATTTTGTCACTAAATTACTGTAACTATAACCCTCAATGTTATGTGCTGAGCTTTGAGACCATTATTATCTCTCATCTGCAGCTTAATCAGAACATCAAAAATATTGTCCTGCGGCCAGTGGGGGGTAAACAGTCACGGCTTCTGCTTACTATGAAAGATTCCAGTTCTCTCACTATTGACAAGGTCCTGAGCAAAGAGGCCGAGCAGCTGAAACATCTCTTGGAGTTCATTAACCAAGAAAAGGCACAAATTGGTGAGAACCCTCATTGTGTCTGCATGTCACTAATGATACGTAAAGTCTACAGCTTTTTTTATTTGCTCGCCAGTGTTAGTTTTATACTGACAGAAGCGCCATAGAGCTCTCTGTTAGGGTAGACTTTTTAATATGAGTTTCGGTATAATTGGCACCTCCCAGACCATTTCTTTAATCCTATGTTTTATCAGCGAAACCCACACAAGGGTCCGCAAGCTTCGGAGGCATCCTGGGTAACAGAAGTATTCACAGAGAGAGCATCAGACCACTGACTAACAACAGAAGCCAGGTAAAAGATTCACACGAGTACTACTGGTGTATTTTTCCATCTGTATTAGGACTAGAAGTTTGTGACTGACTGTGGGTGGATCGACCCTGACGTGCCAAGTTGAATTTTCTTTTTCTCTATCCCCTTGATGGCACCACGGAGAGAGGGGTCCGCCCCCAGGGACAGGAAACCTACAGGTGAAAAAGGGCGTACCTCTCTCCCACATCAGTTGGTTTCCTGTCCCTGATGGGGAACCTACAGCACGTACCTGAAGAATTCTTCGTGGTATTCCAGGGGCTGGTCCAGTCGGTTCTTGATAGGGGGCGCCCTGTCACGGCTGCATCGAGCGGGTTTTTCTCTCCCCTTTTCTCCCTTCCCTGAAGCACCACCGCTGGGGTCGGCGGGCCTCGTGGGCGAGTGGGGGGGGGGGGGGGACAGTGAAAAGGATCAAGTCTGCCTTCCCCACGGGGGAAAAAAAAAAAAAAAGGGGTAGGAAGGGGCTGGTGGCGGCGGTCACCAAAATAGCCCTGTACCATGGCACAACGACGACATGGAGGTAGCGGTGGCTACCTTTCCATAAGCCCCAGACAAAACTGGGAGGCAGGCGACCGGGTGTCGCATGGGACCGCTGTGACGCCGGCGCCATTACCGCCCGGACCGGGGCAGGCGCAGGCAAAGGAACGCTATGGCGCGCGCGCGGGTGTCCCCGCTTATATCTTCCCCTATGTGGGGCCGGCGATCCGGGAAAACCGGAAGTCAGGCGGGCGCATGCGCAGATCGCCACTTCCGGCGTCGGCGGCGCAACAGATTAAAAATGAACGCTCCCAGGCGGGAGAATGTGGTTAATTCAAATCTCCGGTGCACTAAACAAGTGCGGAGGCCACTATGAGCGACAACGAGCAGCAGGATGCGCATGAAGTTGTTCAGCTATCTCCTGAGCAAGCGCAGGTACAGCGGCACCAGCACTCACAGCATCAGCGCAAGGGAAACTCTTCCTCTCTACAGTGCAGCAGCAGCGGACGCTCAGAGTCACAACACAGCCGGGGTTCTGCAAAGACCACACGACCTGTGACGAATCCAGCAGTGGACACAGTCCCCAGGCCCGAGACGGTATCTCTTATCCGCGGGGGGTGAGTGATCTACGTGAAAGTGCTGAATTTAATACGGGGTTACTCTTTCTCCTAGGGAAGGAAATGCGCAGGCAAATCTAAGCACAGAGTATGTGCTATATGTTCAGAGGAGCTGCCTTCGTCTTGGGAGAAGAAACTGTGCAGCTCTTGCATAGAGAAGATGATTCAGGAGGAATCCCCAGCATTTGCCTCAGACCTTAAGTCGTTAATAAGAAGTCAGGTGGAGATTGCCCTTAAAAGCATTAAAACCACAAAGAAAAAACACAAAACAAGTCATGGTTTCCCTGAATCTAGTGCGGACGAGTCAGAAAGCGAGCTATCTGACTCTAGTGATTCATCAGCCTCTGATACCTCTTCGTTATCCTCAGAAGGGGGACGCAGTTGCTTCCCTATCGAGGAGACAGACGCCTTAGTGAAGGCCGTCAGAACGACGATGGGTCTGGTAGATGAACGGCCTAAAAGAACAGCGCAGGACATAATGTTCAGCGGTTTGGAACAAAAGAAAAGAGCATTCCCAATAAATGAAAAAATTCACTCTCTAATTAAGAGAGAATGGAAAAAGCCAGACAAAAAAGTTCTCCTGACTCCCAAAAGGAAGTACCCTTTCGATGACCCAGCCTGCTCATCCTGGAGTAAGGCACCAAAATTAGATGTGGCCATAGCAAAGGCCTCTAAAAAGTTCGCCCTGCCCTTTGAGGACATGGGTACCTTAAAAGACCCAATGGACAAAAAAGCTGAGACTTTCTTGAAAAACTCCTGGGAAGCGGCAGGGGGTGGACTAAAACCAGCCATCGCGGCCACCTGCACGGCCCGCGCCCTAATGGTATGGCTCGAGCACTTGGATTCTCAATTAAAGGGAAAAGTCTCAAGAGAGACAATTCAAAATTTGTCTGTGATGAAAGGTGCGGCAGCCTTTTTGGCTGACGCATCGGTAGATTCGGTTAGACTAGCAGCCAGGTCAGCCTCCTTCTCAAACGCCGCAAGACGTGCCCTGTGGCTAAAATGCTGGCCAGGGGATCTGCAAACGAAAACGAGACTATGCTCGATACCTTGCGAAGGCGAATTCTTATTTGGATCAACGTTAGACGATATCCTCGACAAAGCCGGGGATAAGAATAAATCTTTTCCCGGATTCCCCAACCAGTCTTACAGGCGTCCCTTTCGGAACAGAAAGTTCATGCGGAGGAGACCTCCAAAAGGGAACAAAGAGGCATGGGAAGACAAAAGAAGTAAGAACAGGGGATCTTTGTTCAACAAAACCACTCCCGATAATAAGAAAACACAATGAAGGTATTCCGCGGGTCGGAGGGAGACTAGCCGGTTTTCTTCCAGCCTGGGAAAAAATTTCAAACAGTCCCTGGATATTAGGCATAATACGAGAAGGGCTCAAACTAAAATTCCGCGTTCCCCCCCCCCAACAATTCCTTCATGATAACACCGCAGAGACAATCGCAAGAACAGTCAGCTCTCCAGGAAGAAATTTTGAGTTTAATCCAGAAGGGAGTCTTACAGGAAGTCCCACACCAGGAAAAAGGCATGGGCTTCTACTCCCCCCTCTTCCTTCGAAGGAAACCAGACGGATCGTACAGGACGATCATAAATCTCAAAAAATTAAACAGTTTCCGCGAAATTCCACACTTCAAAATGGAGACAATAAAATCTTGCGTGAAAATACTCTTTCCCTTGTGTTTCATGACTGTTCTAGACTTGCGAGACGGATATTACCATGTGCCGATCCACAGGGATCATCAAAAGTATCTAAGACTAGCAGTGAATATCCAGGGGGAAGTGAAACACTACCAATTTCGGGCCCTCCCCTTCGGGTTAGCTATCGCACCTCGGGTGTTCACGAAAATAATGTCAGAAGTGATGGCTCACATACGGGAACAGAACATCCTGATAGTTCCCTATCTGGACGACCTCCTTGTAGCAGGGACCTCATTCCAACATTGCAAACAACAGTTGGATTTGGTCATGTCTTCTCTGTCGAGGCTAGGTTGGCTACTGAACCTTCCAAAATCCAGAGTAGTCCCTTCTCAGGTATAGGAGTACTTAGGGATAGTCCTGGACTCGACCACACAAATGTGCTACCTTCCTCAAGGGAAGATTCAAAAAATGACACCGGCTGTGTTACAGTTGTCGACATCCCCAGTCACCACTCTCAGAAAAGCGATGTCCCTGCTGGGCTCCATGACAGCCTGCATCCCGGCCGTACAGTGGGCACAGTGTCATACCCGGGACCTACAATGGGAGACTTTAAATTCAAGCCTATATCTGGGCGGAAATTTAGACGGGCAATTAAGTATATCATCAACTACGATACACTCCCTAGGATGGTGGGCAGACCCAGTAAATTTTACCAAGGGGGTCCCTTGGGCACTACCGACGGAGAAAGTCCTAACGACGGATGCAAGCCCCTGGGGGTGGGGAGCACATGTAGACGATCAAGTGGCACAAGGGAATTGGAGCAAAAATCAAGAGCTAGTCTCATCAAATATGAAAGAACTGTTAGCGGTAAAGCTCGCCCTAACACACTTTCTAAAACTCCTTCGCTCTCACCACGTAAAAATCTTCTCAGACCACCAGGTAGTGGTAGCATATCTAAACCACCAAGGGGGTACCAGGTCGCGAGCACTGATGGAGGAAACTCAATCCATCTTTCATATAGCAGAGCACAATCTGAAGTCCTTAACAGCTCTCTACATAAAAGGCTCGGAAAATCAAACTGCAGACTTCCTCAGCAGGACACGCTTAAAACAGGGGGAGTGGGAGCTAAAGCAATCGGTGTTCAACCAGATCGTAAAACGTTGGGGAAAGCCAGAAATAGACCTATTTGCGGACAGTCAAAACCGGAAAGTAAAAATGTTCTGCTCAATCGATCCCCGGGGGGGCCCAGTAGCTCTGGACGCCCTTACAATCCCCTGGAACTATCGTCTCGCCTACGCGTTCCCTCCAATATCCCTCATCCCCCTAGTTCTGAGGAAAATTCGGGAGGAGGGAGCAACAGTGATAGTAATAGCTCCATTTTGGCCCCGCAGGATATGGTTTTCTTGGCTAAGAAAAATGTCCATAGAAAGCCCGTGGGTTCTACCGGACACTCAGAATCTGTTATCCCAGGGTCCAGTGTTTCACCCCAGTGTAAAAAGCCTACACATGACAGCTTGGCTTTTGAAAGGAAGCTACTAAGTGATAAAGGTTTCTCACCTAATCTAGTGTCCACGTTATTACAGAGTAGAAAACTCGTAACCACCAGAATATATGGGAAAGTGGAAAAAATTTATGTCGGTATCAGGCGCGCACCCATCTGGGGAAATCCCAATAGAGAAAATTCTTGAGTTCCTGCAGAGGGGATTGGAGAAAGGTTTGGCTACGAGTACTCTAAAGGTTCAGGTAGCAGCCTTAGGAGCTTTGTATAATCATGATCTAGCCAGAAACCGATGGATCATGAGATTCATTAAAGCCTCGGGTAGATCAAGGCCTATCCCTCTCCATAACACTCCTCCATGGGACCTAAACCTTGTTTTAAATGCTCTGACCAAACCTCCCTTTGAACCCCTGGCAGACGCGCCCCTAAAGATCATATCTCTAAAAACCACACTCCTAGTGGCCCTAACCTCGGCCCGTCGTGTCAGTGATATACAAGCATTATCCGCGTGTCCTCCCTTTACTCAAATCCTCGACGACAGAGTCATTCTTAAAACTGACCCGGCTTACCTCCCTAAAATCGCGTCACAATTTCATAGGACACAAGAGATCTCTTTGCCCTCATTTTGTCCCAACCCCAAAAATGAGGGGGAAAAACACTGCATACCCTAGATGTAAAAAGATGCCTGGTCCAATATCTATCAGCCACTAGGGAGTGCAGGAAGGATAGGGCTCTGTTTGTCTGCTTCCAGGGTCCACGGAAGGGACAGAAAGCATCGAAAGCCACGTTAGCAGGGTGGATAAGAGATGCCATCGCTCTATCCTACTCATCCGGTGGGACGGCCATCCCGGAGAATATAAAGGCTCACTCAACCAGAGCAGTGGCGTCATCCTGGGCGGAGAGAGCTGGCGCTTCGATACAACAGATATGTAGAGCGGCCACTTGGTCTTCCAAATCCACATTTTTCAAACATTACCGTTAAGACTTGACCTCCTCTGATCTCACCTTTGGGCGAAGGGATCTAGAGGCAGTGGTCCCTCCCTAAGAGTTACAATCTATGCAAATCTCTCCGTGGTGCCATCATGGGGATAGAGAAAATTGTAGTTACTTACCGATAACGGTATTTCTCTGATCCCATGATGGCACCCGTATATTCCCTCCCTTTTCACACAGGTGTGCACATTATAATGTACTAATAATTAGCTTTAGTCACGGTGCCCCTGTTAAGTTAAATTGGTTAAGTTTAATTTGTACAAATATTGAGTTGCAGCTGAAGTTCTGTATAAGGCTCTGTAAACCAACTGATGTGGGAGAGAGGTACGCCCTTTTTCACCTGTAGGTTTCCTGTCCCTGGGGGCGGACCCCTCTCTCCGTGGTGCCATCATGGGATCAGAGAAATACAGTTATCGGTAAGTAACTACAATTTTTTTAGCAACCTGAAAAGCAGAAGGCCGCTGTATCCTTGCTAGGACAAACAGCACTTGAAATGTTTTTTTTTTTTTTTTTTTTTTCTATAATTCAGTTTTTTATTCATGTCCACATGTAGCAGAAAAAATATTAATCATGGCAAAAATTTGTGGTGACTCTGCAGATAGAAATACATTCAATACACATTTTATTCCAGCTATATTACAAGGGCTACAATCCATTCTTTCAGTCCGTATCAGAAACGTCACCGTTTTTGTCAATCTGTATGTTGTGCTCAAAGTAAAATAGAAAAATAGTTGAATGAAATTTTATCATAATATCCCAGGCTTATAGTTACTATATCTTTTAGTTTTCTCAATCTCCTACTGTTACATTTTTAAGACTCCAACCAAGAGAGTGGGCTTTGATGGCAAAGATGAAACTCCAGTTAAAAAGCCGCTCAACAATAATGGAAGAATCCCAGGAAAAACCTCACCAAAGAGCATTCTTCCGAGCCGGAATACGCCCATGACCTCGACTCCACATAGGACAGGCTTAATGGAAACCAGGTACTTACTGAGCCAGTTCTGTATGGTTCTGACTTGGGATGTTGTCCTGTTATATCGTTAGTATTGCTTACTGAATCTAAGGCAAGTTATTTCAACACCGCATGAGTAATATAGTAGCCACCTTCTTTTTTTGGGTGGGTGGAGGGCATCGCTGCAGTTAGATGACTTGGGTTTATCCCGAGTCAACTTAAACTATTTTTCAAACTCACAGGAGTGAAAAAAGGAAGCGATTACTGTCAAGTCCAGAGATTGAAGATTACCCTAAAGAGAATGATTCTTCTACGTATGTTGCGGTTGCACACTTGGGTTATCGGGCTGTTGGGCGTTTAGGCTCTTATTTTTTGTCTGTCTGTCTTCTAATTCATTTAGCTTTTTATTTAATATATATATATATATATATATATATATATATATATATATATATATTATTAATTTGTGTAATTGCGACTAATAATGTTGATGGACCGTTTCAATTCCATTTGTCAAGCTCCATTGATTGCAGGACATTCCCAGCTGTCATCCATTATTGTGAGGTCACTGTCTATTTGGCATGGTCAGATATGCATAAATCGAATAGACTGGATACTCAACTTTACTCTATAGACGACATTTGTGATTTTGCTAATATGGCTGTACGGAGCTTGGGCTTGGGCCTGGGTCATGGATGGACATGCATGATACGTTTTTTTTTTTTGGTTTTTTTTAAGTTTGCAATGTTTAGATTAAGGGTCTGCTCACAAAAATCCACAACGCTGTGACTGGTCTCTTGTGTAAAGGACACCAGCGTAACCTGATAGACCCGACTAACTTATTGGCTCTGTCTGGTTCTGCCAAGGTGTTCTTCATCTTGTGCGGGACCTCAGACCTGAGCGAGTGGCCTGCAAGTTATCCACAATTGTGGTAAGTATAATTTAACTACCCCTTTTATGTGCCACCCTGCTGTCTGAACTTTTAAGGGTAATGGATGAAAAAACTGTAGCATCACATGTTTTTTTCCTGTATTATCTTTAAGATATCCATCGTAGCGCCTGCAGTCCGACCATAATTTTTCAACCGTTTGCAGGGTGAGAAAGGCCCTTTAAATTTTACTTGCATTTAAGAAAGTCAGTGGTTTAGCCTGATAAATTGATGGTGAATAGTGATGAGCGAGTGTACTCATTGCTTGAGATTTCCTGAGCACGCTCGGATGTCCTCCGAGTATTTTTTTAGTGCTTGGAGATTTAGTTTTCTTCGCCGCAGCTAAATGATTTACAGCTTCTAGCCAGTATACGTACATGTGGGGGTTGCCTGGTTGCTAGGGAATCTCCACATGTATTTATGCTGGCTAACAGATGTAAATCATTCAGCTGAGGAGAGGAAAACTAAATCTCTGAGCACTAAATAATACTCGGACGACACCCTAGCGTGCTCGGGAAATCTTGAGCAACGAGTATACTCGCTCATCACTAATTCTGGACTATCCATATCGGACACATTAAGGGCAAACATAAACCACAAATACTGGTAGCCCTTGGGAGTTAAATAGTCAGAATAGGCTGGTTGCGGACTCGCCTGAAAAGTTGATGTAACGTCATGTGTGGATGGCTTCTATCATGGACATTTTGGCTTTTTACCATCTTTTTGGACATCCGTGAACAGCTCCATTCTCCTTCAGCTCGCGTGATGTAACTGCACAAATTCTACACGCCGCATACAAGTATCTCAGAGGTTGTGTTTGCACGGTCATCTGTCCTCATAAACTCTGCAGGCTTGCCCTTATCTAATTTTTCCACCCCCTATATTTAGATTTGGATCCACTAATATACGTATTGCATTTTTTTTTGTCTCTTTTTTGCAGCACCAACAAAACATTAAATGATCCCAGCCGCAAATTTCTCAACAGCAGCCGCGAGAAACGGCTGAATGTGAAGCAAGCAGAAGAAAATCGGCCAGGTAAATGTGTCTTGATTTCTTTTTTTTTTTTTTAGTCCCCTCAGGCGTCATAGATGCAATATTTTTGCATTACCCAAAGACTAGTCGCTTGTCACATCTGTACTGGCGTCTGCTTTAATGCTGTTTTTGCCAGGGAAAATTATTCATCCGACATTGTCAGAATTGTATGTTTCCTATTTATTTTTAGCTAATGTGTATGGATCATAGTTGTGCACTAAAGGCACATGGGCAGACAACCATTTATATATTTAGTAGGATAGTATAATTTTATTCTTGGACAGTTGCTGGGTAATCCTGGTACATGGACTGGTAGAGGACCGTACTGCACCTGTACTTTCAGGCCACAATTGAGGTTGTGTGTACTAGTCGTTAACAGTCCGCGACTACAGTTATTTAGTTCCATCTGTCCATTATTATTTTTTTCTTCATTAGTACGACAATGTTTGTTGTTTACCATAGAGATGCATAAGTCTGCAGTAAGTAAACTAGGAAAATTTTCATCAACACCTAATGCAAAATTGCTTCATGTTTATGAAGTTAGTCTTTACGGTTCACTGCAGAAAGGTTTCACTTTTGTTAATTGACGTGTGTAATGATCTCTATCTGGATATTGATTCTTAATGTGGTTTCTTTTTTTTCTTTTCTAAAGGTTTAATGTCGCTGCAGTCTTCATCCTTTTACAGCAGCCGGTTGACCTCAAAAGATTATTCTGCAGGAAATTCATGTCCAGAGAGGTATTTCTCACTTTCTAATAGTGTCTTTCATCATTTAAAGGGTTTTTTTTTTTTCTCTTCCCTCTTACAGTACTTTCTAGAGATGGGAGAATGGACATCTCTAAAACAGGACTCATTCATTGGCCAAAGTTTGTAATCTGACAACTGGAATGGAGAACTCCCGACATTCCTGGATCCTCTGATTAGCCAGGCTGGCGAAACATTTATCATGTCGCGATAATGATGATGATGCATCAGCCCGGCTAATCAAGAGGAGCCAGGAATGCTGGGAGGTAAGGAAGATTCACATCCTTGTGTCCAGTGGTCAAAGATTATTGAACTTGGCAGATTGACCAAAGTCCTGATAATTGATTCTTCCATCTCTTGCACTTTCAAATGCAACAGATTTTTGCTGACTTTTTTCCATAAATGTGAAAAGTTGATTCTGTAAAATGTGTGGTTTTATTTTTCTGTAAAAAAAAAAAAAAAAAAAAAAATTGTGTTTTTTTTTTTTTTTTGACTGTGGGACACACCTTACTTACAGGATGCACCATATTTAGTACAAGTTTTAGGAGAAATGTTGGGACACAATATCTCTCACTAATCCCCTAGGGTAGAATTGGGAGGTAACAAGAGGATTTTCTCCTACACCTCATTGGGGGACACAGACCGTGGGTGTATGCTGCTGCCACTAGGAGGCTGACACTAAGTGATACAAAGAAAGTGATCTTCTCCTCTGCAGTATACAGCCTCCTGCTGGCTCTCAGCTAACCAGTTCTTGCTTAGTGTCTGTAGGAGGCACATGGGTCTGGTTCAGACCCCAACATTATTTTATTTTTTTACTTTTCTGAAAATTTTCATTTTTTAAGTAACGGAGTGAAGGGGGCGACGGATCCTTTCAAGGTTCCGATCTCCCCCGAATCATCAACAGGCGAGCACAGCGAGTATACCTCCCTGTACCCTCTCCTGCGACGTGGGAAGCCATGCCTGAGCTCACTTCAGGGGCGACGGTTCCTTCATGGTCCCGATCTCCTCACACCAGCAGCAGGCGACCACATGGAGTGTCGCCTCCACATATCCTCTCCTGGAGCCAGGCCTAATGCCGGACAACTGGCCCTGTCCACCCGGGGGCTGAACTCCGTGGATGTACAGAGGCCCCTCTCTGTGGCGTCCGAGCAGCCCCCACTGTTCCACCACTGTGAAAGCGGATGGTACAAGGAGGCGGACGGTTCCTCTCCACCTCCCTAACAAAGGGATGGTGGATTGGGGTTTATCCCTGCACCGTCCACGCTGCAATACTTGACCTGCAGCAGAACAGTAGAGTGCACGTGCTTTCCTCGGCGCTGAAACCCAGTCACCGCGGCGGCTCCATGCCGGGACGTGCACCGATGGGGAGTGGATCCAGTCAGCGGTGGCCTCTGCAGTGGGATATTCACACGCTGACAGGCAGCCTCAGCTTCCCTGTGGCCCACCTCCCTGAGGAAACGCATCGGCCGGCAGCAAAAATGTAGCCCCCGGCTTCGGCCGATGTGTAGGCCGCATCCCGGAAGTGGCGCCCTAAGGGCAGCTCCACCCACCTTTTCTGGCGCTTCTTCCCTAGCACGGGAGCGATCGCTTCCCTCGGCAACGCTGGTATTGCTCACGCCGGCTGCAGAAATTTAGGCCCCGGCTTGGACCTATTCATGAAAGTCACGAGGCTCGCTCCACCCACATAGCGTCTGGCTCCATCCCCCAAATTGGCGCCTCTCGCTCTCTGCGAGACTTTACCACCTCTGCAACTCCCAGTGGCCATCTTGGTCCACCCTGCCAGTGCACGCACACACACACGCACGCTATGGTTTTGCATTAAAGGGGCACAACGACTTTGCAACCGAGTAAGGCTTCTTTCACACTTCAGTTGTTTGGCGGCAGTCTGCTCCGACATAGTGACGGATCCATCACAATTGTTGAGAAAACTGTTCTAACGGATCCGTTTTTTTGACGGATCCGTTACTTGGGGGTTGTCTGAGAAAGTATCTACTTTTTGGAGCATGCGCAATTGAAAAAGCGGATTGGGGCGACGGATCCGCCAAAATGACGGTCACGACGGATCCGTCGCCCATAGGCGGCCATTCTATGGAATGGTGGACGCGATGGATCCGTCGTGAACCGCCATTTCGGCGCAGACAAAAAATGTTATAATGTCCGTCAATGTCTAGATGATGTCTGCCAAATCTCGACGGATCCGTCGCATGGCGGATGGAACGGACGACCATCCGCCACAATCCGTCGCTAATGCATGTCTATGGGAAAATAGCGGATCCGCCAAAAAATAAAAATGGCGGATCCGCTATTTGATGAAAATGGCGGATTCAAACTGACGCCAAAAGACTGAAGTGTGAAAGAGGCCTAAGGAAGTACTGCATAAAGGTACATGACCAGTATTCCCTAGTCTTAAAGGGAACCTGTCACCTGAATTTGGCGGGACCAGTTTTGGGTCATATGGGCGGGGGTTTCGGGTGTTTGATTGATATTGCCTTGCGCAGGCGTGTACTCCGGTGGACAGAGAATAAACTTCAATCCAATATTGCGGCCAGCATGCAGCCAGCGGGTAAGGAAAGGGTGAATCAAACACCCGAAAACCCCGCCCATATGACCCAAAACTGGTCCCGCCAAATTCAGGTGACAGGTTCCCTTTAAAGGCACACAGGACCCATATTCCCTGGTCTTAAAGGCACATGACCAGTATTCCCTGGTCTTAAGGGCACAACCAGTATTCCTATTCATTGAGTCCATGATGTCTACACATAATCAATAGTCCTCAATGAATATTTGCTGCCTGTCTTTTGCTATATTGGAATTGTTCATATCTATATTTATATTCATCTGTATTCATATCTTTTTCGTGGTCCTGATACAGATTTGTACATATGTCATCTTTAGGTCATATTTGTGATATCTTGGTGTTTCTGCTGCTACACATTGAATTTTGCTTCTTTTTTATGTATTGAGTGATCTTTTTTGTCTTCAGGCGTTGTCCTCTTACATCGAAGTTATTTTGGGCTAGGATATAGCGTCATTAGGCTTCCTAGTTTGTTATATTTGCCAGTCTGTTTTGCCCTCATTGATAATGGTGTCTGTTACACCATTGACTTACTGCGCATGCGCTACGGTGACTCCGCCCTCTGACGCCGCTGACCGCCCGGTATTAGATTGCATGGGGCCCCATGTGTGTCTTCTCCTGTGTGAGGCATGGTGCGTGCGTCGGTGGTGGGTGGATCGACCCTACCGCTTGTTTACTTTTTTTTCACTCTATGCGCATTGTGTGTATGTGTCGGCATGGTTACCGGCACATACTTCCGGGGTTATGTTTATCTTCTACTTCCGGTGGCCAATGATATTTAAACTCGCTGATGGCACTTTGTGTCACGCCCCCTGAGGAAGGAGAGTGTCCGAAACGTGCGTCACAGACCACGGTGACCCCCATATCTGCACCGCTTCTAAGGTAATGCCCATTCCATTGGCTATCTATATGTCCCTCAGTGGGAGAAACTTTTTTCAAAACTGCATTGCCTTTGTCTGATAATTTGACAGTTTTATCTCTACTGATGAGTTGCATCTTCATTATTGGCAGATATGTTCACAATCTATATAGATTTCTCCCCCTGACTAGCTTGTGTTATGGGGAAGGGTAAATGTACCACTATTTAATTTATTTTGATTGATGTGATAGGTGGTTGCCTTGTTCTGTGCACTCCTGTTGCAGTTGTAGTTTTTCACAGTGGTTGCACTTTTTGTGGTGCACCTCTTTCACCTGTTATATTTATTGTTCAGATAAAGAATTTTCATATTTTTACATTTATGGACTGTATGGTCGTCTCTTTTGGCTTGTTTGCCTCTTTGCTTCTTGATCTAGTTTAGCGACCAGTCCATTACGCATTGTCCAATATTTCTTTGATCAGCGGTTAATTATTATTACTTTGGTATAGTATAGTATATTTTCCTGAAACACTTGTCATGCTGATCTTTTCTCCTTCGCCACATTGAGGGACACATGACCATGGTGTTATGCTGCTGTCACTAGGAGGCTGACACAAAGTTGAGACAAAAAGTTAGCTGCTCCCCTGCAGTATACACCCTCGTGCTGGCTTCCAGAGACCCAGTTCAAGCTTAGTGTCCGTAGGAGGCACACTGGGTCTGCTATTCAGACCAGAACTTTTACCCTTTGGACTTAACCTTTCTACCCGGACGAAGGGGCGACGGAACCTTTCAAGGCTCCGATCTCCCCGAACCTACAACAGGCGAGCACAGGAGTGTTACCTCTCCGTATCCTCTCCTGCGACGTGGGATACACTCGTTTACCTGGTTTAAGAGACCCCTCCCTTACAGGGGAATCCTCGGCCATCGGAGGTACGGTCATCCAAAAAACGGATCCGCACTACCTCTCCTCCTGAGCATTCACCATGCCATTCAGCCTCTGGTAGCTCCACTTCTCGCTCACCCTCTCCAGGGGTTTGCAGCGATCATGACTGAGTATGAGTCTGAGGCATCCTTGGACCCGGATTCTCCAGACTTTCAATCGACTGTGGATTCCCTCATTGAAGCTGTCAATCATGCACTAAAGGTTGATGATGACCCTAATTCGGCTCCGGATCATGCGGTATCTTTTACAAGAACCAAGCGATCCCATAGGGTATTCGCCTCTCATCCGGATTTGTTAGATATAGTCTGGCGACACAGGAAGCGACCGGATAAGCGCTTTACGGGTAAAAAGGCCCTGGGATTGAAGTATCCCTTTTCCGCAGATCTTGTCAAAGATTGGACAGAACCTCCAACAGTAGATCCTCCGGTATCGCGTTTGGCTACCAAAACGCTTTTATCTATACCTGATGGGGCTTCAATTAAAAATCCCACAGAACGCCAGATTCCCTGGCTCGCTCAGTATATGAAGCCTCGGGTTCCTCTTTATCCCCTTCCTTTGTGGCGGCATGTGTCGCAAAAGCAATGGTTTTCTGGGCAGATGCCCTTGCAAAATCTATTCAGGACCAGGCTCTTCCGTTTGAGGCGGTGGATCTCGCCAAACAAATCGCTATGGCTAGACACTATGTGATGTACGCGTCCTTAGACGCAGCAGACTGTGCGGCAGTTGCTACCTCAAACGTCGTCACCATTAGGGGAGAGCATTATGGCTTAGAGAGTGGCGCCTTTTCAGAGCGGACGTCTGGAGAAAAATTAGACCAGCTTATTTCTGATGCTACAGGAGGGAAAAGCAAATTCCTCCCACAGCACAGGCCTAAAACTGCCTTTCAGCGTCAGCAACAGTTTCGCTTTCGGCCCTTTCGCAATAGCCCATTCTGGTCCTCCTCCACAGCTTCGTCCAGATCAGAACGATCTCCACGCAGAGAGAGAGACCCTCGGCCCTCATACAGGCCGAATCAGTCCTGGCGAGGTAAGCCTAGGCAACCCAAAACCAGGGGATCCAGGCCCTTCAGATTTCCTTCACAATGACTTGAGAAGTTTTCCGGTCGACAACACCAGAGTAGGCGGACGCCTGCTTCTCTTTCAACATGTGTGGCTTTCCGTCATCCACAACGAATGGGTCAGAGACCTGGTGTCTTCTGGTTACAAAATAGATTTCTCCGCCTCCCCTCCGGCATGGTTTTTTTCCCTCTCGTCTCCCAAGTTCAGGAGCTCAGTCTCGCGCACTTCACCGCGCCATCGAATCTCTCCGCCGAAACGGAGTCATTGTTCCAGTTCTAGAATACGAGAGATTCAGAGGTTTTTACTCAAACCTCTTCGTCGTTCCAAAAAAGGACGGGACGGTACGCCCTTTTTTGGATTTAAAGCTCCTAAACAAGTATGTAAAGGTCTGACACTTCAGGATGGAATCCCTCCGGTCGGTCATCTCCTCATTGGAGAGAGGAGAGTTTCTAGCATCAATAGACATCAAAGATGCTTATCTCCATATCCCAGTCTTCCCGCCACATCAAAGGTTCATGCATTTTTCCATCCAGGAGGACCATTTTCAATTCACATAAGGATGAATGACCTCGGGGAGATCAAAACATCCAACACCGCGGAGGCACCATCACGTGTTTCTCAACGCAGTGATCCAGAACACTGCCCCCATCCCTAAAGGGAAATATGCAAATGCTTGTAGAAAAGCCGCGGAGACACCATCACGTGTTTCTCAACGCAAGCAATAAATAGCCAGGTCTTTCACTGGGAAGGAAAAACCACGGGAAGGAACAACCACGGGAAGGGCCGCAACCAATAAAGGAAAACCAACTATGCATTTGCATATTTCCCTTTAGGGATGGGGGCAGTGTTCTGGATCACTGCGTTGAGAAACATGTGATGGTGTCTCCGCGGTGTTGATGTTTTGATCTCCCCGAGGTCATTCATCCTCATGTTATAGACTTTTCACTAGGCATTGCTCCTAATAGCCAGTTTCCTACTCCACACTGATGAGGGGCAAATACCCCGAAACAGCGGTCTGTGGATGGATACCATGTTTTGGCATAGGCGGTTTTCCTTTATTGGATGCTGCCCTTCCCGTGGTGGTTCCTTCCCGGTGAAAGACCTGGCTATTTATTGCTTGCGTTGAGAAACACGTGATGGTGTCTCCGTGGCTTCTCTACATTTTCAATTCACGGCCTTACCCTTCGGCCTTGCCACCGCGCCCAGGGTATTCACAAAGGTCATGGCAGCGGTCGTGGCCATTCTTCACTCCCGAGGAGTGGTCGTGTTGCCATACTTAGATGACCACCTGATCAAATGTCCGTCCTGATCAAATGTCCGTCCTATCACGCCTGCGAAGCAGATGTCCGCATTACCTTGGATACCCTTTCACGCCTGGGCTGGCTGATCAACTTGGACAAGTCCTCCCCCGTTCCAGCCCAACGGATCTCCTTCCTAGGCATGATTCTGGACACGTCCAAGGGGCTGGTCCTGCTTCCTCAGTCCAAGGCCCAAGCGCTTCAGCAGGGAACCCGGACGCTTTGTCGTCCCTTTCCTCATTCTATTCGATTTGCCATGAGGATCCTGGGAAAAATGGTGACCGCAATAGAAGTGGTTCCCTTCGCTCAGTTGCATCTCCACCCCTTACAACAGGCTCTGCTGGACAACTGGGACAGGAGTCCCTTATCCCTCGATCGGCCATGTCCTCTGCCCCCGCGGATCAGGCAAGCGCTCAAATGGTGGACTTTGGAATCATCCCTCAGCCACGGGAGGTCCTTTCTCCCAACTCACTGGCTGGTGGTAACTACCGATGCCAGCCTCCTCGGTTGGGGAGCGGTATTTCACCACCACACTGCCCAGGGGCGTTGGACCATTCGGGAGTCGAGACTTCTGATAAAGTGATAAACATCTTGGAGATTCAAGCGATCAGATTTGCCCTGAGACGTTCCCACTTCCTACTCGCGGGTCACCCAATTCGGATTCAGTCAGACAACGTCACAGCTGTGGCGTACATAAACCATCGGGGGGACCAGCAGCAGAGCGGCGATGCGGGAGGTCTCCCACATTCTCCGTTGGGCCGAGCACAACCGCTCCATTTCCGCAGTGCACATTCCAGGTGTCGAAAACTGGGCGGCGGACTTTCTCAGCCGTCAGGGTCTCGCCTCAGGAGAGTGGGAACTCCATCCGGAGGTCTTCCAGAAGATTTGCCTTCGCTGGGGGACTCTGGACGTTGATCTCATGGCGTCCAGACTGAACGCAAAAGTTCCCAACTTCATAGAACGTTCTCTGGAGCCCCAGGCCATTGGAGTGGACACGCTGATATCCCCATGGCACCGGTTCCACTTCCCGTACGTGTTTCCTCCGCTTACCTTACTACCGAAGGTAATCCGAAAAATCAAGATGGAAGGGGTTCCTTTGATTCTAGTCGCCCCAGATTGGCCTCGTAGCCGACGTTCCCTGGCGGTTACTTCGCCAAGGGCAGATCTACCACCAGAGCTCAGGGGCCCTATGTTTAACAGCTTGGCTGTTGAAACCTGGATCCTAACTCAAGCTGGTTTCTCCCAGCAAGTCATTGCCACCATAAGCGCTCGCAAGACGTCTTCCGCTCGCATCTATCACCGCACCTGGAAAGCCTTCTTCTGTTGGTGCAGGCTCCGTGGACGTCCTCCTCCTCGTTTTTTCAATTCCCTCCATTCTGGAATTTCTGCAGTCCGGCTTGGATTCCGGTCTGGCGCTCAGTTCTCTCAAGGGTCCGATCTCGGCATTATCGGTGTTGTTCCAACGCAAGATTGCAAGTCAGGACTTTTGTTCAGGGGGTTTCCCACGTCGTACCCCCCTATAGAATGCCCTTAGAGACTTGGGATCTCAATTTGGTACTGGGTGTCCTTCAGGAGCCCCCTTTTTTTTGAACCTCTGCAGGATGTCTCGCTGATTGTTCTCTCCTGGAAGGTTGCCTTCCTTGTGGCTATAACCTCTATCAGGCGAGTCTCAGAGATGGCCGCACTGTCCTGCCGGGCGCCCTTCCTTTCCTTCCACCAGGACAAGGTAGTCCTACGTCCACCTCCGGCCTTTCTTCCCAAGGTGGTTTCATCCTTCCACCTTAATGAAGATATCGTTCTTCCCTCCTTCTGCCCGCAGCCAAGACAGCGGGGTGAAAAGGCCCTTCACACCTTGAATGTGGTGAGGGCCCTCAGGAAGAACATTTCTAGGACTGCCCCCTTCCGCAAATCGGACTCCCTCTTTGTGCTCCCGGAGAGTCACAAAAAGGGTTTAGCCCCTTCTAAAGCCACGATAGCCAGATGGATCCCATCAGATATTCAAGAATCTTATCGGGTCAGGGGCAGACCTATCCCGGCGGGGATTAGGGCTCACTCAACTCGGTCGGTGGGTGCTTCCTGGGCCATTCGGCACCAGGCCTCGGCAGAGCAGATTGCAAGGCCGCAACATGGTCCCAGCCTGCATACTTTCACGAAGCACTACAACGTTCACACTCAATCTTCTGCGGAAGCGGCCCTTGGCAGACATATTCTGCAGGTGGCCGTTGCGCATTTATAGTCAGTTGGTACAGAGTTATTTGGTTGTATTGTTCCCCACCCAGGGACTGCTTTAGGACGTTCCATGGTCCTGTGTCCCCCAATATGGCGAAGGAGAAATAGGGATTTTTGTGTACTCACCGTAAAATCCTTTTCTCCGAGCCACTCATTGGGGGACACAGCACCCACCCTGTTAGCCTTGTGGCTGGGTCTCTGGAAGCCTGCACAAGGGTGTATACTGCAGGGGAGGAGCTAACTTTTTTTGTCTCAACTTAGTGTCAGCCTCCTAGCGACAGCAGCATATATGCCCATGGTTCTGTGTCCCCCAATGAGTGGCTCGGAGAAAAGGATTTTACGGTGAGTACACAAAAATCCCTATTTTCGTGAGTTTACTTATTAGATCATATCAGAGGAGAGAGAAATAAATAGGAAATCGGACTTTGTTGTTAAGGGGTTAAGTGGAGCAGCGTGTCCAGCATGATCTGCAGACTGGGAAGATTCTTGGCATAGGACGGAGCCTTGATCAGGCTGTAGTCCAGGCAGGAAGTGAAACGGTGATGCCTGACAGGAGAAAAGCGGAAATGGTGTGGGGGCAAAAAATGCTGCCAAAGAGGAGTCCATGCCATGGAGGACCGGATAGAGCATGATCTGAAAGGTCTCAGGACGTGCAGCATCCATCCGGTAGCTCCCTGCCCTGCATAGATCCAATAGATCAGTGTGGGGCCAGAGGAGGGAGCAGTTCTGTTTTCTGGATGATCACTGTCAGCATTGTCCTAGATCACAGGAGTTTCCTCTAGACTATAAGAAGCACACAAGATTTTTCTTGCTAAAGTCATTTTTGCAGTGCAAAAGATACGGTAATTGAATTTCTTGAGGAAATCTGCAAGGGAATCTAATGCCACCGAACTATAAAAAGTGATCTAGTGTTGGATTATCAAAAGTCTGCCCTTATAGGCGAGCACCTGATGGCTATTTGTGCTCCATTGAGGCATCAATAATCACGTATTTACAAGGTACAAACTAAAAAGTGCTATCTGTTTTATACCTAGGACTCCTGGATCTATCCAGACCCCAACAGCCAAAAGAAGTCTCATTCTCCCTACACAGCCGAGCCCCTTATCTGTGAAGAAACTGCGACCGAACCAAGACTATGCCGGATGGAACAGGCAGAGGGTTCTCTCCACGCACCCGCAGCCACAGCAATTGCAGGGGTCTGTGTATTATCTAATTTATGTATAAATATCCCAGAAAGGGCTAAAATTAAGAAATGGATTTTATAAACGCAGCAGCTTAAATTCAAGGTTTAGAAAATGCTAATGTGATTTACCAGCCCTGGCCATTGGAGCCGGAGCTTGGCTATCCATCATAGCAGAGCTCCTGCAGTGATTGTACTCGCACCATTTCCAGGACGTACCAGTGCAGTGCTGCTCAGTTTCACCGTCTGTAATTATTTTCTCATTATATCTGCAGTTTCTCCAACCTGGGAAATACCTGCTACATGAACTCCATCCTGCAGTCACTGTTTTCCCTGCAGCCTTTTGCAAATGATTTGCTTAAGCAAGGTATCCCATACAAGAAAATTCCACTAAATGCTTTAATCAGGTATGATGCGGCTTCCTTCCCCAAAAAAATGTAGCTATTTGTCCAAAGATCTTGATCTTATTTTTCATATATTGCTGTTGTGTTGCAGACGCTTTGCTTTTCTGTTGGCCAAGAAAGATGTGTGCAGTGCTGAAATGAAGAAAGATCTGCTCAAGAAAGTAAAGAGCGCCATCTCTGCCACAGCTGAGCGGTTCTCGGGTTATATGCAAAATGTAAGTCCTCCCTTGACTTCGATGTGTGTTAGTTCTGAAAGCAGCCTGCATTTTTTTCCTTTGCTGTGATTTAAAAAAAAAAAAGTTAAAATTCATTATTAAAAGGGATTTTCCCTTCTCATAAAGTGATGAGAGATTGCATGGTTATAATGGGGAATTTATTTTTGGGATACACACTGGTCTTGGCAAAGAAGGGGATACTGATTTTGCACTGCCTTCCAGTTTAAGGTCTTTCTGTACAGTAGTGCTCCTGCCACCTGCTGTGCAGAGAACTGCATTGAGCCCTGTTCACCTGAATGGGGTCATAATTCATGTCCTTTGTACAGTGCATGGCCAGAGGATAATACGGTAGGGGGGTAGGGAATTCAGTTTGGAGTCGCGCTAAATTTTCTGAATTGTTGAAAAGTTCTTGCATGTCAGAGCCTAAGCAGAATATGCTGGAATAACAATATACTATTGATCCTGTGCTTGTAAAGTCAAAGGAGGAAGGGTTCAGTATCCAAAAAATTTAGATTTTAAGGGCTGTCAGTTTGAGCCTTCCTTCCCCAAAAACTGAAAGACCTCATACCTAGAAATAATAGATGACTGTGATTTATCTTTTTAGGATGCTCATGAATTTTTGAGCCAGTGCCTGGATCAGCTGAAGGAAGACATGGGGAAACTGAATAAGAAATGGCAAACCGAGCTGTCTTTAGAAGATGACCGACCTGGAAACAAAGCTGGTGGTGATGACATTGCGGCCACCCATGGATATACCTGTCCCGTCATTTGCAATTTTGAGTTTGAGGCTCAGCATTCAATAATCTGTAAAATGTGAGTGCAAGATCAGTCAGTGTTTGGGATGATCTGAAAAGTGCATCTTGTTAATGGCTGCTGTTTTGTGCTCAGATGTGGTGAAAAAGTCACAAAGCGGGAGCAGTTTAATGATCTGTCCATTGACCTTCCCCGGAGGAAGAAATTGTTCCCTTGCAGATCTATACAGGATTCTCTTGACCTCTTTTTCCGGGTGAGTTAAAATTGTGATATTAGGAATTGAAGCTGGAAACTGTAAATACTCTCTTCTAATGTGTGCGCTGATTCTTTGCGGCTGATCTGATGTAAGTGTTTTGGACTTTAAACCTACACACAATGTAAATGTTTAGTGTGTTAAAGCTCCTGTAATCCAGCAGGGACTGGACGGGTCCCTGGATGTCACACAGTAAGTGAGACGCAGAGAAGCGCAACATGATGAATAACTGCACCAGCAATGTGGTTATTAAAGTGATCTAGAACCTGTGCCGCCATTAGGGGCTGGTGTTTCCTGTCACTGAGACTTCCATTATGCTACAGCCAAAACAATCCCCCCAAAAAGTCAGCCAAAACTATGACGACTGCTGTGTTTTCTGGATCAGTGGCTGTCCTGTTGAGAAATTGCGAGACTGGGAATAATCATTTTAATACTTTGTGTTTTTATAGAAGGAAGATCTTGAATATTCCTGTGAGAAATGCAATGGAAAGTCTGCTGTTGTAGTACACAAATTCAGCTGCTTGCCCAGGTAAGTGGTACCAAACATTTCGGAGATTGTAAATAAAACCCATGCGACCCTAAGAGCACACTCAGACGTCCTTGCAAATCGGTCCAAGAGCAGATTGCAGTGTATAGACTAGCCGCCGGTCTCCCCCCAACCCGAGTGTGACAGCTTGACATATTTCTCGGGTCCGTCCCTGCATTGCGGTTCATTCTCGGACCAATTTTGAATTATTTTTTTTTTGTTTGTTTTTTAGGGTTTTAATTCTTCATCTTAAACGCTACAGTTTCAATGTGTCGCTGTCACTCAATAACAAGGTTGGCCAGCGAGTGGTCATTCCCCGGTACCTCACTTTGTCATCGCACTGTACAGAGAGCACACGGCCCCCTGTGCCACTTTGCTGCAGCGCACAGGCAGCAGCGTATGTATTTTTATTTTTTGCAGATATTGGTTTTGCTTGTCTTCATGTCAACTTAGTTGCTGCCGGTGACGTGACATTTTGTCATGTTACTGAATAACCGTGTCGTCGTTTAAAAAAAAAAAAAAAAAAAATACACTATATAAATCTTTGATTTAGTTCATAATGTTAAATGTTTTCTTTTCTAATACAGGAATTCTCGACCACTGAAAACATCACAAATGGTGAATTCCTTTAGCGTCGGCTCGGCCTCTGTCAGGTACGACAGTTTTACATTGCAATTTTAACCATTAAAGAGCGAAGTGCTTGTGTTAAAAAAAAAAAAAAGCAAATTTATTATTTATTTATATAGCACCATTGATTCCATGGTGCTGTACATGAGAATGGGTTACATACAAGTTGCAGATATAATTTACAGTAAACAATCTAACCATGAAAGACTGATAGAGGGGCGAGGACCCTGCCCTTGCGGGCTTACATTCTACAGGATTATGGGGAAGGCGACAATAGGTCGAGGGTTGCAGGAGCTCCGGTGTTGGTGAGACAGTATCTCCAGTAGTGGTGAGGAGGCAGCAGGGTCAGTGCAGGCTTTCCTGATGAGATGGGTTTTCAGGTTCCGTCTGAAGGATCTGAATGTGGTTGATAGTCTGACGTGTTGGGGCAGAGAATTCCAGAGAATGGGGGATATTCGGGAGAAGTCTTGGAGGCGGTTGGATGAGGAGCGAATAAGTGTGGAGGAGAGTAGGAGGTCTAGGGAGGACCGGAGATTACGTGAGGGAAGATATCGGGAGATATATGGAGGAGACAGGTTATGGATGGCTTTGTAGGTCAGTATTAGTAATTTGCAATTTATCTCTTATTAGAAATCTCACTATTCTCCAGAACAGGGAGGATTGCTTTTGTAGTTTTACTGCTCTTTGCCAAGGTTGCCGTCACCATTGCAGTCTGAGGTGGCCGTCATCTAGGCTAGGAGCGCAGCGCTTACACGTTCTTTCTCTTACTCCCATGACTGCACCACGGAGAGAGAGGGATCCGCCCTCAGGGACAGGAAACCCACAGGTTAAAAAGGCGGGACCTCTCCACCTCAGTTCGGTTTCCTGTCCCTGACGGGGAATCCAGTTACCTGACGTCGCGGGATACCGGGGACCATCTGGCCGAATTCAGGCAGCGGGGGGCCCTGCCGCGGTCGTAGGTGGAGGTTCTCCCTGAAGGCACAATCCGGGGTCGGCGGGCCTTGTATGAATGTGCAGGGAAGAGGCAGTGAAGAGGACACCAGTCTGCCTCTTTCCTTCAGCAGCAGCCGGTAATGGGTAGCGGCGGCTACCTGGTATGTTACCGCCGGCTTAGGGCCCTGGGAGGAGGTGGCGGTGGTCACCAGCAGGAAGCGCCAAACAGACAGCAGCGGCGGCTGCTGCAAGGCTTCCGTCCCTCCTGGGAGCCGACAGGAGCACGCGCGCATGGGGATGGAGAAGAAGAGCGCTATGGGCGAAGCCGCTGATCAACAAATTTCACAATGTGTGAAAAAAAAGCTAGCAGAGGAAACTCTGCAATCCCCACAGAAGAAACGCCCGCAGCAGCGCCATCACCCGCAGCGGAGACCGCAACAGCAGGGCGAACCTGTGCAACGCCACAACTCGGGATCCTTACGCAGCAGAGGCTCCAGCGGAACCGGGAGAAAATCAACGGTTCAAATGGAGGAGGCTTCCCCAAATACCAGAACCGGTATCTCTCCCACATTAGAAGGATAAGTGACCTCCGTGAATGTATATATTCCAAATAGAGATTCATTGTGGAAAGGCACATCGAAAATCAAACATAAAGTGTGCCCACTTTGCTCCACAAATTTACCCGCTACCTGGGTAAAGAAAGTCTATGCGACATGCATAGAGAACACCATAAGTGAAGAAACCCCAAGATTCACTTCTGATCTTAAGTACTTAATTAAGTCTCAAGTGAAAGATGCGCTGAAAAGCGTAAAGAACCATAAAAAGAAACGCAAGGCCAGACATAAATCCACGGAGTCTAGCGTTAATTATAGTTCAGATAGCTCTACGTCCCCCTCATCATCCTCTGCATCCTCAGAGAGCGAACAAAACTGTTTTCCTATAGAGGAAACGGATGTTCTAATCAAAATGGTTACAACAACCATGGGACTGGCGGACACTCACTCTAAAAAAACGGTACAAGACCTTATGTTTGGCGGACTAGAACAAAGGAAACGCAGGGCGTTTCCGTTAAACGAAAGAATTCAGGCCCTAATAAAAAAGGAGTGTTAAAGGCCAGATAAAGTCCTGTTAACACCTAAGAGAAAATACCCATTTGACCAAAATTAGATGTCGCAATTACGAAGGCCTCTTAAAAAAAGGCATAGGAACTCTCAAAGATCCTATGGATAAGAGGGCCGACATCTTCTTAAAAAGACTCCTGGGAAGCAGCTAGGGGGGGGGTTAAACCCCGGGATAGCTGCTACATGTACGGCCAGAGCATGACTAGATCACCTGGAGACCCAATTAAAAGATAAGACTTCAAGAGAATCTATATTAGACTCTGTCAGTAATGAGGGGAGCCGCGGCATGTATAGCGGACGCCTCCATAAATTGAGTGAGACTGACAGCAAGATCAGCCTCATTCTCAAACGCAGCAAAAAGAGCGCTTTGACTGAAGTGCTGGCCAGGTGATCTACAAACTAAGGCCAAGCTATGCTCCATACCATGTCAGGGCGAATTTTTATTCGGGCACCCTGGATGATAATCTTGAAAAAGCTGTGGACAAGAGAAGAAGAAAAAAAAAAAAAGCCTTCCCAGGTTTTCCCAATCAGTCTTATAGACGACCCTTTTGAGGTAGAGGATGGGAGGATAAGAAATTTAAAGGCAGAGGCTTCATGTTTAACAAACAGGATAATAAGAAGCTGCCCCAATGAAGGTGCGCCTCAGGTAGGAGGGAGACTGACATACTTTCTCCAAGCCTGGGGGAGGAAAAAAAAAAAAAAATCAGTAAGCACGTGAACTTTAAACATAATCAAGATGGGTCTGAAGTTGAATTTCCATACGATGCCACATCATCAAATTGTCGCAACACCACAGAGGAAATCAGAGATCAAACAGCTGGCCATTCAAAAGGAAGTCTACAGTCTCCTTTTAAAGAACGTCCTACAGGAGGTCCCACAGCAGGAGGAGACAACAGGTTTCTACTCCCCTCTTTTTCTACGGACAAAGCCAGATGGAACTTTCAGGACAATAATAAACCTGAAGAACTTAAACAAATACCTTATGATAGACAGCTTCAAGATGGAAGCAATAAAATCATGTGTCAGAACCCTTCATCCATCTTGCTTTATGACTGTAATAGACCTAAAAGACGCCTACTACCATGTGCCGATCCATCCGGATCACCGAAAATATCTGAGTGGCGGTTAGTGATGCAAGGGGAACTGTTATGATCCGGTGACCTTGGAGCCGCATGAGACTTTCTCAGGAGTAGGTGGAACCTGTACTGACTGCAAACCCTAAACTGTCACCGCAACTAGAAGTAGCCGTGGGGTGTACCTAACACATCCTAGACACCTCGACACAGCCGGAGGACTAAATACCCCTATAGATGGAAATGGGAATTCTATCTTGCCTCAGAGCAGAACCCCAAAGGATAGGCAGCCCCCCACAAATATTGACTGTGAGTATTAGAGGAAAGACACACACAGGCAGAAATCGGGATTTAGCAAAAGAGGCCACGCTAACTAAATAGGAAAGGATAGGACAGAATACTAAGCGGTCAGTATTAAAACCCTAAAAATATCCACAGCAGATAATACAAAAATTCCACCATCTAACTAAAGACATGGAATGTATATCTGCATCTCCTGAGAATCCAACTTGACTGAAATATCCAAACACAGTCTAAGCTGGACAAGAAAAAACATTGAATAGTACTGAATTGTAAAGCACACCGCATGTGTGCTGCAGAAACAAAACCAGACACTTATCTTAGCTGATTTGGCAGCAGGGCAGGAGGAACCAGACAGAGATGAACCTCCAAGAACAATGGACAACTGGCAAGGGCTAATGAATCCTGCACGCCTAAATATCCCAGTCAGAACTGCAATCAGCAGATACACCTGACCAGGATTGCAACCCAGGGACAACTGCATTACTATCAACAACCACCGGAGGGAACCCAAGAGCAGAATTCACAACAGGGAACTGAGGCATTATCAATTCAAACTCTCCCCTTTAGTCTTGCCATAGCCCCGAGGGTGTTTACAAAATTAATGGCAGAAGTGATGGCTCACATAAGGGAACAAGGTGGGTTAATTGTTCCTTATCTGGACGACCTCCTAGTGATGGGCAGATCCTCTCTCCATTGCAGTCAGCAGTTGGACAAAGTGACGACAGCCCTATCAAATCTGGGTTGGTTATTGAACCTAGAGATATCCAAAATTATCCCAACACAAGTACAGCAGTAGTTAGGGATAATAATAGACTCAACAAAACGAGTCTCGTCTCCCAGAGTTAAAAATTTCCAACATGACACAACTAGTGGAGCACTTAAGACATTCTCCAGTCATTTCTTTAAGGAAAGCAATGTCCATATTAGGATCGATGACAGCCTGCATTCCAGCGGTCCAGTGGGCTCAGTATCATTCCAGAGATCTCCAGTGGGAAATCCCGCCTAGAAGGAGATTTAGAAAAACGCTTGAAAATCTCCTCGCATACAATGACTTCCCTAGCCTGGTGGATAGACTCGACCAATCTCGCCAGGGGGCTTCCATGGATATGGCCGGTTTCAGTAACCCTCACCACGGATGCAATTCCATGGGGTTGGGGAGCTCGCTTAAAAGATCAAATTGCCCAGGGCCCATGGTCAGAAGGGGAAAAGCGCTTCACTTCAAACATGAAAGAGCTTTTGGCAGTAAATACGCACTAGACCATTTCTTAGTTTCCCTCCATTCCCATCACGTAAGGGTACTGACAGACAACAGGATGGTAGTGGCGTATTTGAATCACCAGGGGGGTACGAGGTCTCAATCCCTGATGGAAGTGACGAAATCCATTCTGTTACAAGCAGAATCCAACCTATGCTCCCTAACAGCCCTTCATATCAAAGGGACAGAAAATCAGACAGCAGATTTCTTATCAGAACACAGCTAAAGCAGGGGGAATAGGAATTAAACCAACAAATATTCAACCACATAGTGGACCGTGGGGGACCCCGGATATAGGTCTATTCGAGAACAGTCAAAACCGGAAAACATAGACCTTCTGTCCAATAGATCCACGGGGGAATCCAGTGACCCTAGACGCCTTTCTAATTCCCTGGAATTTCCAAATAGCATACGCCTTTCCCCCGATAGCATTAATTCCATTAGTCCTGAGGAAAATCCAGGACGACAGAGCAAAGATGATCATGATTGCCCCGTTTTGGCCAAAAAGAACGCGGTTCCCATGGTTACGCCTAATGTCGGTAACAGACCCTTGGGTCCTCCCAGACATCCCGAATCTTCTGCGCCAGGGTCCAATAAACCATCCACAAGTAAAAAACTTGCATATGGCAGCCTGGAATTTGAGAGGGAACTTTTGACCAGGAAAGGGTTTTCTCCAAATTTTGTCTGAACTCTGTTAACCAGTAGGAATCCAGTAACTACCAGAGCATATGGCAAAGTCTGGAAAAGATTCCTCTCTAATTCAGGTATCAGCTTATCGGGAGAGACCCCAGTTCAGGAAATGCTAGAATTCCTCCAAAAAGGATTAGAGAAAGGCTTGGCAACGAGCACCCTAAAAGTTCAAGTCGCAGCATTGGGCGCCCTTTATAACTGTGAATTGGAAGGGAACCACTGGATTAAAAGGTTTGTTAAAGCTTTAACTAGATATAGGCCAGTCGTACATAACACTACGCCTCCCTGGGATCTGAACCTAGTACCTTCTGCACTAACCAAAGCGCCTTTTGAACCCTTATCACAGGCTTCCTTAAAAATAGTTTCCCTGAAAACCTCCCTACTGGTAGCACTAACCTTGGCTTGCAGGATCAGTGACTTACAGGCTCTATCAGCTTATCCGCCTCTAACCCAAATAAAAAAGGACCGCGTAGTCCTTAGAACTGATCCATCCTGCCTTCCTAAAGTGGCATCAAGCTTCCATAGATCCCAGGAGATATCCTTACCATGCTTTTGTCCAAACCCCAAAAATAAAAGGGAAAAAACTAGATGTGAAGAGATGTCTCACCCAATATATATCAGCCACGAGGGAGTGTAGGAAAGGGAGGTCTCTGTCTATTTTCAGGGGCCAAACAAAGGACACAAAGCATCAAAAGCCACGTTGGCAAGATGGATGAGGGACGCCATTGCCTGTCATACGCCTCATCCAAGGAAGCCATTCCAGAAGGAATTAAGGCTCATTCAACCAGATTGGTGGCGACCTCTTGGGCAGAGCGAGCTGGAGCATCACTTGACCAGATATGTAGAGCAGCCACTTGGTCCTCTTCCTCTACTTTCTTTAAGCACTACCAGCTTGACCTATCTTCCTCTTCAGACTTAACCTTCGGGAGAAGGGTTCTGGAGGCAGTAATCCCACCCTAAAACTCACATCCTATGAAATTCTCTCCGTGGTGCCGTCATGGGAGTAAGAGAATATCGTAGTTACTCACCGATAACGGTATTTCTCTGATCCCATGACGGCACCCGTATATTCCCTCCCTTCACATATGGGTGTGCACACTACTAGTTAGCCGTTAATGCTTAGCCACGTGGTGCGGAAAAGGGGAAAAAAAAAAAAATAAATAAATAAATTTTTTTAATATAATGATGATAAACGATTACTTGAAAGACTTTGTGTGTGTAAATAACTACTTAAGTTACAGTTGAAGTCCTGTCAAGGCTCTATAAAACAAACTGAGGTGGAGGAGAGGTCCCGCCTTTTTAACCTGTGGGTTTCCTGTCCCTGAGGGCGGATTCCTCTCTCTCCGCGGTGCCGTCATGGGATCAGAGAAATACCGTTATCGGTGAGTAACTACGATATTCCAGTAGAACTTTTAGGTGCTGATTTAAAGCTTCTGTGCCCCTGTGCTAATCCACTGCTGCAGAGGCAAAGCTGCTTTTGTGCCATGGGAGAGATCTGAGTTTTTGCCAATGGTTTGACTGTACCACTGGTCCATTCCGTCCATCAGGCGTGCACCATACAATGTCGGGCATGAAGCGGTGCGCTCCTGGAAAGCTAGAGGAGACAACTGCATTAGGTGGTAAGGCTACGTTCACATTTGCGTTGTGCGCCGCAGCGTCGGCGCCGCAGCGCACAACGCAAACAAAAACGCAGCAAAACGCATGCACAACGCTGCGTTTTGCGCCGCATGCGTCCTTTTTTTAATTGATTTTGGACGCAGCAAAAATGCAACTTTCTCGGTCCCCCATGACAGCACTACGGAGAGAGGGGATCCGCCCTTCAGGGACAGGAAACCTACAGATACATAAGGGCGGTACCTCTCCCTCGCATCAGTTGGTTTCCTGTCCCTGACGGGGAACCTCTCTTCGGCAGTACCTGCAAAGAAGACGTCGTATCCAAGGACCGGGACCGGGCAGCCGAGTTCCGGCAGCGAGGAGGCTCCTGCCGCGGCGTGTCCGGCACCCGAAGCCGCCACCGCTGGGACCGAGGGGTTCTCCAGGGTGTGCGGGGGAGAGGCCGCCGCCGGACTCCGATGGACAAAGGGGCGCTGGTCACCCGGAGCTTCGGTGCAGGCTGGCTGCACGCTCTGGGTGAAGAAAGATGGCCGCCGCTCCGGAAATGCGGCATCAACTTCCGGGTCGTCCCCGCGCGCATGCGCGGTAATATCTCCTCTCCCGGGGATGTGCGCAGGACCGGAAATGAGGAAGAACGCCGGGGGAGCGCCGGATTCAAAAAGGGAGATAGTGCGACAACTAAGTGTGCACCATCTCCCTTTCATTATGGAGGACAGCGATTCCCAGCAGCTGCCAGCCAGGCAGCAGCAGCATAAGAAAAATGACCCAAAGAGCTCCAGAAGAAGTGGATCAAGCAGTCGATCCACACAGCGCAGCAGATCTGCTGCAAGGACTAACTCCCCTCCTCAGGAGACTCCACTACCAGATCCCGGCCCTCCTCCAGAACCGGTACCTGCCTTCACATCTGAATGGTGAGTGATCTTCGTGAAAGTATACACTCCTATAATAGGGCTCCCTCTTCTCCCTTACTAGGGTAAGAAGAGCCTGGAGAAAAAGAAAAATAGAGTCTGCCCCACATGTAACAAAGCTTTGCCGGTAACTTGGGGAAAAAAGCTTTGTAAATCCTGTATCCAGCATCTATTGTGTGAAGAAACCCCTGACTTTGCCTCTGAACTTAAAAATATAATTAGATCAGAAGTTCAGAATGCCCTGTTATCCTCCAAAAAAGGGAAGGAAAAGGCGAAGGAGACGGTATATGCTCACTCTGTCCGATCCTCATCTGAGGACGCGGACTCTGATGATTCCAAATCCTCCCTATCTTCCTCTGATGAAGATTCGGGCCGTCACTGTTTCCCATTAGAGGAAGTGGACGCTTTAGTTAAAGTCGTCAGGGCCACCATGGGGGTTGAGGATCCCAGGCCTGATAAAACGGCTCAAGACATCATGTTTGGAGGTCTGACACAAAAAAAGCGGAGAGCTTTTCCGTTAAACTCCAATGTCCAGACTCTAATCAAAAAAGAATGGGAGAAACCAGACAGAAAAAATTCTTCAGTACCCTCGCTGAAAAGAAAATATCCCTTCGATGATGAAGCGTCCACTTCTTGGGACAAGGCACCCAAATTGGACGTGGCAGTAGCCAAAGCTTCAAAAAAATTCGCGCTCCCATTTGAGGATATGGGTACCCTCAAAGACCCCTTAGACAAAAAAGCAGATACCTTTCTCAAAGGGGCTTGGGAATCGGCTGGGGGTAGCCTGAGACCTGCAGTCGCGGCAACCTGCACCTCCAGGTCTTTAATGGTATGGGTTGACCAGTTGGAAAGCCAGATCAAGGACGGATCACCCAGGAATAAATTATTAGACTCAATCCCTGCAATTAGAGCTGCAGCAGCTTTCCTAGCAGACTCCTCAGCGGACTCAGTGCGTCTAACATCCAAAGCCGCTGCCCTCTCCAACGCGGCCAGAAGGACCCTTTGGCTTAAAAGCTGGCCAGGGGATCTCCAAACAAAGTTGAAGCTGTGTTCTATACCTTGCGAGGGAAACTTCTTATTTGGGGAAACCCTGGATGACATCCTCCAGAAAGCGGGTGACAAAAAGAAGGGGTTTCCAAATCTGGGACCAACCCCATTTAAACAGTCCTTTCGGAGTAGAAAATTTTTTCGTCGAAGACCACCTAGAGACCAAAATAAGTGGGAAGAAGGTAGAAGACGAGATAGAGGCTACCTCTTTGGCAACACCTCCCGTGATAAAAAACCCGCCAAATGACATTCTCCCTGCGGTGGGGGGAAGGCTCACCACATTTCTTCCTGCTTGGAAGAAAATTTCCAACAACACCTGGATTCTAAGACTCATACAATCTGGTCTAAAAATAGATTTCCTTTCCCTCCCTCCTCGAAATTATGTTGTGACAAAAATGAGGTCTTCGACGATAGAGCAAGCGGCACTAGAAAAAGAGATCATCTCCCTTCTACAAAAAGCTGTAATTCGGGAGATTTCTCCTCAGGAAATGGGGGACGGGTTTTTCTCCCCTCTCTTTCTGGTACCGAAACCCGACGGGTCCTTTCGGACAATTATAAATTTAAGGAACTTAAACAACTACGTAAGAAATCACAAATTCAAAATGGAGACAATAAAATCCACAATAAAGATTCTCTTTCCAAATTGCTACATGGTTGTGATAGATCTAACCGACGCATATTATCATGTGCCCATCCACGAGCTTTCTCAAAAGTTTCTCAGGATGGCGGTGTCCATAAAAGGGAAAATAAGAAACTTCCAGTACAGGGCCCTTCCGTTTGGGATTTCTATAGCTCCGCGGATATTCACAAAAATAGTAGCGGAGATGATGGCCCACATAAGGGAACAAAACATTATCATAGTTCCCTACCTGGACGATTTTCTTATTGCCAGCGACTCGGCTCAAAGTTGCAGAGAACAGAGAGACCGAGTAATGACTATTCTAACGAACTTGGGTTGGCTCATAAATATAAAAAAGTCGAAGTTGGAACCCTCTCAGGTACAGGAGTTCCTAGGGCTGACGTTAGATTCCCGGGTTCAAGAGTGCCGGCTCCCGGGCCCCAAAAAGGACAAAATACTAGCCATGATAGCACAAACACTGCAAAACCCCTCCATGACTCTAAGGAGGGCAATGTCCCTATTGGGGTCCCTTTCCTCATGCCTGCCGGCGATACCCTTCGCACAATTCCACACAAGAGAGCTTCAGTGGCACATACTAGAATGGCAGGTAATATTAAAAAACAATCTGGAAAGCAGGGTCACTCTAAATTCCTCTGTTATTCATTCCCTTCTCTGGTGGGGAAAGAGCCAGAATATTTCAAGAGGGATTCCCCGGGTACCCGAAATATCCCGGGTAATAACAACCGATGCAAGTCCCAGGGGGTGGGGAGCCCACATGGGAAACAGAGTGACTCAGGGCAACTGGTCAATTCAGGAACTATCAGCATCCTCGAATCAAAAAGAACTCTGGGCAGTGTATCAGGCTCTCCTATCATTTCTTCCCTACATTCGAGGACATCATGTCCGAATTTTCTCGGACAATATAGTGACAGTAGCCTATATCAATCACCAGGGGGGAACAAGGTCTCAGTTACTGATGAATTCCTCCGCCAAAATTCTCCGCCTGGCGGAAACGAATCTACTCTCCCTTTCCGCACTACATATTCAAGGGTCAAAAAACGAGAAAGCAGACTACCTGAGTCGAACTCAGTTGAGACAAGGCGAATGGTCCCTAAATCAGTCCGTTTACAACCAGATCACGAGAATGTGGGGAACCCCAACAATAGATCTGTTCGCCAATCACAAAAACAAAAAAGTAAACAAATTTTGTTCTCTAAACCCAGAAGGGAATCCCCAGGCTCTGGATGCTTTTCTCATTCCTTGGACACACAAACTAACTTACGCCTTTCCACCAACCATCCTAATTCCGGCGGTCATCCGCAAGGTCAGAGAGGACAAAACAAAGATGATCCTTATTGCCCCATTCTGGCCAAAAAGGACATGGTTTTCCTGGCTAAGGATGCTATCAGTCTCAGACCCATGGGTTCTTCCGAATTTGCCAGACCTGTTACAGCAAGGACCGATCCTCCACCCACAGGAGACGAACTTGCATTTGACAGCCTGGCTTTTGAGCGGGAACTATTAATAAAAAGAGGTTTTTCAGACAACTTGGTTACAACATTATTAAAATGTAGAAAACCTATTACTACCAAAATTTATGGCAAAACATGGAAAAAATTCTTGTCTGTATCTAAAGTCAAAATCCAGGAGGGACCTTCAATTAATAAGATACTTGAGTTCCTACAAAAAGGGCTGGAACAAGGATTAGCGGTTAGTACCCTTAAGGTGCAGATAGCAGCCCTGGGTGCTCTCTATAACCAGAATATAGCAGCCAACCCGTGGATAATAAGATTCGTTAAAGCGGTAACAAGATCAAAACCTGTAGTTACCCAAAAGATGCCCTCATGGGACCTAAACTTAGTCCTTTCAGCATTATCTGGTCCACCATTCGAACCCATAGATGTGATTCCCATAAAAATACTGTCACTAAAAACCATTCTTCTAGTAGCCTTAACATCGGCACGCAGGATAAGCGACATTCAAGCCCTGTCCTCTAACCCCCCTTTCACAAAAATCATGGATGATAGAGTCACTCTAAAACCTGACCCGGCCTATTTGCCAAAAGTGGCAACAAAATTCCATAGGTCACAGGAAATATCCCTGCCGTCCTTCTGCCCGAACCCTAGAAATGAGAAAGAGCAGAACTTCCATAACCTAGACGTCAGAAGATGTCTAGTCCAATACCTAGATTCCACTAGGGAGTATAGGAAGGAAGGCTCTCTCTTTGTCTGTTTTCAGGGTCCCAGAAAAGGATTCCGGGCATCCAAGGGTACCTTGGCAAGGTGGATAAAAGAGGCAATAGCGTTGGCATATTCATCCACGGGGAATGCGATCCCGGACGGTATAAGAGCGCATTCCACAAGAGCAGTAGCTACCTCATGGGCTGAGAGGTCAGAGGTATCAATAGAACAGATCTGTAAGGCGGCCACCTGGTCATCACCGTCGACCTTTTTTAGGCACTATAGATTAAATCTAGCCTCTGTGTCTGACCTGACCTTCGGTCGAAGGGTTCTTGAGGCGGTGGTCCCTCCCTAAGCTTAATCTCTGCAATTCTCTCCGTAGTGCTGTCATGGGGGACCGAGAAAGTCATAGTTACTCACCGATAACGGTGTTTCTCGGAGCCCATGACAGCACTCGCTTATTTCCCTCCCATCACGAGTGCGGTGAGCACCTTTAATCATATATGATTTATATAGTTCATATATTACAATTTAGGCACGGGGTTCCTTTTCTGTTAAGAAATGTTATAATGTGGTATTTTCTCTGTTGTAAACTAACCTGGAGGTCCTCCGATGCTCTGTAAACCAACTGATGCGAGGGAGAGGTACCGCCCTTATGTATCTGTAGGTTTCCTGTCCCTGAAGGGCGGATCCCCTCTCTCCGTAGTGCTGTCATGGGCTCCGAGAAACACCGTTATCGGTGAGTAACTATGACTTTCTGCGCCCGGACGCGGGCGCCGCAGCGATGCATGCGGCGCAAAACGCAAGTGCGACGCATGTCCATGCGCCCCCATGTTAAATATAGGGGCGCATGACGCATGCGGTGCCGCTGCGGCGCCCGCCGCTAATGTGAACGTAGCCTAAGTTTGGCTTCCTGCAGCCAACACTAGGGGGAGCTCACATTGTACATTTTTTAGAGGAGGTATGAACCAATCTTCAGGACCTGTCCATCAGCCACGTTCGTGACCTGTAGTCGCTGGATGGGAACCATTGCTTTTTTGTGTGGTGTTAGCTATAAGTTTGCATTGTTGCACACTCCCTCTGTTGTTCCCTATTCCGTGTCCTGTGCTGGTGGTCGCTCTGGGTCAGGAGCTCGTTCGGATCGCCTAGATCTTATGTGGATGTGAGAGGAACCAAAAAGATCAGGAGTGATTGTTACTAACAAACTGAAACCTTTCTCTTTTATCACCTTTTTTTTTTTCCTACCAATGCAGGAAACAAAGCCTTAAATGCACAAGCAACGTCAGCATTTATTTAGATTCTGAGAGTGAGGACGAGGTCCTGAAGAGAAGCGTTGTAAGCCAGAGAGCAATAATCTGTGCAATTAAAGATCAGTCGTCTGAAGACGCAGACAAGGTGAGAACAGATGCCGTAAAATGGACGTGCAGATGTAGAAACTGTATAATCTCTCGCTAGATTTCTTGTAAGAGCAAAGTTTTCAAATCATTTTGTTCTATAGAAATTAAACTTGGAAAACCTGAAGTGTCCGGATGTGATCGATACAAGTTTCGATGAAATGAACGATGATGAAATGATGGCGGCCGTGCTGGAAATGACCAGAAAGGAGGAATCTCTCCATGTGCACAATGAGCATGAGGAGGAGAAGCTGGCCAGCAGCCCAGATACCGGGTTTGGTGGGGATGAAGACATGCATGAAACTGTGGAAACTATGGAGACTATAGAGGAAGAGAAATCAAAGGCCGTGAAGGAATCCGGTATGTCAGTACCTCCAGTGCAGTAGTATTAATTCCATAAATGTGGAGTATTTTGGCTGTAAACAACCTAATACTTTAGTGTGTTTTGCATATTGGCTGTTTTTTATCGTTATTTGGACTACCAAAATATACTGATGGGGAACGTAGATTGTGGTCCCCAATGAGGACAGTGATGTCTGCAAAGCGCTGTGGAATATGATGATGCTGTACAAGTAATTAAAAAAATAAATAAATTATAGATACTGTATAAGCAAAGATTTTCAGCCCATTTTTTTTTAGGCTGAAATTGCCCCTCTCGGGTTATACTCGAGTCATTGTCCCAGGGGGTCGGCAAGGGAGGAGGAGCGGCGGAAGTCACATACTCACCTGCTCCCGACGCGGTCCCTGCATCTCCGATGGTCTCCGGGCGCCGGCAGCTCTTCCGGTGTTCAGTGGTCACGTGGTACCACTCATTAAAGTAATGAATATGAACGTGACTCCACTCCCATAGGGGTGGAGCGCATATTCATTACTTTAATGAGCGGTACCAGTGTCCGCTGAACACCGGAACAAGTTGTCGACGTCGAGACCATCTTGTCAGTGAGAAGCAGGGACCGTGAGCAGGTGAGTATAACGGGGGAGGTAAGCCATGCGATATTCGCCTGTCCCCGTTCCACTGCCGGGCGCCGCTCCGTCTTCTGCGTCCTCTGGCTGTGACGTTCAGCACGATGACGTGGTTAGTATGCGCACCACCCTCTGCCTGAACAGTCACTGCAGAGAGACGGAAGACAGAGCGGCGCCCGGCGGTTTAATGGGGACAGGTGAATATCGCAAGTGCCGGGGACCTGAGCGACGAGAGGGGAGTATGCCATTTATTTTTTTTTATTATTATTTTTTTTAAATCTCAGCAACAGCATATGGGGCATATTACTCTATGGAGCATTTATGGGGCCATAATTAACCTTTATGCAGCATTGTATAGGGCAAATGTTTCTATGGAGCATCTTATGGGGCCATTATTAACCTTTGTGCAGCATTATATGGGGCATATTTTAATATGGAGCATGTTATGGGGCCATAATCAACCTTTATGCAGCATTGTATGGGGCAAATGTTTCTATGGAGCATCATATGGGGCCACTATTAACCTTTGTGTAGCATTATATGGGGCATATTTTAATATGGAGCATCATATGGGGCCCATCATGAACTGTATGGAGAATTATATGGGGCTCCTGATTCAATATGGATATTCAAAAACATTTAACCTACTGATGTCTCAATTTATTTTACTTTTATTGGTATCTATTTTTATTTTTGAAATTTACCAGTAGCTGCTGCATTTCCCACCCTAGGCTTATACTCGAGTCATTAAGTTTTCCCAGTTTTTTTTGTGGCAAAATTAGGGGTCTCGGCTTATACTCGGGTCAGCTTATACTCGAGCATATACGGTATTTAAAAAATAGTAATCAAAGTACATTATTTTACTTTAAAAGTTCACACAAAAAATATTCATATAGTCTCCTCTTTATTATCTATAGTTACAGATGAATGGGCGGCTATTCCAGCAGTCTGCCCCAATTCTTATGTTTTTATTCACCTGTTTGCATTTCTTTGCACCTATTCTGCATTAGTTACACAACTTCTCCATTTTGCCATTTCAGGTGCCGGGCAGTATAGTGACCTGACAAAAGACTTTGATGAAAATAAAGAAAATAAGACCCCAAATGCCTCCCAGAACGACACAGACTGGATGCAGTATGAGCTGGAGAGGGAACGTGAGGAGCAGGAGCTGCAGCAAGCTTTGGCTCAGTCGCTCCAAGAACACGTGAGTTCACTGCTTTTAGTTGCGGCGCCTACCTGCCGTCAGGTCTGGTTTAGCTTCTCCTCTAGGAGTTTCTCCTCTCCTGTTAGTTTTTATGGATAAGACACTTCTGCATGGACATTGTGACATCTGCCTTGAGGTTACTGAATAACTGTAGATATAGTGGAAGCTATTGTATAATTTTTCAGGATTTGACCATTTTTCTGCTTCTTCCTTTTACAGGAGGCTCGAGAATTATCGGAAGATGACGACCTGAAAAGAGCAACAGAGCTGAGCTTACAAGGTGATGACGCTTCGCCTTTTTTTCTTCAGTCCCGTTATGTGCATTCACCACATTGGCGCTTTACTCGTTGTTGGTGTATGGCGGTGTAGGCTCAGGATCTCCACCCACGCCATTAGCAGTGGGTGTTTTGCTGTAACACATGAGTGGTCGCCTTAATGTAATGCCACGGGAGCAGTGTTGTCTCCCAGTCCTGTACATTTATACTACGGGAGGGTGCTCCTTATGTCGGCCGATCAGAGCCCCTGTGCTCGCTACAGATCGCAGCAGGTTTAGAGATTGTTAATGGTCCCGTGGTTTTCTATGCAGCAATCAATAGATGACCCATGTGCAATTCGTATCTAATGATTAAGCAGTAAGCCACTGCGACTTTTAGGCATGGGCATCTTAGCAGCTGAACGCTACATGTATCCCAAGCCTCATCATTGGGGAATGGATATTTACCCAACTGTTACTTTCTGGTTACAGAGTTTAACAGTTCATTTCTGGACGGAGCGATGTCTGATGAGGATTCTGGGAATGAAGACGTGCTAGACATGGAGTACACAGAGGAGGAAGCAGAGGAGCTGAAGAAGAATGCAGAGGTAGCTGCACCTCGACGTTTGCATTAGGGTTTCATCCTATGTATTTTCTGAGTAGTTTTAATGCTCTTTTTGTGTTGGAACTTGAAGAGCGGAGAACTGCCGCACTCCTATCGCCTGGTCAGCGTCGTCAGCCATATTGGAAGCTCTTCCTCATCTGGTATGTGTGAGTTTTTGTTTTTCCCACCTGAATGTGAATTTGGTTTTACAATGAATGATTTGGGGTTTTAAAGGTTTGTCTTTATATTTAGGCCACTATATCAGCGATGCGTACGATACCAAGAAGCAATCGTGGTTTACGTACAATGACCTGGCGGTGTCGCGGACACAAGAGACCACAGTTCAGAATGAGCGGGATCGTAGCGGTTACATATTTTTCTACATGCACAAGTAAGAATTGGGATCTGTTTTAAAGGTGTTTGCCTAAACAGGTTTACATTTACCATAAAGAAAAGTCTCCCATTCACTGGATTTGTAATTCAGAGATCCATTTGTGGTCCCAGCAATTAGACCCAATGATCTCCAGAATGGGGGATTTCAGCTCCAATACCATGGCCAGGGGGAATTGAATGGAGCAGCAGGTTGTTAACGCGCCTTACCTCCCTATACTAAGTCTATCGCATGGACGATGCAAACAGTCATCGCAGACTTTGGATCTGAGGGCACATGTGCAACCAGCACTCTGGCTGTCCACGCTTGGGTTAAAGCCGCAGATTGTTAGTATATGTAGGAGTTCAACTCAGATACATTTCTGTTCTTGTTTCAATATTTCTCATCTAGTTTTTGGTCTTTTTTTTTTTTTTTCTTCCCCTGTAGGGAGATATTTGATGAAATGATTGAAGAGGAGAAAAAAGCACAAGCCTCGAGCACTGACCCAAACAGATCGTCATCCCGACCCCAATTGTGACTTTCCACCTCCCTGGTTCCCAGGCTTCCTTAGTCTTGAACTGAACACGGATTCTTTTGCCTTTGTGAAGGGTTTCCTGCCGCCGATCTGTAGTCAGCACATTTACAGGTTCTCGTTGCTAGTTCTGTTGGTTGCTGCCATGCAATCCTGGGATCTTGGCACAAACCGAAAACTGCCGACGTCACAGCTTCGAAAGTTTTTACATTTGTCGACGGGATGGCAAAGCTTTCTTCACCTTGTCATTTTCTTGCAGCAATAAGCTTTTTCTGTCCGAGTAGGACCTAAAGGCCTGAGTGACGCTACATAACTGCAGTTCTTCTTGCTTAATATGGAGGCTACTAGACTTTTTGGACTTGTATTTTTTTTTTTTTTTTTTTTCCATTTGCGTACTGGGATTTTGGTTATTAAGACCAATGTTGTGCATATCCCAATCTAAAGACACTGTATGAATTCCGAATGGCTCTGACCACCAGCGATCCTAAGAATGAGGCTGTCTGAAGCATGTGCACTTCCGCTCCTTTCATCGTCTATGGTGGAAGCTGAGTATAGGGCTCTGTTATTTTCTGCAGTCCCGTAGACCACAATGGAGATGGATGAGCATTTGCACCTTCACTCAAAGCCCCATTTTCTGGATTGGCTGTAAGGTCGAGCATGCGCACCTCCGCTCCACGCAAAGCCCCGTTTTCCGGATTGGCTGTGGTTCCTAGGAAGTTAGGATAACTTGCAATGATTGGCATACCTTGCTTTACTTCAAAGGGACACTATATTGTTTTCTGTTGTTCAATTACCAGCTATTTTAGGCTGATTGTAACAAAAAATAAATTGTAAGAAATCCCATAATCTCTCAACCACCATACAATTCAGCACATGCCATGCAACTCCATCCAGATTTGTCCTCATCCGCTCCTCTTTATAGGCTACATTCTTTGGGGGGGTTTAGTGGCACTTTATGGCTACTGTGTTTTTTGTTTTGTTTTTTTTTGGCGGGGGGGGGGGGGGTGACTTTATTAGGGGAGCTCTAGGCTTTGCTAATACTTTGTACCGGGGCATCGCTTATTTCCCTGTTTCTGCAGGATCGTAGCAATAAGACGGTGCGGTAAAACGCAGAAGGACATGCACGCTTTCCCGGGAAGGTGGACATGGCACGAATACCGGGCACTGACGACAATCAGCCGTGGAGGTGACAATACTTTTTAATAGTTCCTATGTTAAGCCTATCTGGTCCGTGACTAGTTCTTTTTATATATACATGGGCATTCTGGTTTTCCTGGAGCTTGGATCCATTTTTCTCGTTTGTGATGGTTTGTGATTTCTTGCTTTTCGTTTACCATCAGGACTGAAATAATTTATTACTTTTGTCCCGGCCTGGGCATTTTGCAGCCGGTCGTCCTGAGGAATGATTTGGGCCTCTAATGTTGCAGTTTTCCAAAATGCGGTTTTGTGTAAATCTTTGTACCATCGTATCCATTTATCTCCCGCACTCCTGATATTTCAGGTAAAGTGTATTTTGATTTTGTTGTACATATTCTATGGTATTTAAGTATTTTAGGCTTTTGTTTTTATGTTTAGTCTTTGTTCTGTATGAAAAGACATAAAGAAGTGAAATAAGTTGCTGCATTTTCTGTTTATCTTTATTGTGCCTGCAACTATATATTATAATAACCCAGGACCAGACAATTACCGTATTTTTCGGACCATAAGACGCACTTTTTCTCCTCCAAATTTGGGAGAAAAGTGTGGGGTGCGTCTTATGGTCCGGATGTAACGTGGGGAGGGGGCAGCGGCGAGTGGGATCCACTGTGATCCCATTCACAGGAGACAGAAAAATGTCCCTGCTGCCTGGCTGCAGCGCTGGGAAAACCATGTGATCCCAATGATTAAAGTGTAGTGAATATTCATTAGCCTCTTCCCTGCCCACCTGTCAGTGCTGAGCAGGGAGCAGCAAATGAATAGTCCTTCACTTAAACAGGGACACACATGGTTTCCCCAGCGCTGATTACTGCAGCAGCTGGGGAGATCTGTGTGTCTGGTGGAGGCAGCAGCAGGGGGCCAGAGGAGACAGCTGCATACCTGACTGGCTGTGCTGTGCTGGATGCTGAGTGCATAAGGACCTGTGATGTCATGAAGTGGGCGGGCTGGAGCATCACATGGCAGCACAGAGCCCTCCTTCTTCTGATGTCATCACAGGTCCTTCAGACACCGCTCTAGAATCTGAAAGCTTCCTCTTATGACCTGTGCTGTGGAGAGGCAACAAGAGGGAGAGCTCTGTGCGGTCATGGTTTGCTCACAGCCTGAACAACTAAGAAATACTTAAAAGGTTAGTCAAGACAACACACAATAAAAGCACTCTGCCACTCCTGTGGTGAACTATAACTCCCAGCCTGTCTTGCAGATCCTATGACATGCTGGGAGTTATAGTTCTCCCATGGGTTCTTAAGGCAGCACTCCAGTGTTATTTTTCAGTGCTGGAGTGGTGCTTTAAATATAAGCCCTGTGCCCTCATTCTTATACTTGCCCTCGAGCGTCTTCATATAGTACTTTACAGCCACCACACTGGTCCCGCAGCACCATCTTCTGCGGGACTGCGGGTGCGTTTTCCAACATAATAACATACTATTATATATAATAACACCACATATAATAGTATGTTATTTATGTTATTTTACCACATTTTTTTGCTTCCAATATTTTTTTTTTTTACTATTTTCCACCTCTAAAACCTGGGTGCGTCTTATAGTCCGAAAAATACAGTACTAATGCAGTCCTGACATTCATAGATCCTCTCTCTTCCTCCTCCTGGAGTTCAGAAAAAAAAAGGTTCATCCAGTCTGTTCAGCGCTCCCAGGTAGCAGGCACCAGGCAGAGGTATTACAAAGCTTCAGTAATTTATTTAAAATAAAAAACAATATATAGAACGCGTTTCGGCTATATGCTTATTAAAAATAGCCTTCCCCAGGTATGATCACAAAGGTCAATACGCTATGATACAAGCCACACCAAAGGTGAGCAATTTAGCCTTTGAAAATTGAGTTGAACTAAATAATCTGCACTTAGATCTGCGCCCTGTTTCTTGTCTTTTCCCCTTTTTTAGACCCTGTAGCCTTGGGGTCATATATTCCTCCTCCAGGAGACATTCACAGTTTATTGCTAAATTTGTGTATTCTAATCCATGTTACAAGGGCAAACCGCATGTAGGACAATATAAGCATCCATGCTCTGTAGTCCAAGGGCCGCCATCACGTCACGACATAAATCTGTAATTGAACCTCCCATTAAAGGGGTTTTCCTCCCTATGGAAAATGCCTCTTGTTCACAGGCAGTTGATGTTAAAAATAAATTGTGCTTCACTCCTACATCGGTCAGCTCTACCGATATACCTCAAATTACAGTGCCTACAAGTAGTATTCAACCCCCTGCAGATTTAGCAGGTTTACACATTTGGAATTAACTTGGCATTGTGACATTTGGACTGTAGATCAGCCTGGAAGTGTGAAATGCACTGCAGCAAAAAAGAATGTTATTTCTTTGTTTATTTATTTTTTTTAAATTGTGAAAAGTTTTTTCAGAGGGTCATTTATTATTCAACCCCTCAACCCACCAGAATTCTGTTTGGTTCCCCTAAAGTATTAAGAAGTAGTTCAGGCACAAAGAACAATGAGCTTCACATGTTTGGATTAATTATCTCTTTTTCCAGCCTTTTCTGACTATTTAAGACCCTCCCCAAACTTGTGAACAGCACTCAAACATGGTCAACATGGGAAAGACAAAGGAGCAGTCCAAGGCCATCAGAGACAAGATCGTGGAGGGTCACAAGGCTGGCAAGGGGTACAAAACCCTTTCCAAGGAGTTGGGCCTACCTGTCTCCACTGTTGGGAGCATCATCCGGAAGTGGAAGGCTTATGGAACTACTGTTAGCCTTCCACGGCCTGGACAGCCTTTGAAAGTTTCCTCCCGTGCCGAGGCCAGGCTTGTCCGAAGAGTCAAGGCTAACCCAAGGACAACAAGGAAGGAGCTCCGGGAAGATCTCATGGCAGTGGGGACATTGGTTTCAGTCAATACCATAAGTAACGTACTCCACCGCAATGGTCTCCGTTCCAGACGAGCCCGTAAGGTACCTTTACTTTCAAAGCGTCATGTCAAGGCTCGTCTACAGTTTGCTCATGATCACTTGGAGGACTCTGAGACTGACTGGTTCAAGGTTCTCTGGTCTGATGAGACCAAGATCGAGATCTTTGGTGCCAACCACACACGTGACGTTTGGAGACAGGATGGCACTGCATACGACCCCAAGAATACCATCCCTACAGTCGAGCATGGTGGTGGCAGCATCATGCTGTGGGGCTGTTTCTCAGCCAAGGGACCTGGCCATCTGGTCCGCATCCATGGGAAGATGGATAGCAGGGCCTACCTGGAGATTTTGGCCAAGAACCTCCGCTCCTCCATCAAGGATCTTAAGATGGGTCGTCATTTCATCTTCCAACAAGACAACGACCCAAAGCACACAGCCAAGAAAACCAAGAGGCAAAAAATCAAGGTGTTGCAGTGGCCTAGTCAGTCTCCTGACCTTAACCCAATTGAAAACTTGTGGAAGGAGCTCAAGATTAAAGTCCACATGAGACACCCAAAGAACCTAGATAACTTGGAGAAGATCTGCATGGAGGAGTGGGCCAAGATAACTCCAGAGACCTGTGCCGGCCTGATTAGGTCTTATAAAAGACGATTATTAGCTGTAATTGCAAAAAAAGGTTATTCCACAAAATATTAAACCTAGGGGTTGAATAATAATTGACCCACACTTTTATGTTTAAAATTTATAAAAATTTAACTGGGCAACAAAACTTTTTGGTTTGTAAGATTTATGCATCTGTTAATAAATCCTGCTCTTGTTTGAAGTTTGAAGGCTCTAACTTATTTGCATCTTATTAAACCTGCTAAATCTGCAGGGGGTTGAATACTACTTGTAGGCACTGTATATACTTGAAGCTGTTACACAGGCACCTTATTTGTTTCCTACCGTTGTAGAAGGTACCTAAGCAAACTAAAGGGCAAGTCTGGTGTATTTACTCTTGTATTTAAACCACCTCCTCATATTCTTGTGATTGACTGCAGGGGTCATGTGGATGATGGATGTGATATCATCACTGTTGGACCAGTAAAGATTAATGTCAATTTGAAAAGGCGACCCCCTTAAAAGGGGTATTCTCAAGTTATTACTGTGAATTGCTTTAATTAGATGGCATGAAAATCAGCAAGTTTGCGATTGACTTGCTTTTTCTGTCTGCTGTCATTCTTCTGCAATGAGCGCTTTTATCTTTCATAGTGAATAACTGGTATCTATGAAGGCCAACATAGCAGCAATGCTAACCTTTTGGCGCCCTGCATCTGTACTGGTGTGGGAATGGTCGAGTATTCTCCTCCCTCTACTGTCACTAAGGCTGGACATGGTAATGGGGGATAGTGAAGTATCCACTGCAACCAAGGAGGTGATGGTTTAGCACAGGAGTCTAAGACCTGAGCCGCATTTTGCAGCCCATTGGCACCGGTGTTCTCGCATCGATCGGAACTTGGTCCAGCGGTCTACTGATTCTAGCACTTTTATTTTTCTTATAGGAGTTACACTTTTTAGGTTGCACATGTAGCACAGATGTTGGCTGGTCTCTCAAATGTTAAAGGGTTATTTACTGCTGTAAATCCGTGTGACTATGGCGCCAATAACTGATACCATGATGGATCCTCATCCTTCGTTTATTTGGGGACAGTTAAACCACAGTTGCATAGGTCACAGTAAAATTAATACAGACCCCAGCAGACTATGAATTATTTCTTTATACAGTATATTTTATTTTCTTTATTTCCCCTTATAAAACCTCACATGTTCACAGCATCGGGTGTGACCGGCTCTGTTCCTTCCCGATCTCCCTCGTGAAGGCGCAGTGATTAAATATTCGTATTATTCTTGGGGACGAGGAATTTATATTTAACGGGACAAAACGAACAGAAATAAAAAGGTGCGGATTTAGAAGAGTCCTTTTGCCTTCTTTAGCGTCTGTTTCTTCCAGTCGGGCAAAGCCTGAAACTCAGAGCGTGAAATCCCAAAGATTGCAGTAAAATCTTCATTGTTCAGATATTCCTGAAACAAAAATCAGGAAGGTCACTGAGGCGATAAGAACCAAAAACAGATGATGTACCGAGGGCAAGACCGAAAAATTATCTGCCCCGTATGTGTGATGTATGCAGTACTGCAAAAACACTAGGGTTGAGCGAAACGGATCGTTCATTTTCATAAGTCGCCGACTTTTGGCAAAGTCGGCGTCTCATGAAACCCGACCCGATCCCTGTGTGGGGTCGGCCATGCGGTAAGCGATCGAGAGAGAGCGATCGAGAGCGAGCGCGATCGAGAGCGAGCGCGATCGAGAGAGAGCGCGATCGAGAGAGACCCCATCCATCCCCATTGACGTGCATAGGGTTTCGCAAAACATGACTCGACCCTAAAAAGGTCAAGGTCGCTCAACCCTAAAAAACACTGGTCGTAATATACGGGACGATATTGCAATGAATTAAGCCCACTACTGACAAATATATAGATAGATATAAAAATCTACATAGGACACAGTAGTTATATTCTTGTACATATGAGCAGTATTATAGTAGTTATATTCTTGTACATAGGGACAGTATTATAGTAGTTATATTCTTGCACATAGGAGCAGTATTATAGTAGTTATATTCTTGTACACAGGGGTCAGTATTATAGTAGTTATATTCTTGTACATAGGAGCACTGTTATAGTAGTTATATTCTTGTATATAGGGGCAGTATTATAGTAGTTATATTCTTGTACATAGGGGCAGTATTATAGTAGTTATATTCTTGTACATAGGGGCAGTATTATAGCAGTTATATTCATGTACATAGGAGCAGTATTATAGTAGTTATATTCTTGTACATAGGAGCAGTATTATAGTAGTTATATTCTTGTACATAGGAGCAGTATTATAGTAGTTATATTCTTGTACATAGGAGCAGTATTATAGTAGTTATATTCTTGTACATAGGGGGCAGTATTATAATAATAATTTGATGTTTGCCTCTAGTTCCTTTTTTGTATTGTACATACGGTACATTCTCTTATGACATTTATCAGATTTCAGCCCTTCTCACCTCTTTTCGGCCGGGGTCTACTCCTGTAGGTAATTCATCTGGTGTCTTGTTAACCAAAGCATCAGCTGGGTAGGTTTGGAGCACTAGAGACCCGAGGTTGGTTTGGGAAGTGAAAGATTCCAGTGGAGTTTTGTTAAATTCCTGTCAGATAGAAGTGATTTTTATAAATAATTAAAGTTGAAACATCCGGTAATAAGTTATGATCTACTGGAACATTATGGATGACGGCTTGTGTGCCATTTCTTTTTTATATAGACAGTGGCAGAAGTTGTCCTGATACCGTCCTTGTTTCCTTGATGTCACCGTTGTCCCAACACCTTTTACAGCATGAAATCCCAGCCATACAGAGAGAAGCTGCAGCTGCATCCCCCTCGTCCCTGCTATGTGCTGAATATTTGGGCTGGAGCTCACAGGAGGAAGCCATTACGTTGCTTGTGTGACTACATTCCCCTGTGACTACGATATAATACTTTTTTTTTTTTTATTATTATTATTTTGTCACTTGGTCATGTGTGTGATATCTGCATTGTGCACTCACCGAGGAGAACTGGTCAATAGACTCTTCATTTCCTAATTCGGCTTTTAATTGTTCATATGATTTGGTGTTCTGAAAAATAAGTTCAATAGAAATGAGAATTGATTGGCAGCCATCACCATGATTAATGCTGGTATTTTTCCACATTGACTTGGGATCTCTCAAATAATAATTGCAGGCGCCATATGCACGAAAATCAATTGTTGGAGCGACTAAATACTGGATTATACAAGTCGGTTATGATGTGGATCTAATATGTTTCTATATTAGGTATATATATAAAAATGATCCGCGCTGGGTTCTCCAGTTTTGTAGCCACTAGATACCTCCAAAAAACAATAAGTATTTGCACCTTTTATATGACTTTAAAAACTATTAAAAAATATATTTGTGTTGTGTTTTAAAATAACTCCACCGTGGAGCACGACATTACCATAAGAAAATTCTGAGCAAGATAATAAATTGAATTTTTACCTGGTGCGGTACAGTCGATAATGTCCACAGTTCCCTTTAATCGGTCTTTGTAAAAGTCCAAATGTGGAAAAATGCGGCTTCGGTGGAGTTTTTTTTCTTTTTTCTCTTTTGCTTTCACTTGAGCGGGCTCCAGGCAGTGCCCCGGCCGGCGGCAAAACAGCCCTATGCTCACTCACTGCTAATAGCGACTATGCGCTGTTGTGCAGCTCTCGGTTCTCTGCCTCTGCAGGACCTTGCGTGACGTCACGGTCATGTGATTGCTCACGTGACTTGCTACAGATAGCACAGTGGACCAATTTCCTACTAGTTTCGGAATAGGACGTATTCCTTCATCAGGGATGGTCCGTTCTAGATGTCCTCCACCTATATAGCCCGCATTGGTCATGTGTCCACATCATATATTAAAGGCAAAAAGCTCAATCTCACTATTCAAGCCCTTCGGTACTAGAGTGTCCAGTTGAAATATCATTTTTGTTTCCTCCCTGGACATCTGCTGAATATAATTTCCTCTCCGCCAGCTTTTATTAACGACTTTAAGGCCTGTGATTAGAATATCCACACTTGCGCCATTATGATGAGTGAAAAAATGTTTCGACAGCGGGTGGCCTTGAAATTTTTTATTAATGTTTCTCAAATGTTCATTGATCCTTATTTTCAAAGGTCGTTTAGTTCGACCTATATATAATTTGTTGCAGGGGCATTTAATAGAGTAAATAACCCCTGTCGTATTGCAAGATATAAAATCTTTTATTCGCCACTCCGTGCTTCCATTAGTAAGTGAGAGTTGTTTTTTTGTTTTTAATAATTTACACGCTTTACACTTCATGCAGGGATAGAACCCATGACCTCTGGACATGTGAGGATATTTGTTTGCACCATGGACGTGTGGAACCGTAGGAGCTATTGTATTTCCCAGATTGCTAGCCTTTCTGTAGATAAACAGAGGGTGCTCAGGAAGTTTGTCCCCCAAAATTTTATCTTCTTTAAGAATGTCCCAATGTCTTTTTACTATCTTCCTAAGAAGATGCGTATTTGCATTATACTGTGTAATAATGGGGACTGTTTTTCACTTCTTCCTTTTATTTGAAGTAGTTTTGATCTGGGTATCTCCTCCACTGTGTTTTTTGCCAAAGATAAGGAGCACGGAGAGTAGCCTTTTTTCATGAATTTATTGGTAAGAAATTCTGCTTCTTGATTAAAATCATGAGTTTGAGAACAATTCCTATGTGCCCTAATTAGCTGGCTCTTGGGTATATTCAAAAGCCAGCTAGGAAGATGACAGCTGTCTAGCGAAATATAATTATTAGTGTCCGTGGGCTTGTGAAAAGTCTTGGTATGAATTTTCCCATTGCTAATAAAAATATTAAGATCTAAAAAATGTATGGATTCAGTACTGGTGGTACCAGAAAATTTTAAAAAATATGAATTTTTATTTAAATTAGCAATAAAATCTAGTAATAAATTTGGACCACCAGACCAGATAAAAACAATATCGTCGATAAATCTTTGCCAGAGTACCAGATTCGCACCAAGATGCCCCCCATCATAGATGGCATGATGTTCCCATCTACCTACGTATAGATTAGCATAACTTGGCGCGAACCTGGTACCCATAGCAGTACCCCACTGCTGGGAGTAGTAGTTGCGAACCTGGTACCCATAGCAGTACCCCACTGCTGGGAGTAGTAGTTCGCTTCATATTTAAAATAATTGTGAGTCAATATAAAGTGCATACATTCTAAAATAAAAGAGACCTGTTTTTTGGGGAGAATTCCCTGTTGTTCCATAAAGAATTTTGCCGCCTCACACCCTTTCTCATGTTGAATGACGGTATACAAAGAAGTAATGTCCAATGTACCCATGATGTAATGCTCTTTCCATTCTATCTCATCCAGAATTTTCAAAATATGTGTACTATCTTTCAGGTAAGATGGAAGTCCCGGGACCAATTTTTGTAGATGACAGTCTACATATTTTGACATATTTGCTGTCAAACAACCTATACCTGATATAATAGGTCTCCCGGGGGGATTGGTTTGATTTTTATGAATTTTAGGAAGATAATAGAAGTAGGGTATCCTTGGATGCTCTGTATTTATAAAAGTGAACTCTTGTTTATTAAGGATACCTTGTTCCCGACCTCTTTTAGTCAAATCCTTCAATTCTTGGATGTACCTATTTGTTGGATCTCTTGGTAAGAGGCTATAGGTCTGCTGATCACCAAGTAGGCGTAGGGATTCTTTCGTATAGTCTACCGAATTTAGAATGACTATACTTCCCCCTTTGTCGGCTGGTCTAATTGTTATTGCCTTATTGTCTTGAATTTGTTTTAAAGCCTTACGTTCATTATATGTTAGGTTATTTCTAAAATTTGAGCACCTCTTGTCTGAAATTTTTCTAATATCTCGTATGACGTTCTTTTGAAATGCTTCAAAAGATTCAGAGTACTCTTGAACTGGGTTGAAATTCGATTTAACCCTTAATGAAGTGTGTACAATGGGGTCCACCTGGAATGAGGGAGGACTAGTAGCACTACTACTGGTATCTTTAGTTTTTAAAAAATATTTTTTAATGGCTAGTTGCCTCCTAAATAATTTAATGCCAATGAAGGCCTGGAATTTGTCAAATTTTGTGTTTGGAGCATACTTCAATCCTTTGTTTAATAGAGAGATTTCATTTTTCTCCAATCTATGTTTACTTAGATTGAATATTTTTTGTTGTTGTTCCTCCTCCCCTTTGTCTAGTTCTTTTTTGTTGTTCTGTTCCTTCTTTTTTTGGGTAAGTTTCCCGCCCCTACAGCCTCTTTTCCTACTTTTTTTTGACCTAATTGAAAAAAAGGGTGATTGTCACGTTTATTTTTAGGTAAAATTTGATCAGAGGAGCGGGTGTGTATATTTGATTTTGTTAATGTTTTTTTTGAAGTTTTTCTCAAATTTTTCCTAAAGGGAGTTGATATGGGGGAATTGGTCTCGTTGTTTTGATGCAGGGTCTCCTGCCCACTTGTAGATGGAAACTCTTCACCATTATCCAAAACTTGAAATCTGTTTTGAAATGCTTGTGATGAAATAGGTGTATATACGGATATGTCATGAATTGATAGACAAATGAAGCGAACTACTACTCCCAGCAGTGGGGTACTGCTATGGGTACCAGGTTCGCGCCAAGTTATGCTAATCTATACGTAGGTAGATGGGAACATCATGCCATCTATGATGGGGGGCATCTTGGTGCGAATCTGGTACTCTGGCAAAGATTTATCGACGATATTGTTTTTATCTGGTCTGGTGGTCCAAATTTATTACTAGATTTTATTGCTAATTTAAATAAAAATTCATATTTTTTAAAATTTTCTGGTACCACCAGTACTGAATCCATAAATTTTTTAGATCTTAATATTTTTATTAGCAATGGGAAAATTCCTACCAAGACTTTTCACAAGCCCACGGACACTAATAATTATATTTCGCTAGACAGCTGTCATCTTCCTAGCTGGCTTTTGAATATACCCAAGAGCCAGCTAATTAGGGCACATAGGAATTGTTCTCAAACTCATGATTTTAATCAAGAAGCAGAATTTCTTACCAATAAATTCATGAAAAAAGGCTACTCTCCGTGCTCCTTATCTTTGGCAAAAAACACAGTGGAGGAGATACCCAGATCAAAACTACTTCAAATAAAAGGAAGAAGTGAAAAACAGTCACCTCTAGAAACAGTCCCCATTATTACACAGTATAATGCAAATACGCATCTTCTTAGGAAGATAGTAAAAAGACATTGGGACATTCTTAAAGAAGATAAAATTTTGGGGGACAAACTTCCTGAGCACCCTCTGTTTATCTACAGAAAGGCTAGCAATCTGGGAAATACAATAGCTCCTACGGTTCCACACGTCCATGGTGCAAACAAATATCCTCACATGTCCAGAGGTCATGGGTTCTATCCCTGCATGAAGTGTAAAGCGTGTAAATTATTAAAAACAAAAAAACAACTCTCACTTACTAATGGAAGCACGGAGTGGCGAATAAAAGATTTTATATCTTGCAATACGACAGGGGTTATTTACTCTATTAAATGCCCCTGCAACAAATTATATATAGGTCGAACTAAACGACCTTTGAAAATAAGGATCAATGAACATTTGAGAAACATTAATAAAAAATTTCAAGGCCACCCGCTGTCGAAACATTTTTTCACTCATCATAATGGCGCAAGTGTGGATATTCTAATCACAGGCCTTAAAGTCGTTAATAAAAGCTGGCGGAGAGGAAATTATATTCAGCAGATGTCCAGGGAGGAAACAAAAATGATATTTCAACTGGACACTCTAGTACCGAAGGGCTTGAATAGTGAGATTGAGCTTTTTGCCTTTAATATATGATGTGGACACATGACCAATGCGGGCTATATAGGTGGAGGACATCTAGAACGGACCATCCCTGATGAAGGAATACGTCCTATTCCGAAACTAGTAGGAAATTGGTCCACTGTGCTATCTGTAGCAAGTCACGTGAGCAATCACATGACCGTGACGTCACGCAAGGTCCTGCAGAGGCAGAGAACCGAGAGCTGCACAACAGCGCATAGTCGCTATTAGCAGTGAGTGAGCATAGGGCTGTTTTGCCGCCGGCCGGGGCACTGCCTGGAGCCCGCTCAAGTGAAAGCAAAAGAGAAAAAAGAAAAAAAACTCCACCGAAGCCGCATTTTTCCACATTTGGACTTTTACAAAGACCGATTAAAGGGAACTGTGGACATTATCGACTGTACCGCACCAGGTAAAAATTCAATTTATTATCTTGCTCAGAATTTTCTTATGGTAATGTCGTGCTCCACGGTGGAGTTATTTTAAAACACAACACAAATATATTTTTTAATAGTTTTTAAAGTCATATAAAAGGTGCAAATACTTATTGTTTTTTGGAGGTATCTAGTGGCTACAAAACTGGAGAACCCAGCGCAGATCATTTTTATATATATACCTGTTTATAGCTACTAATACAGAAGGGTGGCACTGTATTTGTATCTGCTGCAGGATTCACAGTTTCTGAAGCGCTACTGGAGTCTTTAATTTTATGTTTCTATATTAAAATGGAGCCACAATGGTGGGGAGCAGAAAGAATTATCATGGGGATATAGGAATGAAACCATTAAGGCTGAAAACTCAGGTGCTGTAGCTTGGAAAATCCCCCTAAAATATCCAGTTAGGTAATTATTACTTAATAATTGGGGGTGATCAGGATCCTCATCAATTTATTATCCAGAGTGGGAACTTCCTACAGCGAGGACGCGGCTCATTGATGTATTACCCAGTCTATTGACATCGTTGCAATGCTACATTCGCCCTGTGGTGGCGCTGCAGCGAAGTGAAACACTTGCTGCTGAGTCCTGGAGTCGATCACTGAAGGTTTCAGTACACAGAGACCCCCTAGATCCACTTATTATAGGGGTGATCACATACCTCCCATTTAAAGGGATCCCATGCATGGAACCAGCCTGTGAATGTTGGGGGCTCGAATCCTTGCTTCACCACAATAATGGGGGTGTTGACATCACGACTTCCAGGATGACACTTCAGATATTCTTGTGCTGTGACTGCTGCGTCCCTCTTTTCTGATTCGTTTGCACTTTTGCCGATCCATAGGAAAACCTGCGAGGATTTGGTACAATGAACATTTCTCAGAAAATGGAAAAACCCTTTTAAGGATGTGACCATTTTTTAGACTCGTCATTATCGTGCCACAAGTCAGGTCCAGGTGCCAAAGGTTTGATGGTGGGATCCCCCCCGCCAGGGGTCTAATGCAGACGGCGCAGGCATGGCTGATATCGCCAGGAACGAATCGCTTACCGAAAGGTGTGTTTTTCTTTTTTGTTTTTTTTCTTCTTCATTATCCAGAGATTGAAAATTCATAGTTAGACCAAATAGTTCTCACAGCTGAGGGATTGTTACAATTGTATCTAGTCTAGAAAATCTTCTGTCAGCTAAAATCTATCTACAGTAGCTTGTTAAAATGTAACAAAAAAATTGTTGCAAACCTGAGAATTGCGAGGAATGTCAGCAAGAGATCTTATAAATAGGCTTCTATGGGCCTTTGGTTGCAACAAATAAATATTAAAAACACCATGTAGCCTTCTATGTGCGCACAGGCACAGCGCCCCACATACATGTGGCTGTGTACGGTACTGCAGTCCCAGCACCCAAAGCCCCTTTATTCTTGCAAAAAGTCTTTGAGGAAAAGCGAGCACTCACCATTCGCTAATATCCAGTCTTTATTGTAACATATTGTCAAAAGCAGGAACAATCAGGGAGAAACGTGATTCCACAAGTCTTGGAGACTGGATATTAGCGGATGGTGAGTGCTCGCTTTTCCTCAAAGACTTTTTGCTACACATGTTTGGATTTTTTCAGTTGGAGCACCTGACATCTGCACGGGCTTTAACGCGTCACAGGAGGACCTTGAGCAAGTCGGTGTGGGTGATTTAACCAGCTGATGGTGCTGCTTTCCATTTTTCTTTTGACTTTTTTGCACCCTTTATTCTTGCATCTTCTTGATTTTAGTGTCTTGGCGCACAAAAGATTTTGTCAAATAGATTAACTAAACTGACTGGACATCAGGAATATTTCACCCGTACCTGATCCCAAGCATCCAACAAGAAGACGTCATCTTCATCCAGATCATCCTGGTGAAAATCTGAAATTTCAGTTGCACGGAACGTTCCTGTCTGGTTGGAGCACTCATACAGGCGCGGACTGATATCTGGAACTTCTTCTTGCAGTCTACAACACAAAAATGTATCTTGTTCACTTAACACCTTCCAACGAGTTCATAAGTAAAATTCAGAACACCCAAACGTCTGTGCGGAATAGTTTCTGGATATTTCTTAGTACGATATTGCTGTAGGAATTGCAGATCCATTTTCTGGTAGAGTAACATTCTGTATGGCTGCTGAATTACATTACATGCTGTATCTGTGTGTCTGGCATGCACACGGCCACTCATTCAGTGAAGAGGAAACTTCCTGCTGATTGGTGCAGGTCACAGTGATCGTTCCCCCGCAGATCTACAAGATCCTTTGCATAAGTGATAACTTGTGTTCACTTGACAACTCTAGCCTTGTCTGTAAGTAGAATAGGCGATAACTTACTGATTGGGGGGGGGGGTACCCGGGGAGTGGCCACAAGATCCCCCAGCAATCCTGAGATTAGAGTGGAGGCGTGTATTCTTTATCTCTGCTCCTTCGCTGACTATGGGACTGATGGAAATAGAGGAGTGCTGCACTGGTGCTTTTCCAGCAGTCCCATAGTGAATGAAGTGGAGGTTGAGCACAAGATTCCCTGCAGAGCCCAGTTCTCTGGATTGCTGGGGGTCTCAATCAGAATCTAGGGATGCCCCTTTCAAGACCAGGAAAACTAGTGACAGCACATCAACTCTGCTACATCAGCACCGCTGTATTATACATCAACATTGGTGCTGTATCCACAGCAGGATACACTCTGCTTTACCTCTTACTGCTGGCATACTGGCTCTTGCCACCCAGTGCCAGCCAGAACTCCGATGGCTCCTGCCCCTCCGCCACCACCACCTTCTCCCCTCTGGAAATTATGTCGGCCACATTCTTGGCCATCGCTCTCTCATCACCACTGCAGCCCTGTGGATACAAATAAAGGAACCAACATTAACTTCATCTTCTCCTGCATCTTGTTACTTACATGGAAGGAGAATACAATCGCAGAGAATTCCGTCACATTCTTTTTATTGGTATTGAACATTAATTAGAGATTTTCCAGGCTCTCACAGACCCCCTCCTCGACTGCAGCCTATATAGAATTCAGGGGGCAACTGTGGCTGTGCCCTGTACTGCGGTGACACCCATATAACTGGCTGTGCCCGGTACTGCGGCGACACCCATATAACTGTGGCTGTGCCCGGTACTGCGGCGACACCCATATAACTGTGGCTGTGCCCGGTACTGCGGCGACACCCATATAACTGTGGCTGTGCCCGGTACTGCGGCGACACCCATATAACTGGCTGTGCCCGGTAAAGCGGTGACACCCATATAACTGTGGCTGTGCCCGGTACTGCGGCGACACCCATATAACTGTGGCTGTGCCCGCTACTGCGGTGACACCCATATAACTGTGGCTGTGCCCGCTACTGCGGTGAGACTCATAACTGGCTGTGCCCGGTACTGCGGTGAGACTCATCTGGTTGTGTCCGGTACTGCGGTGACACCCATATAACTGTGGCTGTGCCCGGTACTGCGGTGAGACTCATAACTGGCTGTGCCCGGTACTGCGGTGAGACTCATCTGGTTGTGTCCGGTACTGCGGTGACACCCATATAACTGTGGCTGTGCCTGGTACTGATGACCTTCAGCCAAGACCATCAATGCAAATTTCAGATAAATCCCCTTTAAGGAAGAATTTTTCTTCCAATATATCCTTTGTACAAGAGATTACTCCAGTCTATGAAGCCACGTCACTGCTGACCTTACCTTTCCGCACCACACGTAGCAGGTCCCCTTGGTTTTCAAGACGAACACATCGTTAGAATTAAGAGACGATGCCCGGACGGGGACCTCGAAGGCCTTGGTGTTGTACTCATTGGTGCCGTGTACGTGGAACAGTCGGACCTCGGGGGGAATATAGTCACTGTCGGCACGAGAAGTACCGCCCTGTAGAAGAGACACATCCAGTGTTAGTGTATGGTGAGCGCTGCACAAGGTAACAATACAGGAGCTTGGTCATTACCGTGCATCATTGATCTGCGATCATCAAAGTAACGCAAGGATCACGGCCGATGCAGTGTTGTGATGTATGTGTATAATATATATAACGCACAGTCATGGCTAAAAGTGTTGGCACCCTTGTTCAACAATTTTCTTTCTGTTCTCCATGCTTAGTGTGGCACACTCAGACACGCAATGCAAAGATTGAGACTATTTCTCACCATTTTATCTGGTTTCAGTATAATTTTCATATTGCCCACACCTGTTACTTGCCTCAGGTGAGTGTGAAGGAGCATCACATGCTTGACACAAAGTTGTTTACCCACAGTTTTGGGAAAGGTGCCAACATTTGTGCCCTGTCCATTTGTTTTGTTTTTTGTGTGAAATTATATCCAATTTGCTTTTTTTTTTTTTCGTGTTGTTCCAATACACACAAAGGAAATAAACATGTAAGATATGTAATTATGATACTTTTTTGGGAGAGATATTTGATATTTCATTTTCTGGAACAATTCCAAGGGTACCAACATTTTTATATATATATATATATACAGTGCCTACAAGTAGTATTCAACCCCCTGCAGATTTAGCAGGTTTAATAAGATGCAAATAAGTTAGAGCCTTCAAACTTCAAACAAGAGCAGGATTTATTAACAGATGCATAAATCTTACAAACCAAAAAGTTTTGTTGCTCAGTTAAATTTTTATAAATTTTAAACATAAAAGTGTGGGTCAATTATTATTCAACCCCTAGGTTTAATATTTTGTGGAATAACCTTTGTTTGCAATTACAGCTAATAATCGTCTTTTATAAGACCTGATCAGGCCGGCACAGGTCTCTGGAGTTATCTTGGCCCACTCCTCCATGCAGATCTTCTCCAAGTTATCTAGGTTCTTTGGGTGTCTCATGTGGACTTTAATCTTGAGCTCCTTCCACAAGTTTTCAATTGGGTTAAGGTCAGGAGACTGACTAGGCCACTGCAACACCTTGATTTTTTGCCTCTTGAACCAGGCCTTGGTTTTCTTGGCTGTGTGCTTTGGGTCGTTGTCTTGTTGGAAGATGAAATGACGACCCATATTAAGATCCTTGATGGAGGAGCGGAGGTTCTTGGCCAAAATCTCCAGGTAGGCCGTGCTATCCATCTTCCCATGGATGCGGACCAGATGGCCAGGCCCCTTGGCTGAGAAACAGCCCCACAGCATGATGCTGCCACCACCATGCTTGACTGTAGGGATGGTATTCTTGGGGTCGTATGCAGTGCCATACAGTCTCTAAACGTCACATGTGTGGTTGGCACCAAAGATCTCGATCTTGGTCTCATCAGACCAGAGAACCTTGAACCAGTCAGTCTCAGAGTCCTCAAAGTGATCATGAGCAAACTGTAGACGAGCCTTGACATGACGCTTTGAAAGTAAAGGTACCTTACGGGCTTGTCTGGAACAGAGACTATTGCGGTGGAGTACGTTACTTATGGTATTGACTGAAACCAATGTCCCCACTGCGATGAGATCTTCCCGGAGCTCCTTCCTTGTTGTCCTTGGGTTAGCTTTGACTCTTCGGACAAGCCTGGCCTTGGCACGGGAAGAAACTTTCAAAGGCTGTCCAGGCCGTGGAAGGCTAACAGTAGTTCCATAAGCCTTCCACTTCCGGATGATGCTCCCAACAGTGGAGACAGGTAGGCCCAACTCCTTGGAAAGGGTTTTGTACCCCTTGCCAGCCTTATGACCCTCCACGATCTTGTCTCTGATGGCCTTGGAATGCTCCTTTGTCTTCCCCATGTTGACCATGTTTGAGTGCTGTTCACAAGTTTGGGGAGGGTCTTAAATAGTCAGAAAAGGCTGGAAAAGGAGATAATTAATCCAAACATGTGAAGCTCATTGTTCTTTGTGCCTGAACTACTTCTTAATACTTTAGGGGAACCAAACAGAATTCTGGTGGGTTGAAAGGTTGAATAATAAATGACCCTCTGAAAAAACTTCTCCCAATTTTAAAAAAAAATAAACAAAGAAATACCATTCTTTTTTGCTGCAGTGCATTTCACACTTCCAGGCTGATCTACAGTCCAAATGTCACAATGCCAAGTTAATTCCAAATGTGTAAACCTGCTAAATCTGCAGGGGGTTGAATACTACTTGTAGGCACTGTATATATATATATATATATATATATATATATATATATATATATATAGTGTGTGTGTACACTCGTACCTCGTACACCACCATCTTCCCTTTAAATATGGCCATGAGGTGTGAGGGCTCCTTCCCCATCGTCACTCGCACTTGAACAGGTTGTCCATCATATTGCTGATCCAGGCTTACGGCCTGATACGCGGATGCAGCGATCTCATCCTGGCTGGCGTGGCGACCCTGCGTTCACAGAGAGACATATAGATATTAGATAGAAACTATGAATAGACATAATTAGAAAGTAGATCTATATGACGATGTTAGACATTTGATAAAATACATTGCAGATCTTGGGGTAATACAGAGCCCGTCTTTTCACATTTTTTTTATTAACTAATTCGATAGATAAAAATATATATGTATATATAAATACAAAACTAAATTTGTAGGATTTTCCCCAGGGAGAAATATGTCTGATAGAAGTGGTCAGAATCCTATCAGAAAAAGGTCGCCTTGTGGTGGCTGGTGGTTACACACATGTTGGCCATTTTTTGTACTTCAAACCTTTATTTTAATAAAGTACTCGTATAATCTACATGGTGGTAATGCAGTTTACATTTTATATATTCAGGGCAGATTTTAGACAAAGTGGGGCTTTAAATGCTCACATTTTGCACCATCACATTCAAACATTTAGGTTGCATTTCAGATCATACAAATTTAAATATTAGACAAAGATAACACAAGTCATCACAATGCAGTCTTTTTTTATATGAAGGTCTTTATTATTCAGGGAAAAAGAAATCCAAACCTACAGGGCCCTGTTTGAAAAAGTGATTGTCACCCTTTAAAAGATAAATTAACTGTGGTTTATCACATCTTTAGAAAGCTGAGTTCACATTCCCTAGCCACATGCAGGCCTCATTACTGCCATACCTGTTCTCAATCTATAAATCACTTAAGTAGGACCCGCCTGACAAGTGAAGTAGACCCAATAGTTCCTCAGAATCAAGACAGCATACCACAATCCAAACAAATTATGGAACAAATGAGAAAAAAATTGAGATGTATCAGTCTGGAAAAGGTTATAAAGCCATTTCTAAAGTTTTGGGACTTCTACACCAGATTTCACTGTGGTTGCTGAAGTAACGCAGCTTTTCAGAAAAATAACATCATACCAACAGTAAAATATGATGGTTGTAGTGTGATGATCTGGGGCTGTTTTGCTGCTTCAGGACCTGGAAGACTTGCTGTGGTAAATGGAACCATGAATTAAAGATCCTGCAGGAGAATGTCCGGCCATCTGTTCGTGACCTCAAGCTGAAGCACACTTGTGTTATGCAGCAGGACAATGATCCAAAACACACCAGCAAGTCCATCTCTGAATGGCATAAGAAAAACAAAATTAAGACTTTGGAGTGGCCTAGTCAAAGTCCTGACCTTAATCAGATTGAGATGCTGTGGCATGACCTTAAAAAGGCGGTTCATGCTCAGAAACCTCCAACGTGGCTGAATTACAACAATTCTGCACAGATGAGAGGCCAAAATTCCTCCAGAGCCCAGTTAGGGTTCGTCCCCACAATCGGGAAATGCAGTGCCAAAACTGCAGCGGCCAGATGTTACAGCACATTGTATGGGATTTCTAGAAATCCCATGTCCACTATACTGATCACCTGCGGAAACTGACATGTGCTAGTCTCTGCAAAACAGAAATGTAATCAGAATGTGGTGAATGCGTTAAATTCACATGGTTCAGTGAACACATAGATTTACATGCATTCAATAAAACGCAGCATTTCGGATGCAGCGAAAATACACTGTCCAAAGCGCTGCCACTTCCAGATCGTGGGCACATAACTGGCAATGAGTCTTTTAGGCTATCACAGATGCTTGATTGCAGTTGTTGCTGCTAAGGGCGGCCCAACCAGTTATTAGGTTTAAGTGGCAATCACTTTTTCACTCAGGGCCCTGTAGGTTTGGATTTATTTTTCCCTTAATAATAAAGACATTCATATAAAAAAATGCATTTTGTGATCACTTGTTTATCTTTGTCTAATATTACAATTTGTTTAGTGATCTGAAACATTTAAATGTGTCAAACAAGCAAACAAATAGGAAATCAGGAAGGGGGCAAACACTTTTTCACACCACTGTATGTATACACAGAACACATACACATGTATTCACAGCACATACATATAGATATATGTATACACAGAGCACATACATACAGACACATACACTCACCGGCCACTTTATTAGGTACACCATGCTAGTAACGGGTTGGACCCCCTTTTGCCTTCAGAACTGCCTCAATTCTTCGTGGCATAGATTCAAGAAGGTGCTGGAAGCATTCCTCAGAGATTTTGGTCCATATTGACATGATGGCATCACACAGTTGCCGCAGATTTGTCGGCTGCACATCCCAAAGATGCTCCATACAAGGCAGGATGGATCCATGCTTTCATGTTGTTTACGCCAAATTCTGACCCTACCATCCGAATGTCGCAGCAGAAATCGAGACTCATCAGACCAAGCAACATTTTTCCAATCTTCTACTGTCCAATTTCGATGAGCTTGTACAAATTGTAGCCTCAGTTTCCTGTTCTTAGCTGAAAGGAGTGGTACCCGGTGTGGTCTTCTGCTGCTGTAGCCCATCTGCCTCAAAGTTCGACGCACTGTGCGTTCAGAGATGCTCTTAGGCCTACCTTGGTTGTAACGGGTGGCGATTTGAGTCACTGTTGCCTTTCTATCAGCTCGAACCAGTCTGCCCATTCTCCTCTGACCTCTGGCATCAACAAGGCATTTCCGCCCACAGAACTGCCGCTCACTGGATTTTTTTTCTTTTTCGGACCATTCTCTGTAAACCCTAGAGATGGTTGTGCGTGAAAATCCCAGTAGATCAGCAGTTTCTGAAATACTCAGACCAGCCCTTCTGGCACCAACAACCATGCCACGTTCAAAGGCGCTCAAATCACCTTTCTTCCCCATACTGATGCTCGGTTTGAACTGCAGGAGATTGTCTTGACCATGTCTACATGCCTAAATGCACTGAGTTGCCGCCATGTGATTGGCTGATTAGAAATTAACTGTTAACAAGAAGTTGGACAGGTGTACCTAATAAAGTGGCCAGTGAGTGTATATACCTACTAGGAACCCATGCATTCTGATATCATCACTAATCTATACCACCAGGGGCCCATGCATTCAGATGTAGTCACTAATATACAACCCCTGGCAAAAATTATGGAATCACCGGCCTTGGAGGATGTTCATTCAGTTCCTTAATTTTGTAGTAAAAAAGCAGATCACAGACATGGCACAAAACTAAAGTAATTTCAAATGGCAACTTTCTGGCTTTAAGAAACACTAAAAGAAATCAAGAACAAAAAATGTGGTAGTCAGTGATGGTTACTTTTTTTCACCAAGTATAGGGGAAAAATTATGGAATCACCCTGTAAATTTTCTTACCCAAAACTAACACCTGCATCAAATTAGATCTGCTCGTTAGTCTGCATCTAAAAAGGAGTGATCACACCTTGGACAGCTGTTGCACCAAGTGGACTGACATGAATCATGGCTCCAACATGAGATGTCAATTGAAACAAAGGAGAGGATTATCAAACTCTTAAAAGAGGATAAATCATCCACAATGTTGCAAAAGATGTTGGTTGTTCCCAGTCAGCTGTGTCTAAAATCTGGACCAAATACAAACAACATGGGAAGGTTGTTAAAGGCAAACATACTGGTCGACCAAGGAAGACATCAAAGCGTCAAGACCGGAAACCTAAAGCAATATGTCTCCAAAACAAGAAATGTTCAACAAAACAAAGGAGGAACGAATGGGTAGAAACTGGAGTCAACGTCTATGACCGAACTGTAAGAAACCGCCTAAAGGAAATGGGATTTACATACAGAAAAGCTAAACGAAAGCCATCATTAACACCTAAACAGAAAAAAACAAGGTTACAATGGACTAAGGAAAAGCAATCGTGGACTGTGGATGACTGGATGAAAGTCATATTCAGTGATGAATCGCAAATCTGCATTGGGCAAGGTGATGATGCTGGAACCTTTGGTGCCGTTCCAATGAGATTTATAAAGATGACTGCCTGAAGAGAACATGCAGATTTCCACAGTGATTGATGATATGGGGCTGCATGTAAGGTAAAGGCGCTGGGAAGATGGCTGTCATTACACCTTCAATAAATGCACACGTTTATGTTGATATTTTGGACACTTTTCTTATCCCATCAATTGAAAGGATGTTTGGGGATGAGGAAATCATTTTTCAAGATGATAATGCGTCCTGCCATAGAGCAAAAACTATGAAAACATTCCTTGAAAAAAGACACATAAGGTCAATGTCATGGCCTGCAAATAGTCCGGATCTCAATCCAATTGAGAATCTTTGGTGGAAATTGAAGAAAATGGTCCATGACAAGGCTCCGACCTGCAAAGCTGATCTGGCAACAGCAATCAGGGAAAGTTGGAGCCAGATTGATGAAGAGTCCTGTGTGACACTCATTAAGTCCAGGCCCCAGAGACTGCAAGCTGTTAGAAAAGCCAGAGGGGGTGCAACAAAATACTAGTGATGTGTTGGAGGTTTTTTTTCATGATTCCATAATTTTTTCCTCAGAATTGAGTGATTCCGTAATATTTCCCCTATGCTTGGTTAAAAAAAAGTAACCGCTACTGACAACCACATTTTTTGTTCTTCATTTCTTTTAGTGTTTCTTAAAGCCAGAAAGTTGCCATTTGAAATGACTTTAGTTTTGTGCCATGTCTGTGATCGGCTTTTTTTTCTACAAAATTAAACAACTGAATGAACATCCTCCAAGGCCGGTGATTCCATAATTTTTGCTACGGGTTGTATACCTGCTCAAAAAATAAAGGAACACTTAAACAACAGAATATAGCTCCATGTAAATCAAACTTCTGTGAAATCAAACTGTCCACTTAGTAAGCAACACTGCCTGACAATCAATTTCACATGCTGTTGTGCAAATGGAATAGAAAACAGATGGAAGTTATTGGCAATTATCAAGACACCCTCAATAAAGGAGTGGTTCTGCAGGTGGGGACCACAGACCACATCTCAGTACCAATGCTTTCTGGCTGATGTTTTGGTCACTTTTGAATGTCGGTTGTGCTTTCATACTCGTGGTAACACAAGTGGCTCAGGTAGTGCAGCTCATCCAGGATGGCACATCAATGCGAGCTGTGGCAAGAAGGTTTGCTGTGTCTGTCAGCGTAGTGTCCAGAGGCTGGAGGCGCTACCAGGAGACAGGCCAGTACACCAGGAGACGTGGAGGGGGCCGTAGGAGGGCAACAACCCAGCAGCAGGACCGCTACCTCAGCCTTTGTGCAAGGAGGAACAGGAGGAGCACTGCCAGAGCCCTGCAAAATGACCTCCAGCAGGCCACAAATGTGCATGTGTCTGCACAAACGGTTAGAAACCGACTCCATGAAGACGGTCTGAGTGCCCGATGTCCACAGATGGGGGTTGTGCTCACAGCCCAACACCGTGCAGGACACTTGGCATTTGCCACAGAACACAAGGATTGGCAAATTCACCACTGGCGCCCTGTGCTCTTCACAGATGAAAGCAGGTTCACACTGAGCACATGTGACAGATGTGACAGTCTGGAGATGCCGTGGAGAGCGATCTGCTGCCTGCAACATCCTTCAGCATGTCTGGTTTGGCAATGGGTCAGTAATGAGTGGGGTGGCATTTATTTGGAGGGCTGCACAGCCCTCCATGTGCTCGCCAGAGGTAGCCTGACTGCCATTAGATACTGAGATGAGATCCTCAGACCCCTTGTGAGACCATATGCTGGTGCGGTTGGCCCTGGGTTCCTCCTAATACAGGACAATGCCAGACCTCATGTGGCTGGAGTGTGTCAGCAGTTCCTGCAAGATGAAGGCATTGAAGCTATGGACTGGCCCGCCCGTTCCCCAGACCTGAATCCGATTGAGCACATCTGGGACATCATGTCTCGCACCATCCACCTACGTCACATTGCACCACAGACTGTCCAGGAGTTGGCGGATGCTTTAGTCCAGGTCTGGGAGGAGATCCCTCAGGAGACCATCCGCCGCCTCATCAGGAGCATGCCCAGGCGTTGCAGGGAGATCATACAGGCACGTGGAGGCCACACACACTACTGAGCATCATTTCTTTGTCTTGAGGCATTTCCACTAAAGTTATATCTAGGATGTGGGATTTTAGTGTTCCCTTTATTTTTTTGAGCAGTGTATATAGACCAGGAGCCCATACATTCTGATGTCCTCACTAATATATACACACAGACAACAGAGCACTTACCACCAGTCCGTCTCCTCATCAGTTCTTTTGACTTCCGTGGAGTACAAGACCCGTAGTGACATCATGGTCACATGATAGTGTTGTCACCAAAGATCCTGACGCCGTCTCCACACCGCTGATAACTATTATGAGCGTAGCCCCTGCTGTAGATTCTGGGGGCTCTCAAGGAGGTGGCGCTCTAGGCAATTGCCCAGTCTGCCTCCTCCCCACACCTAACGCCAGCCCTGCATATAGTCATTGTTTGCATACAGTTTGGCGCACTCAGAGACTGCTAAACTGTTAGGTTTGTATATAATGTAATAATAACACTTATCACTGTTCTCATGCACATCATTCTGTTAGGAATTCAGTTTTCCATAGATGGATAGATGACGAGTCCTTACCTGCCACATGTAGATGATGTAATGATACTTGTTATTGACCAAATACTTGTAGAGAACCAAGTAACAGTCTCCACCATAGAAGTGTCCAAGCCATTGTTTTTCAACCGGTGCCAATTCCAGATTTTCAATTCTATAGACCTGTAGACGTGAGCCGCAGAAAGATAAAGCCGGTCAATAAAAGTGGTGAGCACGTATTCTTTGTTTGTGGGTTGTTGTTTTTTTGTTTTTTTTTTACTGTTTATCAATTTTTGATAAATCGATCCACAAGTGCGATCTGTTACTGTAGATCTCCTGCAACTTTTTTGTTTGTGATTCTGTTACCTCGGCTTCTCCGGTTCCATCATCTACCATCTTCTGCTGTGCGGCCACCTCAGGTTTGGCGTGCATGGAGTTGGCATCAAACTTTACTTGTTCTACTTTGGCTGTATTGTAATATATAAAACATATTACTATGTATGTGGTGCTGTCTTAGAGCAAAATCTAAGTTATGGCAAGAAAAACAAAGTTCCCTGTATGAATAATCACAGATTATTGTTCTGTGTTTTCTTTTTAACGAATGTTCTCCTGCAGAACTGTTCTCATGTACAGCATCATAAGTGAACATGATATTGCCAGACACTCCTCTCCTGGAATACTCTGTGCTGCTGGGGACCCTGATTCTGACACCTCACCTTACATTTATTTATACTCTTCCTGAAATTCTCTATAATGCTGTGGACATGTAACAAACTGGATACTGTTGCACTAAGCAGCTAGTGGACGGACATGAAGGGGGTGGAGGAGACATGCAATGATAAATGTATCAATAATAATTGCATGTTGCTCAGATGATCCATTCAAAAATCAATACCCTTCTTTACATAGCAGGAACAACAATTTGTGGTGTTTTTGCTAACACTGCAAATCTAGTGTTGGGCTATAGATATTACATATAGAGTATAAATAATTCACTATTAAAAAAGTGGCAATTTATAATGCTACATATAGTTACCACCGCAGACCTAGCATTTCATCAAACAATCCATGCATGTGAAAAATAAACGGGAGTAACAAAAAGGCCTACAGTTTGCTGATATAGTGTCCTGGAGGATGGGGGTTATCCTTGTACCTCTGAGGGTATGTGCACACGATGCGGATTTCGCTGCAGATCCGCAGCGTTTCCGCAGCTGCGGATCCGCAGCAGTTTCCCATGAGTTTACAGTTCAATGTAAACCTATGGGAAACCAAAAACGCTGTGCACATGCTGCAGAAAAAACGCACGGAAACGCAGCGGTTTACATTCCGCAGCATGTCAATTTTTTCTGTGGATTCTGCAGCGGTTTTACAGCTGCCCCTATGGAAAACCGCAGTAAATCCGCAATAAATCTGCAGCAAAAACACAGCGCTTTTGCCCTCCAGATTTATCAAATTTGCTGCGGAAAAATCCGCAGTGGCCAAGAATACGTGTGCACATACCCTGAATGCTTCTGTGTGTACTGGTGTAAATATATAAATTCTTATGGATATATTTATCATTGCACGTCTTTTCTCCCCATTTCCGTTCACTACCTGTTTAGCGCGACAGTATGAACTATCCAGTTTGTATCTGATCACCTTTCTCTACGGGTTTGCCACACAGGACCCGTTTTTCGTGAGCAGTTTTCAGCAGTACCCATCCCCTTTGGCGCTAGTGTCTTGACTTATTTTACTTTTATTTATGCTGTGGACATTTTACTTATTTATTTTGACAACTTACCCACTTTACCAACAGTGCTTGTTTTTCCGAGCCCGACAGTCTGATCCTTTGTGGACCATTTCTGGAAAAGCTGCTTGAATACGGCAGACTCGGATCCATCATTCTGAACCTCGACGTTGGTGGACGGGGGATAGTTTTTGGCTTTAATAAAATTCTGTTTGTTAAACAAGGTAAATGTTAAAAAAAAATAAAAAAATGAAAGCGAGCAAATTTGAGAAGAGCAGAGACTGTGATATATCAGCACATTGCATAGAGCGGTATACACACGGTGATGCCCGGCCGAGGCCACGGCCACTCACCAGTGCTCGGTTCATAGCTTGCTGCTTCTCTTCCTTTGATGCATTTTTTCCTTTCCACACAAAGATCTTGATTCCACCTTGATCCAAGATGAAGCAATCCTGACCGGAGTGAGAAATGTACGTATTACTTCCTGCAGTCTAGAACCTTGATTTTAATATTTGTACATTCAGACAAGGGGAAATCCTGACAAAATCTAATATTTTTCTTCCACATGTCTTCTATGTCTTTGGGCAAATGCGTAATGGCATCACGATTCAGCAGTTCTGGGGTTAAAGGTTTGGTGCACACCGCCATCGATCAACCTCCTGCATATATACAGTATCTATCTTATCTTTTCACTCTACACAGCTTCTATATCTTCAGATAAAGGACTTACGTCGTGGTTGAGCAGATCTTGGGTTAATGGTTTGGTGGCCACTTCTTGCACCATCAGGTTGCCGTTGTTATCTGTTACTCTGTGTAATAAATTTGATAATTGAAAGGTTCACAATCTGGAATGTTTCCTTCCTCATCATCAGCGAATTCCGACTACATATTGTCTCTTTCCTCAGCTAATAATGACCTATGACGTATTTTGAAAAAAAACACCTAGGTCCATCAAGCTCAAGCTTTCGGCTCAGGCAACTAAGCATGAAGTTGTTCTTTAAGGCGGACTTCATATTGTTGGTATGTCAGGCAGCAATGAGCTGCTACAATGTAGATACCATACAGTAGCACAGAGGACACACACACGGGTACGATCTGCCTCCATTGTCGCTTGTCTGCACGGTGGGTACAGATAGCACACAGATTGTCGCTGGCATTCAGTAATCACTTACTGAAACAACTTTATTGCCCCTGCGGCCACGCTGTCCACCACATCATCGGATATCGGTGCCTTTATCTGTCTTCTTTCACCCAGCATGTGTATGAGGATCTCCATCAGTTTAGGTGAGCCTTCCTCATTGTCACCTTCAACCACGTACACATGGGCACGCCCGCCGCGTTCTCGGTCACTGATGTCTTTCGCCAAGTTCATACCCTAGAAAAATAATCAGAAATTAAATACTTTGTGGTACTGAACATATAAAGGAATTTGCTCATTTATGTTTAAATGATTAAAAGCGGAAGAGTTACCTGACCGTGGCCCTCAATAGACCCTTACTGCCTGATACAGAACCACGGAAATCAATGTGTCAGTGAGTCCCAGGTCGTGGACCTCGCCGGATGCTGCTGTTTGCATGTGACAGTATTGTGACCCTCTAAGAGACCCCATTCATTTTTTTATTTGAGTGTGGTAATAGACTATGTCATAGCTATATATTGCACCAGGTGGTGTATGCCCCCTACTACAGCATGTCGGCCACCACTAAAGTAAACCATAAAGAACAGTTTTCCCATCATATGCGGTCATATCATGTTCAGCCTCATCCAGTTTCCTTACCCTCAATCTCTCCATCTTGTTGCTCTCAGGCCCATTCCACTGGATGATCAGCTTCCCAAGGTCCACCAAGAAGACATCACCAGTATTAAAGCTGGCCCACTCAAAAGGGACCTAGGGAGAGAGAGAGTGATTGATAGATAGGAGGTAGATGGGTAGGATAGAGATCAGATACATAGATATAAGATAGATAGAGATTTAAGGATATATTATAAATATGTTCAGGTCTTTAGAAAGAAAAATCTGATAATGCGAGTTGAGATGAAAGACTCCTTTCTCTAACGGCTACTGAGCCAATTTACTCCTATTTTACTACTGGGAAGAAGTTACCATTCAATCAGTATCTGGTTTTGGACTTGTCCAATGCATTTTCTATAATTAAATTAAGCAACTTTGTAAATAGGCCTGATTAAAAATCTGTTTTTTTTAGTGCACAGCTCCTGTGCAGACCTACGTATCTTCATGGTTACAGACTACAAAACAATCCTGTGTCGTCTGATCCTGCAGCCGGGCAGAGACCCCTCTATTTGGCCGGGCAGAGACCCCTCTATTTGGCCAGGCAGAGACCCCTCTATTTGGCCGGGCAGAGACCCCTCTATTTGGCCCGGCAGAGACCCCTCTATTTGGCCGGGCAGAGACCCCTCTATTTGAGTCGGCAGAGACCCCTCTATTTGGCCCGGCAGAGACCCCTCTATTTGGCCGGGCAGAGACCCCTCTATTTGGCCGGGCAGAGACCCCTCTATTTGGCCGGGCAGAGACCCATCTATTTGGCCGGGCAGAGACCCATCTATTTGGCCGGGCAGAGACCCCTCTATTTGGCCCGGCAGAGACCCCTCTATTTGGCCGGGCAGAGACCCCTCTATTTGGCCGGGCAGAGACCCATCTATTTGGCCGGGCAGAGACCCCTCTATTTGGCCGGGCAGAGACCCATCTATTTGGCCGGGCAGAGACCCATCTATTTGGCCGGGCAGAGACCCCTCTATTTGGCCGGGCAGAGACCCCTCTATTTGGCCGGGCAGAGACCCCTCTATTTGGCCGGGCAGAGACCCCTCTATTTGGCCGGGCAGAGACCCCTCTATTTGGCCGGGCAGAGACCCCTCTATTTGGCCGGGCAGAGACCCCTCTATTTGGCCCGGCAGAGACCCCTCTATTTGGCCGGGCAGAGACCCCTCTATTTGAGTCGGCAGAGACCCCTCTATTTGGCCGGGCAGAGACCCCTCTATTTGGCCGGGCAGAGACCCCTCTATTTGAGTCGGCAGAGACCCCCCTCTATTCGCTAAACAACAGACAGTAAACAAAATGATACATGTAACTGCAGGGCCAGTTTTAGAATTAATTTATACCCTGAAGACATGGAGACACAAAGTATCTCCATGTGCAAAATGGCAGTGGATTTTTAATCGTTCTTTTGTTACTACGTTATCTCTTTTTAAATGTTCAAAGTTATTGGTGTGAAAGTCTACACACATTTTATCATGTTATCAATACCATGGATGGCAAGAAAAACAAATCCAGTCAGACATGTCACTGGAAGCAAGGATCACCAAGCTACGACTTGCCTACTGTAGACACATCATACGAAGAGAGTGATCACTGGAGAAGGACATCATGGTAGAAAGAATAGAAGGAACAAGGCGAAGAGGAAGAAAAGCAACCTGATGGCCTGATACTATAAAGATAATGATGGAGAAGACCAGGGTGACCTATCCAGGGTTCCACAAGATCGATCTTCCTGCATTTCGTTAATCCATCAAGTCACCATGACTCAAGATCGAGTCAAAGGTCATTAAAAATAACAGAAAAAAAATTATTCAGATTATAGCCACAAATGTTAATAGGAAACTCAGTACTCGCCTCTCCAGCCAATACATTCTTCTTCCCCTTGACGTGTAGCAGACGTTTTACGTTGTACGTGTTGGTCTCCACCTGCTTCAGTCCGGAGGCTACGCCGCCATTCTTGTATCTGATAGTGGGCAGTCACAATGTGTTATAAGCTGTAATCGTAGCTATCACTTTAAAATATAAAGGCGCTGTTCACACATTTTTCATCCTTCTACCATTTTGCAGCTCCTGTTCCTCAAACTCCAGGCTGCGGAGCGTAACTAAGCGTTTCGTTTTTGTGCATTTGTCTTCGATGTCATCTCCTCAAATTAACATGAAAGTCGCCATGCTGGTAACACTCACACTATGCCTTGCTTGAAATATCCCTTAAATGTGTCGCTCTCGTATCCCTGAACCTCCCGGTGCTGGACAGCGACTCCTCCCAGGTGGTCATCAATCTGTATGGTGTAGATGGCGGCGGCTCCCTGCTCATCTGAAGATGAATTGTTCCCGACCCAGAAGTGGATGTCGTAGGTGAAGTTATTGCTGGTCTTATGGGTCTGGTTTGGAGGAATACAGGGAATTCAGGAGTCACATGTATATAAATGTATAACAAAAAAACAAACAGGCATTAGGACTAGAGTTGAGCAGTTTTCAAAATTCAGTTCCAATTATGATCGGCGGCAAATATTGTATTTGCAATATTCGCCGAACGTCATTGGAGTCAGTGGCAGTAGAAATGACCGAATATGTTCGGAATCGATCTTCAAACATAAATTTGGCACGAATAGGTCACCAATACGGCACAAATATGGCAGATTCGGTGAACTATTCGAACTTATGCGCTCATCTCTAATTAGAACCAGAAGCTTGGCAAAAAATCAAGAGCATAGAAATGTATAAGAGAAAGATATGCAACTTTCCAATCACCATTTTCAAGATCTCCTGTCAGTGCATGAGAAGTGGACACAGTTGTATTCAGCAGTCTAGGCAACGTGAGGACTGTACTCACCATGAGGAGGACATAGCAATCTCCTTCAAAGAAGTTTCCAAAGGATTTTTCTGGAACAGGAATCATCTCCATGGCCTAAGAGCAAAAATCAGAAATAGAATAATGGGTAACAAAAATAGATACATAGTAAAATAGAATAGCAATGGAAAACACAGACATATCAGGGCCATCTAGGAGAGAAGACAGGTTCTGGTGTCCCACTGCCTAGACAGGAAGCATGGAGGCATCTGCTTCCAATGTGATATAGATTAGAGATGCACTCAAGGGCAGAGACATATCTGGCACAAGGGCACCATACTCCTGGACTCACGGAACTAGGGCACCAAACTTGTGGACACCAGGGACTAGGACACCAAATTCCTGGAAAACAGGCACTAGGGTAGACACTAGGACTCCTGGACTCTAGGGAGTAGGGTAGGGATCTCCTGGACTAGGGCACCAAACTTAGGAACACCAAGGACTAAATGGCAAACTGTTGGACATACGGAACAAGGGCACCAAACTCCAGGACACAAGGGACTAGGGCAGAAAACCCCTGAAAACAAGGTACTAGGACAGACAAGTGGGATTAGGGCAGGAAACTCCTGGACACAAGGAGCTAGAGCACCAAACTCCTGAGCCCCACGAACTAGGGCAGCAAACTCGTGGACACCAGGAACCGGGGCATGAAACTCCTGGACACAAGGAAATGGAGCACTAAACTCCTGGGCACCACAAACTAGGGCAGCAAACTCATGGACACCAGGGATTAGGGGAGCAAACTCCTGGACACCACCAGGGACTAGGGAAGCAAACTCCTGGACACCACCTTGGACTAGGGAAGCAAACTACTGGAAACCCACAGGGATTAGGGAAGCAAACTCCTGGACACCACCAGGGACTAGGGAAGCAAACTCCTAGGCACAAGGAACTGGAGCACCAAACTCCTAAACACCAGGGACTAGGAATTTCTGGACAACAGCAACTAGGAAACCATAATTCTGGAAACCAGGGATTAGCAAACTCACGGATACCACGGACTAAGGTATTAAACTCCTGAATATTAGGAAATAAACCAATTAAACAGATGGACACCAAACACAAGGCCATTAAATTCCTGGACATTAGGAACTTGGGCACCAAACTCTTGGGCACCTTAGATTAAATCATCAATCTCCTGGACACCAGGAACTCGGGCACCAAACCCAGATGCAATAATCCTAATAATAACAGTTACCTCTATCCTCCATATCTGCAGTCCTGGGGTGGTTTTATTCAGGGTCTTGGTTACTTTTTCTGTAAGATCCGGCATGTTGGAGAATTCTACGATCACAAGTCACCTGGGAACCTGAAATGAGGATTCGGGTCCTGAGTATCGTGTGCGATTATCAGCACATATAATATAGTGGTGTATACGGTCCCCGGACTGTCCGTCAGTGTGACCTCCCTTAGTGCGGCCGGGGGGCAGGGAGGGCGCATCCATTTTGCTGACATTGTGACTGGCGTTCTGATCGGTGAGGCAGATCATACACAGCGCCGTGTGGTCGTGTTAGACGCCATTTTTTAGCCACGACCATGAACATGTACAGCGCTGAAGGTCTCTCCTTTAAATTGATGCGATCTTGTAGCCGCACAACATTATGGACTTTATTCTTCACATTTACAAGAAAAGCCCCAAATGCTTATATCGGGTGACCATCATTTCTCTGGGGAATCTTTACACTTGTCCTCGGCCATGTAATCTACCCAGTAATGAGCTGCCGGTATAATCATCCTGCGACCTCCCCTGTACTCACAGGATGGGCCAAGGCTCCTGGAAAAATCCAAGTACGAGGTTAACCATTGGCTACTGGGTTTATGGGATCCCTTGAGTAAAAAAGGATGTAAACAGTAGGCCTCAGTTACTGGATCTGTCCCTGTTGCCCATAGCAACCAACCAGAGTGCAGCTTCCATTTTTTTAACTGCTTTGGTAAAATGAAAGCTGCGTTCTGATTGGTTGCTATAGGCAACAGAGACAGATTTTATTTTAGACAGTTTTCACACATCTCCCCATTGCTTTCAATGTTCCATCATCTTCACACCCGAGCCGGGAATAATAATACATCGGTGATCGGAGAGTACAGATGCATAGAAATACATACAGCCACACGCTGCGGTCCTGAGTGCCGGGTATTGAGCTTCTCGCATTGCACTCGCAAGTGTGACCCCGACCTATCCTGTGTGATACTGACTGCTGAGCTATGTATCTAATCCTATCCTGTGTGATACTGTCTGCTGAGCTGTGTATCTAATCCTCTCCTGTGTGATACTGACTGCTGAGCTATGTATCTAATCCTATCCTGTGTGATACTGTCTGCTGAGCTGTGTATCTAATCCTCTCCTGTGTGATACTGACTGCTGAGCCGTGTATCTAATCCTATCCTGTGTGATACAGTCTGCTGAGCCGTGTATCTAATCCTATCCTGTGTGATACTGACTGCTGAGCCGTGTATCTAATCCTATCCTGTGTGATACTGGTGATACTGTCTGCTGAGCCGTGTATCTAATCCCATCCTGTGTGATACTGACTGCTGAGCCGTGTATCTAATCCTATCCTGTGTGATACTGTCTGCTGAGCCGTGTATCTAATCCTATCCTGTGTGATACTGACTGCTGAGCCGTGTATCTAATCCCATCCTGTGTGATACTGACTGCTGAGCCGTGTATCTAATCCTATCCTGTGTGATACTGTCTGCTGAGCCGTGTATCTAATCCTATCCTGTGTGATACTGTCTGCTGAGCCGTGTATCTAATCCTATCCTGTGTGATACTGTCTGCTGAGCCGTGTATCTAACCCTATCCTGTGTGATACTGTCTGCTGAGCCGTGTATCTAATCCCATCCTGTGTGATACTGACTGCTGAGCTGTGTATCTAATCCTATCCTGTGTGATACTGACTGCTGAGCCATGTATCTAATCCTCTCCTGTGTGATACTGACTGCTGAGCTGTGTATCTAATCCTATCCTGTGTGATACTGTCTGCTGAGCCGTGTATCTAATCCTCTCCTGTGTGATACTGACTGCTGAGCCGTGTATCTAATCCTCTCCTGTGTGATACTGTCTGCTGAGCCGTGTATCTAATCCTATCCTATGTGATCCTGTCTGCTGAGCCATGTATCTAATCCTATCCTATGTGATCCTGTCTGCTGAGCCGTGTATCTAATTCTATCCTGTGTGATACTGACTGCTGAGCTGTGTATCTAATCCTATCCTGTGTGATACTGACTGCTGAGCTGTGTATCTAATCCTATCCTGTGTGATACTGTCTGCTGAGCCGTGTATCTAATCCTATCCTGTGTGATCCTGTCTGCTGAGCCGTGTATCTAATCCTCTCCTGTGTGATACTGTCTGCTGAGCCGTGTATCTAATCCTATCCTGTGTGATACTGTCTGCTGAGCTGTGTATCTAATCCTCTCCTGTGTGATACTTTCTGCTGAGCTGTGTATCTAATCCTACCATGTGTGATACTTTCTGCTGAGCCGTGTATCTAATCCTACCATGTGTGATACTGACTGCTGAGCCGTGTATCTAATCCTCTCCTGTGTGATACTGTCTGCTGAGCCGTGTATCTAATCCTCTCCTGTGTGATACTGTCTGCTGAGCTGTGTATCTAATCCTCTCCTGTGTGATACTGACTGCTGAGCTGTGTATCTAATCCTATCCTGTGTGATACTGTCTGCTGAGCTGTGTATCTAATCCTCTCCTGTGTGATACTTTCTGCTGAGCTGAGTATCTAAGCCTCCCATGTGATACTGTCTTCCATGCTCCGCACTTTTCTAAACGTCATAATTATGAAGTCATTCATCTATTAATGTGTAATAATTAAAATGATACTTTGACCCTGTTATAAGACTAAGGGCCGGAGAGGAATTTGTCCCCTTGTGGGAGTGACAGTTAGGGCCACACTTGTCCCACGTACGGTATCTGGAAGAAGACGTGGTCTGGACCCGAGAATGACAACTCCCAGCATGACACCCAGAGCAGCTCCGCCGATTAGTGGAGCGGCGATGACTTCCGGGAGCCCTGGAGGACCCGACATGTCTCCGCCATATACCGTCAGCTTCCTGATGTCAGTGACGACAGTAAAAGGAGATTTCATTGGTCAAGTTGTTACTTTAAACTGCTGCATAGATTGTATCATGTTTAATGCTTCCACAGCAATAATGAAATGTATTTTATCATAACTATTACATCATGGGAAATCCTTTTGATAAGGGAACAGATTGCTGAGGCATTGGTGGTAGGTCAGGAATTTCCCCTGCAGCGGCCATTATAGGAGAATGTAGTATACGGTGACCATTCAGATGAATGAATGGCGGCATGAGACTATGTGCACACGTTGCGGATATTGCTGCACATCCGCAGCAGATTGGCCGCTGCAGATTCGCAGCAGTTTTCCCTGAGTTTACAGTACCATGTTATCCTATGGAAAACAAAATCCGCAGTGCACATGATGAGGAAAAAAACGCGAGGAAACGTAGCATTGATTATTCCGCAGCATGTCAATTCTTTGTGCGGATTCCGCAGCGGTTTACACCTGCTCCATAATAGGAATCCGCAAGTGTAAAACCGCAGGTGGAATCCGCACAAAATCAGCAAAAAAATCACGGTAATTACGCAGGAAATCTGCAGTGCGGTTTACCTGCGGTTTACCTGCGGATTTACCAAAATCGGTCCGGAAAAATGGCCTTAATTTCTGCCTGTTATCCGCTCTCTGCTATAAGGGTAACACTATGCAACTAATGTTATCCTCCCTCCACACCATACACATAAGATCTAACAACATTCCTGAAAGTAAACCCCAAATGAAATCTATGATAGATTCAGGATATGAAACATCAATTATAGTCTATATAGAAATAAATGATCTGAATCTAAAGTCCGGACACAGTTACATCATAATCAGCAATGCGAAAGATGATGGCATTTAAATATTAGATTTCAGCAAAGATTTCCAAATCTACCATCCCCACAATTGCTGCCTACATCACATGAGAATTGTTTGATTTTTATATAAACTGATAATAAAATGTAAATAATGACTGAGCTATCCAAACAAAATGAAGTTGTGAGCTCCACATTAATGAAAAGGTAAAACTGATCTACATTCACTGTGTACATACATTACTTATCCTGAGTTACATCCTGTATTATACTCCAGAGCTGCACTCACTATTCTGCTGGTGCAGTCACTGTGTACATACATTACATTACTGATCCTGAGTTACATCCTGTATTATACCCCAGAGCTGCACTCACTATTCTGCTGGTGCAGTCACTGTGTACATGCATTACATTACTGATCCTGAGTTACATCCTGTATTATACTCCAGAGCTGCACTCACTATTCTGCTGGTGCAGTCACTGTGTACATACATTACATTACTGACCCTGAGTTACATCCTGTATTATACCCCAGAGCTGCACTCACTATTCTGCTGGTGCAGTCACTGTGTACATGCATTACATTACTGATCCTGAGTTACATCCTGTATTATACTCCAGAGCTGCACTCACTATTCTGCTGGTGCAGTCACTGTGTACATACATTACATTACTGATCCTGAGTTACATCCTGTATTATACCCCAGAGCTGCACTCACTATTCTGCTGGTGCAGTCACTGTGTACATGCATTACATTACTGATCCTGAGTTACATCCTGTATTATACCCCAGAGCTGCACTCACTATTCTGCTGGTGCTTGTCACTGTGTACATACATTACATTACTGATCCTGAGTTACCTCCTGTATTATACCCCAGAGGTGCACTCACTATTCTGCTGGTGCAGTCACTGTGTACATACATTACATTACTGATCCTGAGTTACATCCTGTATTATACTCCAGAGCTGCACTCACTATTCTGCTGGTGCAGTCACTGTGTACATACATTACATTACTGATCCTGAGTTACATCCTGTATTATACCCCAGAGATGCACTCACTATTCTGCTGGTGCAGTCACTGTGTACATACATTACATTACTGATCCTGAGTTACATTCTGTATTATACTCCAGAGCTGCACTCACTATTCTGCTGGTGCAGTCACTGTGTACATACATTACATTACTGATCCTGAGTTACATCCTGTATTATACTCCAGAGCTGCACTCACTATTCTGCTGGTGCTTGTCACTGTGTACATACATTACATTACTGATCCTGAGTTACATCCTGTATTATACTCCAGAGCTGCACTCACTATTCTGCTGGTGCAGTCACTGTGTACATACATTACATTACTGTTCCTGAGTTACCTCCTGTATTATACTCCAGAGCTGCGCTCACTATTCTGCTGGTGCAGTCACTGTGTACATACATTACATTACTGATCCTGAGTTACATCCTGTATTATACTCCAGAGCTGCACTCACTATTCTGCTGGTGCAGTCACTGTGTACATACATTTCATTACTGATCCTGAGTTACATCCTGTATTATACTCCAGAGCTGCACTCACTATTCTGCTGGTGCAGTCACTGTGTACATACATTACATTACTGTTCCTGAGTTACCTCCTGTATTATACTCCAGAGCTGCGCTCACTATTCTGCTGGTGCAGTCACTGTGTACATACATTACATTACTGATCCTGAGTTATATCTTGTATTATACTCCAGAGCTGCGCTCACTATTCTGCTGGTGCAGTCACTGTGTACATACATTACATTACTGTTCCTGAGTTACCTCCTGTATTATACTCCAGAGCTGCGCTCACTATTCTGCTGGTGCAGTCACTGTGTACATACATTACATTACTGATCCTGAGTTACATCCTGTATTATACTCCAGAGCTGCACTCACTATTCTGCTGGTGCAGTCACTGTGTACATACATTTCATTACTGATCCTGAGTTACATCCTGTATTATACTCCAGAGCTGCACTCACTATTCTGCTGGTGCAGTCACTGTGTACATACATTACATTACTGTTCCTGAGTTACCTCCTGTATTATACTCCAGAGCTGCGCTCACTATTCTGCTGGTGCAGTCACTGTGTACATACATTACATTACTGATCCTGAGTTATATCTTGTATTATACTCCAGAGCTGCGCTCACTATTCTGCTGGTGCAGTCACTGTGTACATACATTACATCACTGTGCAGAAATGCTCAGGTGTATTTCCCTCTCTCCTAATTTCCTTTCAGAGTTTGCTCTGTTCTTCTGATGTAGAATAAGATAATTGGCTGCTTGCTGTATTAGAAGAGTTCAATTAAGTTTCTCGAGGAATGTCTGATAATTGCTTGATGACTGTTTCCATTGACAGGAGGCAGGAATGTGACTGACACTTTAATCTATGATATAGGTTGTGACAAGATAAGAAATGCAATTTATTTACAAGTTCCTCATGCAGAAATTATCTATACACAATATAAGCTGTAAAATGAAGTTCAAAGGTGGACGCTCCCTTTAAGCTGCTCGTGGACATTCAGCAAAAGTCAATGATATGAATCATTTATGGTTTTAAGCAGTTATGAGGAAAACAAATCTTGGAGATATATATTATGCGTACGTTCTTAGAGTGAGGTCTCACTAGGCTATACCTGTCCTTCAAGATCTGGGGGTATCAGCTCTGCGCCTTCGTGTCTGTCTGTGCTTTAAGATTTTTCACAGCTTTACAAAGTCTATATTTCCATTTGAGACAACTGAAAGAGCTCAATTCCAAAAGCGTCACACTTATTTGTGCAATTACCAGAATACTGACAGAACACTTATTCATATTTTACAAGTTATAGGTTTAATGATGGACAATCACTTAGACTTGTCACCTACTGAAGTTGATGAGAGATACAACCAAGAAGTGACTGAAATGCGTCAGGCTTCCATTACAATAACTGACAGGCTGTACTTGCCATGCACTGGGGGAACAGGGAGTGCACCACAAAAACAAAAGTGCAATATCAAAACTGTAAAGCGCTGCGGAATATGTTAGCGCTATATAAAAATAAAGATTATTATTAATAAAGATTAATATCAGACATCAGGAAACTGAAAGAGAGCAGCTAACAATACAACTGAATGCAATGAATGAAAGGAAACTGTTTATTTACTCAGTATCTACAGTGTTACAAATCTCAGCTTCACAATGTCAACAACTGTATCCAAGTAAGTTATGGCTAGCTCTTTGTAAGGAATGGAAACATTAAAGGGCCACTGCAACCTTCTTCCTATCATTAGTCATCCAAAGCTAAGTTAATTGCGGAGCTCTCCCTTTGTGCGGGTAACCAGAGGGGCAGCAATATTTGTATAATTATAATCAATGTACATCCTTGTCCTGGCAAAACAGGTCGTGCTGCAAATCGATTTTGCTTTCTATTAGAACTTGGCCTGATCTAATATTGACGTTCAGTGGACTTATCATAAATGGATGATGAAAAAAACTATTGAATTCCGTCTTATATGCTGTACAATTCATTATTTATATGTATATATATATATATATATATATATATATATATATATATATATATATATATATATATATATATACACACACACACATACACGCTGAAGAACATCTTTGATAGCTATGGTCAGGCCTGTCTGTCAATCAATATAATATTCTGTATAGATAGGACTGATCATAGCTTTCAAAGATGTTCTTCAGCAGCATATATGTATTTGAGGTACACAGACCCTGGATCTGATAAATCAGTAGATATAATTAATAATTTATCTCCATACTGTTATCCAATGCGGTATAACAGCAGAAATTATTTTCAATCCATTATTAGTCCAGATTAAAGCGTGCAAGATCCACCGAATTTGAATTTGCTGTAAAACTCCTAATTTGTGATAGGAGAAAATGTTTTACAATGTAGCAATTCACCCAGATTTATCTCTCTAAAGCCTAATAATTTTACTACAGTTGTACCCAATATACACAACCCTCTGTGAGCCAAACACATCAGAAGCACAAACCTCTCTCCTGTCCTGATAGTTTGCCACAATGTATCAGTGCATTCGTTGTGGGTTAGATTTCTGCGCCTAAGATCAGCTTTGCTGCTGTTTACAGTTAAACAAAAATTCAGCTGTTCCTAGGGGACAATGGGGACAGGTGGAAAGGAGCTTACCTGGGCGTCTGTCAGGTGTGGCCGGCTGTCAGGAGAGCAGAGCAGACCTGTGCACCTGTACCGGTACAGTCTCCTGACAGGGTGCAGCGACCTTTGTCCCTGGCTCTGTGCCGCTAAATTACAAGCCGTATTTGCCATATAAGGCGATGCGCTCAGCTGTAGAGAGGCCGTCATACACCTCTCCCCTGTGCGTTTCATGCTAATTACACGCACTATATTAATTACCGTTTATTTATTTCATCAGCTTTTTTTTTTTTCACCCTGCTGCTTCTTGTAAAATGCAACCTATAGTGTATATTGTGAGAATATGGTTTTGGAACCAATGCTGGCAAGTCCTCTTTAAAGGGTCTGTCATCTCCAAAATCCCTTCCAAAATACGCACAAGTCTTTGTAGAGGGCCATGCACTAAGATGAACCACACCAGTAGTTTAAAAATCCGTTTGGGCAGTTTTTGAGAAAAGACATCCCTGACACATTAGGGTCTGGAGAGGCGGAACATGACACAAAGATTCACTGTGATCTACTTTGAATCTGTGTATTGTGCTCCACCCTCTCGGTTCCTGTACTTCGCACATTTTTTTTTTAATAGGTTTTGCCTGGCGTGGTCCTTTAAGTGTAGCATTGCAGACCGTATACATACAGTATATATTGAATTGTTCATACTGTTCCTCCTGGTTGACTTTTTGCTTTTTGAGGCCGTGCACTATTTGATTTTGCAACAGAAAGGATCCAGGACAATATGATCCTGTGCAGTTTTTCAACTCAATATCCCCAGGCCACATGTTGCTGATGCTATTGTGAGTGTCCTAAATGTGCTCTCATGGATGTAGTGTCTCCGGACTTGTCTACATCATTGGTCGGTGATTACACAAGAGCTGCCAGCAGAGGATCTTGATGATTTGCTCAAATGCATTCAGCAGCATAACTTTAATCAGACAACCATTAATAACCTCAGTGATGGCAACCAAGGCTGTAGGTGCCGGGATTTCTGTGCATGGCGATAATATTCCAGATTGAATAATCCAGATGTTTTGGAAATTCCTCATCTTTTCCTTTATGGTGTTGCAATTTGCAAGTGTTGAGGAATGTATTACATGCTGACATTTGTGATTAGTGATGAGCATAAATGTTCGGAGAACGTGTTATCAGAGGGTGCTCGGGTGTTATCCAAGTATCTCTGGCGTGCTTGGATGATATACAGGTCCTTCTCAAAAAATTAGCATATAGTGTTAAATTTCATTATTTACCATAATGTAATGATTACAATTAAACTTTCATATATTATAGATTCATTATCCACCAACTGAAATTTGTCAGGTCTTTTATTGTTTTAATACTGATGATTTTGGCCTACAACTCCTGATAACCCAAAAAACCTGTCTCAATAAATTAGCATATCAAGAAAAGGTTCTCTAAACGACCTATTACCCTAATCTTCTGAATCAACTAATTAACTCTAAACACATGCAAAAGATACCTGAGGCTTTTAAAAACTCCCTGCCTGGTTCATTACTCAAAACCCCCATCATGGGTAAGACTAGCGACCTGACAGATGTCAAGAAGGTCATCATTGACACCCTCAAGCAAGAGGGTAAGACCCAGAAAGAAATTTCTCAACAAATAGGCTGTTCCCAGAGTGCTGTATCAAGGCACCTCAATGGTAAGTCTGTTGGAAGGAAACAATGTGGCAGAAAACGCTGTACAACGAGAAGAGGTGACCGGACCCTGAGGAAGATTGTGGAGAAGGACCGATTCCAGACCTTGGGGAACCTGAGGAAGCAGTGGACTGAGTCTGGTGTGGAAACATCCAGAGCCACCGTGCACAGGCGTGTGCAGGAAATGGGCTACAGGTGCCGCATTCCCCAGGTAAAGCCACTTTTGAACCATAAACAGCGGCAGAAGCGCCTGACCTGGGCTACAGAGAAGCAGCACTGGACTGTTGCTAAGTGGTCCCAAGTACTTTTTTCTGATGAAAGCAAATTTTGCATGTCATTCGGAAATCAAGGTGCCAGAGTCTGGAGGAAGACTGGGGAGAAGGAAATGCCAAAATGCCTGAAGTCCAGTGTCAAGTACCCACAGTCAGTGATGGTGTGGGGTGCCATGTCAGCTGCTGGTGTTGGTCCACTGTGTTTCATCAAGGGCAGGGTCAATGCAGCTAGCTATCAGGAGATTTTGGAGCACTTCATGCTTCCCTCGGCTGAAATGCTTTATGGAGATGAAGATTTCATTTTTCAGCACGACCTGGCACCTGCTCACAGTGCCAAAACCACTGGTAAATGGTTTACTGACCATGGTATTACTGTGCTCAATTGGCCTGCCAACTCTCCTGACCTGAACCCCATAGAGAATCTGTGGGATATTGTGAAGAGAAAGTTGAGAGACGCAAGACCCAACACTCTGGATGAGCTTAAGGCCGCTATTGAAGCATCCTGGGCCTCCATAACATCTCAGCAGTGTCACAGGCTGATTGCCTCCATGCCACGCCGCATTGAAGCAGTCATTTCTGCCAAAGGATTCCCGACCAAGTATTGAGTGCATAACTGAACATTATTATTTGATGGTTGTTTTGTTTGGTATTAAAAAACACTTTTATTTGATTGGTCGGGTGAAATATGCTAATTTATTGAGACAGGTTTTTTGGGTTATCAGGAGTTGTATGCCAAAATCATCAGTATTAAAACAATAAAAGACCTGACAAATTTCAGTTGGTGGATAATGAATCTATAATATATGAAAGTTTAATTGTAATCATTACATTATGGTAAATAATGAAATTTAACACTATATGCTAATTTTTTGAGAAGGACCTGTAATTGAGTCCCTTCGGCTAGATGTTTTGTGGCTGTTAGACAGCCTGAACATATGTGGGGATTACCTAATAAACAGGCAGTCCCCACATGTATTATGACTGTCTAATAGACACAAATCATGCAGCCTCAGGGACTCGAACATATTATCTGAGCACGCCCGAGATACTCGGATACCACCCGAACATGCTCTGATAACACCTTATCCGAGCACGTATGCTGATCACTAATAGTGATCTGACATCCCAGTTTTCAGCAATCGGTAACCATCCAGTAATCAACCAATAATCTCTAGGAGTATTATCTATGAAGACAGCTATCTGATCGTTAATAAAGTCTCAACACCTCAAATCCAAAAACCTCCTGCTTATTTGTGCAATTACAAGAATGCCAACGCGTTTTGTATTTTACAAGCTATACATATACCTTATGGATAACTGCTCATTATCTTTGATATCCGCAGAATATAACAATGTGACAGACTAATGACACCCACTGAAGCAGGCAAATGCATGAGCCTTTATACTGGTTTCCCATTGGTTCACATTTTCCCGTTTAAGCCTATGCAAAATTTCATTTTGCAACAGAATGAAACTGAAAGGGAGAAGATACAAATTAGATATTAGAAAAAATTTTTTTTGACAGGGTGATCAATGAGTGAAAATGGTGGCCACGAGGGGTGGTGAGTTCTCCTGCAATGGAAGTCTTCAGAGGCTGGACAGACATCTGTCTGAGATGGTTTACTGAATCCTGCATTAAGCAGGGGGTTGGACACTAGGACCCCGGAGGTCCCTTCCAACTCTAAAATTCTATGATTCTATGAGAAAGATTCCAGGATACAGCTATCCTGCGCCGCTTACAGAGGCTTTAGTACCAACAAAGTGAGAATAAAATAATAAAAAACATGTATAGAGACGCAAAAAATAGAGAATTGAATACCAACAAAAGAGATAAAGTGTCAACTAAGTCTCATTAAAATATATAGTTTATTGAAACATATTAAAATAATCAGAAAGGTAATAAAGCAGAGCGCCAAAAGATGAGGAGAAAAACACTATACACCAGTGCAAGTAGATACAAATTGATCCAATCAAAAGTGTATAAACACAGATGTGTGCAGCCTGAGAAAAAACTACACTAACAGGTGGTGTGCTACAAAGTGAGAGATATACAAAGAAATAGGCGGGGTACTTACATCCAATGATGCACTATGATGAAGTGGCTGTAAATTGTTGAACCCTTAGCCCCAACGATGAAGGGGGCGACGAAGCCTTGGGTGAAACGTGTTGGGGCCAAGAGTTCAATATCATACAGCCGCTTCATCATAGTGCATCATTATCATACAGAGTATAATAGTGCATCATTATCATACACAGAGTATCATAGTGCATCATTATTATACACAGAGTATCATAGTGCATCATTATCGTACAGAGTAAAATTAGGGTATGTGCACACGTCCGGATTTCTTGCAGAAATTTCCTGAAGAAAACCGGAAATTTTCTGCAAGAAATCCGCATTTTTTTTTTTTTTTGCGTTTTTTTTCCCGTTTTTTTCCCGTTTTTTTTAGCATTTTGCAAGCGTAATTAGCTTGCAGAATGCTAAAGTTTTCCATGCGATCTGTAGCATCGCTTGGAAAACTGACAGGTTGGTCACACTTGTCAAACATAGTGTTTGACAAGTGTGACCAACTTTTTACTATAGATGCAGCTTATGCAGCATCTATAGTAAAAGATAGAATGTTTAAAAATAATAAAAAAATAAAAAAATGGTTATACTCACCCTCTGCAGACAGCCGATATCCTCAGCGGCGTCCGTTCCTATAGATGGTGTGGTTCAGGACCTTCGATGACGCGACCAATTCGCAACCAATCACAAGACAGCGAACGTAATCGCAGGTCCTGAACCACACCATCTTTAGGAACCGAAGTGGCAGCATGCAGCGGTGAGAGGCGGGAACACTCCGGGGGCCATCGAAGGTGAGTATATCACTATTTTTTATTTTAATTCTTTTATTTTGACCAATTATATGGTGCCCAGTCCGTGGAGGAGAGTCTCCTCTCCTCCACCCTGGGTACCAACCGCACATAATCTGCTTACTTCCCGCATGGTGTGCACAGCCCCGTGCGGGAAGTAAGCAGATCAATGGACCCCTAGGTGTGCGGAATCCCCGCAATTCCGCATTTTTAATGAACATGTTGCTTTTTTTTCCGCGACGCGATTTTTTCGCGGAAAAAAATGCAACATTTGCACAAAAAATGCAGAATACACTGTAAATAATAGGAGGCATAGGTTAGCGTTTTTTTCACGTTTTTATCACGTTTTTATAGCAAAAAAAGGTGAAAAAAAACGCGAAAAATACTGAACGTGTGCACATGGCCTTATAGTGCATCATTATCATACACAGAGTATTTGTTTATCCTGTAATGTCTCTTTAACAAGCAGACACTCGATCAATGCACAAGAAATGTCCTGAACATCTATAACCTAACCAAGACGGCTTCATGCTACAAAGACAAAACCTATGAGGACTGAAGCCAGCAGATTCTGAAAACAAAAGGGGTTTGTTCTGGTTCTGCTCCACTGTGCGATATCAGATTGTAATCCAGGAAACTGATGTGGATCCGTCAGACAATGAGAAGCAGGAATCAATTATGTAACCAAGTCTTTACTCCTCACTGCACATCCACGTGTCTGCTCCCCGGAGCCCGGCTACAGGTGAACGCCTTGTATCACGTGTGTCCCTGGTGCAAAACAGGCAATATTCTTGTATCTAACAGTCCTCAGAACATGAAACATTACTGAGAAAATGCGAGCAAAAAGACAACCCTGAGAAATTACATAACCCCAAAAATTAATGGGATTGTCCATCAACGGCATTTTTACAGGGTACATTGTATATAATATGAAATCTACATAAATAGCTGGGTCACTATGTGAGTACATTACTGATCCTGAGTTACAGCCTGTATTGCACTCCGGAGCTGCACTCACTATTCTGCTGGTGCAGTCACTGTGTACATACAATACATTACTGATCCTGAGTTACATTCTGTATTATACTCCAGAGCTGCACTCACTATTCTGCTGGTGCAGTCACTGTGTACATACAATACATTACTGATCCTGAGTTACATCCTGTATTATACCCCAGAGCTGCACTCACTATTCTGCTGGTGCAGTCACTGTGTACATACATTACATTACTGATCCTGAGTTACATCCTGCATTATACCCCAGAGCTGCACTCACTGTTCTGCTGGTGCAGTCACTGTGTACATACATTACATTACTGATCCTGAGTTACATCCTGTATTATACTCCAGAGCTGCACTCACTATTCTGCTGGTGCAGTCACTGTGTACATACATTACATTACTGATCCTGAGTTACATCCTGTATTATACTCCAGAGCTGCACTCAATATTCTGCTGGTGCAGTCACTGTGTACATACATTACATTACTGATCCTGAGTTACATCCTGCATTATACCCCAGAGCTGCACTCACTGTTCTGCTGGTGCAGTCACTGTGTACATACATTACATTACTGATCCTGAGTTACATCCTGTATTATACTCCAGAACTGCACTCACTATTCTGCTGGTGCAGTCACTGTGTACATACATTGCATTACTGACCCTGAGTTACATCCTTTATTATACTCCAGAGCTGCACTCACTATTCTGCTGGTGCAGTCACTGTGTACATACATTACATTACTGATCCTGAGTTATATCCTGTATTATACTCCAGAGCTGCACTCAGTATTCTGCTGGTGCAGTCACTGTGTACATACATTACATTACTGATCCTGAGTTACATCATGTATTATACCCCAGAGCTGCACTCACTATTCTGCTGGTGCAGTCACTGTGTACATACATTGCATTACTGACCCTGAGTTACATCCTTTATTATACTCCAGAGCTGCACTCACTATTCTGCTGGTGCAGTCACTGTGTACATACATTACATTACTGATCCTGAGTTATATCCTGTATTATACTCCAGAGCTGCACTCACTATTCTGCTGGTGCAGTCACTGTGTACATACATTACATTACTGATCCTGAGTCACATCCTGTATTATACCCCAGAGGTGCACTCACTATTCTGCTGGTGCAGTCACTGTGTACAACATATTACACTTTCTATCCGGTATTGATCCTGAGTTACATTCTGAGCAATGTAATGTATGTACACAGTGACTGCACCAGCAGAATAGTGAGTGCACCTCTGGGGTATAATACAGGATGTGACTCAGGATCAGTAATGTAATGTATGTACACAGTGACTGCACCAGCAGAATAGTGAGTGCAGCTCTGGAGTATAATACAGGATATAACTCAGGATCAGTAATGTAATGTATGTACACAGTGACTGCACCAGCAGAATAGTGAGTGCAGCTCTGGGGTATAATACAGGATGTAACTCAGGATCAGTAATGTAATGTATGTACACAGTGACTGCACCAGCAGAATAGTGAGTGCAGCTCTGCAAACTGAAATATACGTAATGTAGATTATTCCGTCGTCCTTTGACATTTTGTAGAGATTATATCATCTTCATTCTTGGAAACGTAATTTCTGGAGGATTCTACAATTAGTAGAAAAGCCAATTCGGGGCAGTAATATATTTGGTGGACGTAGCGCTTTGACAGCTTACACCATATGTGATATAGAACGCTCCTCCCTTTTGTCTTCTGCTCCCACTTTTAGATGTATGAATATAATAATAACAGGGAAACTGCAGGGAAAAACACCGATGGTCACAAGTATAGTGACATGTGGCAGCAGAGGGATTATTCACAAAGAGATGAATCCATTTTCTCCTCTACCACCCGTATCTTTAGGCTGTAGTAGTGTCCACCATGCTTTACACTGCTTTATATAAGATGGATGCTACATGGTTCTCTTATCCTGTCCCCATGGGATGTCACCTCCTCGACACTCCCAGTCCTGGGCCGCCTGGTACAGGGTGAACGATCGGCTTTTACTGGGAGGTTCACTGGAGGTTTATGACTGAGGGAGACACAGTCCAGACCTTATCTCTGATGTTCAACAAGAGGTGGGAAGTGAAATTAATAACTCGGTATAAAAACCTTTCTTGCAGAGGGCGCGGATTAAATGAGCGTGGAAGCGACAGCTGCAGCCTCAGAGGCTCAATGAACCCCCGACACTAATATTATTGTACATACAATGCATTGCAGCCACTAATGGGGTCTCCTGGTCTGGAGGACACGGCGGGTCCATATATAATGCATGGAAAGTCCATTGATTTCAATGAGAGACGTGTAATACTTCTTTTCTCCAGCGATGGTGCTGTAGGGAAATTGAACTGGTTTTCACATAGATTGGAGCTGATCGTTGGGGATTTACTGGTGGGACACATTATAATAAGCAAATCACTGGGGTCCCTATTCATAAAAAGGGATTGTCCAAATAAACTGTGGTCAAGATGGCGGCTTTTAAGATAGCGGAAGACAGAGCAGCATGTGCCACATCTACACCCATTGTTGTACGGCTTCTGATTTGTGTCTTATATTGCAGGTGTATGGAGATGCCAGATTACCAGATATTCTGGAATAGGAGATTGTCATATTTTCAGGCACAGGCGAGTTGTTTGGCCTCGTCTCCATGTAGGAGGTTTGTCTTTTTGGCCACACTTCACTAAACAATAGATGGGTGTTTGCTGGTCCCACCAGTTTCTGCCACTTCTGAGCTGATGGCTCTGCTGGACATCTTCTGATACAGAAGGGAATTCATTATGATATGGTTTACATCTGCTGCACTAAATATTCTTGGCCGACCACTGTGTCTGCCGTCCTGAACGTTGGCCATTTCTTGGTGCTTCTCCAGAAGAGCTTGAACAGCACATTGTGAAACCCCCGTCTGCTGTGAAATCCTGGACTGGGAGACACCTTGCTGGTGCAGTATAACTACCTTGTGTCTTATTTCTGTGTGCAGTCTCGCCATAGTATATGACCTGTGACATGAAACTGTCTTCCACAACCTCACCTTTGTAGCAGAATTTGGCTGTTCCTCCCCCAGCTTTAAGTCTCCTACTCATCTGTTTCAGTTAATGGCTGTGTCTCAACCTACATATGAAAATGCTGACGATTATTTATCACCTGTTTGGTAGAGAATTTGTTACTCACATATCTGACTAACAATATTCCTGTCTGTATGTAAGGCAAAGAGCCGTCTCCAGATACTGATGGGATTTATAGTTCTCTTTTGTTCATTCATTTTACTAATTGATAGTAACACTTCTATGTATGACAGCATTCTCACCTTTCAGCATTTTTTCCACACCTGCCTCAAACAGCCCTGTATGTAAATAAAGGGGGCCACATGCCGGCATGCAGGGTGTACTCACTATATACACATATATATTATATATATATATATATAATACATTGTGTCTTTTCCCACTCATTATCATTAGAAACGTAATGTGACTTTGGATCGTGCAGGCGTCTAGTAAACCATTAGATGAGCCCTCGGACTGTGAACTCGGCTATCTCAAGTATTTTACTATCTCCCATGTTATAGAAGGAGATATGTAACAATAACGTCAGCACTAAATGCAGCACAGCCACTCGTCAGGAGTCTGGGAAAGCTGGGCGACCGCACCCACAGGAACAGTCACGAGCCCGGGGTCCGCTATCACATAAAGGGTGGATCCACTGCAAATCTTTGTCTAAGGCCGGGGACACACAACGTATAAAAAAACGGTCCGTTTTTCACGGACGAGAATCGCACAAATGTTTCCAAAACAGTGATCCGTGTGCAGTGCGAGGATGCGATTTCCTCGCATCAAATGATCCGTGTGACATCCGTGTGACATCCGTACTGCGATATTTTCGCGCAGGCTTGCAAAACCGACATCTAATGTATTTATGTGCTCAAATGTTCGTTAAAACATATATACAGTATATATATATATATATGTCATTGAGACACATACAGTGCCTACAAGTAGTATTCAACCCCCTGCAGATTTAGCAGGTTTAATAAGATGAAAATAAGTTAAGAGCCTTCAAACTTCAAACAAGAGCAGGATTTATTAACAGATGCATAAATCTTACAAACCAAAAAGTTTTGTTGCTCAGTTAAATTTTTATAAATTTTAAACATAAAAGTGTGGGTCAATTATTATTCAACCCCTAGGTTTAATATTTTGTGGAATAACCTTTGTTTGCAATTACAGCTAATAATCGTCTTTTATAAGACCTGATCAGGCCGGCACAGGTCTCTGGAGTTATCTTGGCCCACTCCTCCATGCAGATCTTCTCCAAGTTACCTAGGTTCTTTGGGTGTCTCATGTGGACTTTAATCTTGAGCTCCTTCCACAAGTTTTCAATTGGGTTAAGGTCAGGAGACTGACTAGGCCACTGCAACACCTTGATTTTTTGCCTCTTGAACCAGGCCTTGGTTTTCTTGGCTGTGTGCTTTGGGTCGTTGTCTTGTTGGAAGATGAAATGACGACCCATCTTAAGCTCCTTTATGGAGGAGCGGAGGTTCTTGGCTAAAATCTCCAGGTAGGCCGTGCTATCCATCTTCCCATGGATGCGGACCAGATGGCCAGGCCCCTTGGCTGAGAAACAGCCCCACAGCATGATGCTGCCACCACCATGCTTGACTGTAGGGATGGTATTCTTGGGGTCGTATGCAGTGCCATCCAGTCTCCAAACGTCACGTGTGTGGTTGGCACCAAAGATCTCGATCTTGGTCTCATCAGACCAGAGAACCTTGAACCAGTCAGTCTCAGAGTCCTCCAAGTGATCATGAGCAAACTGTAAACGAGCCTTGACATGACGCTTTGAAAGTAAAGGTACCTTACGGGCTCGTCTGGAACGGAGACCATTGCGGTGGAGTACGTTACTTATGGTATTGACTGAAACCAATGTCCCCACTGCCATGAGATCTTCCCGGAGCTCCTTCCTTGTTGTCCTTGGGTTAGCCTTGACTCTTCGGACAAGCCTGGCCTCGGCACGGGAGGAAACTTTCAAAGGCTGTCCAGGCCGTGGAAGGCTAACAGTAGTTCCATAAGCCTTCCACTTCCGGATGATGCTCCCAACAGTGGAGAAAGGTAGGCCCAACTCCTTGGAAAGGGTTTTGTACCCCTTGCCAGCCTTTTGACCCTCCACGATCTTGTCTCTGATGGCCTTGGAATGCTCCTTTGTCTTCCCCATGTTGACCATGTATGAGTGCTGTTCACAAGTTTGGGGAGGGTCTTAAATAGTCAGAAAAGGCTGGAAAAAGAGATAATTAATCCAAACACGTGAAGCTCATTGTTCTTTGAGCCTGAACTACTTCTTAAAACTTTAGGGGAACCAAACAGAATTCTGGTGGGTTGAGGGGTTGAATAATAAATGACCCTCTGAAAAGACTTTTCCCAATTAAAAAAAAAAATAAACAAAGAAATAACATTCTTTTTTGCTGCAGTGCATTTCACACTTCCAGGCTGATCTACAGTCCAAATGTCACAATGCCAAGTTAATTCCAAATGTGTAAACCTGCTAAATCTGCAGGGGGTTGAATACTACTTGTAGGCACTGTATATATATTCTGTATTTATATTTAATTCAGCACGAGATATGTTAAAAGCCGGTAATTCAATTGCCGGCTTCTCATTTCTCCTTCCCAAACCCGACAGGATATGAGACATGATTACATACAGTAAACCATCTCATATCCCCTTTTTTTTGCATATTCCACACTACTAATGTTAGTAGTGTGTATATGCAAAATGTGGGCGCTGTAGCGTGTAAAATAAAGGGTTAAATCGCGGAAAAAAAATGGCATGGGCTCCCGCGCAATTTTCTCCGCCAGAATGGTAAAGCCAGTGACTGAGGGCAGATATTAATAGCCAGGAGAGGGTCCATGGTTATTGGCCCCCCCGTGGCTAAAAACATCTGCCCCCAGCCACCCCAGAAAAGGCACATCTGGAAGATGCGCCTATTCTGGCACTTGGCCACTCTCTTCCCACTCCCTGTAGCGGTGGGATATGGGGTAATGAAGGGTTAATGCCACCTTGCTATTGTAAGGTGACATTAAGCCAGATTAATAATGGAGAGGCGTCAATTATGACACCTATCCATTATTAATCCAATTGTATGAAAGGGTTAAAAAACACACACATTATTAAAAAGTATTTTAATGAAATAAACACACAGGTTGGTTTAGTATTTTATTGTTCTCTCAATCCATCCGGAACACCCTCGCTTGGCAAAATAATAAACCAACAATATACATACCTTCTGATGAACTGTCACGTCCCACGAGGTAATCCATCTGAAGGGGTTAATTATTTTACAAGCAGGAGCTGCGCTAAAGCACTCGCTCGTGTCTGTAATCCCCGGGTGCTTAAAGGAAATCTGAGTGATCTGTACTTACATTGAGTTGCGGTGAGGCGCCCTCTGGTGGATGAACTCATATGAACTGGAGCGTGGGAACTTTTCTAAGGCTGCAGTTCATGAGAACATCCACCAGAGGGCGCCTCACTGCAACTCAATGTAAGTACAGATCACCCAGCTTTCCTTTCAGCACCCGGGGATTACAGACACGAGCGAGTGCATTAGTAGAGCTCCTGCCTGTAAAATAATTAACCCCTTCAGATGGATTACCTCGTGGGACCTGACAGTTCATCAGAGGGTATGTATATTGTGTGTTTATTATTTTGCAAAGCGAGGGTGTTCCAGATGGATTGAGAGAACAATAAAATACTAAAACAACCTGTGTGTTTATTTCATTAAAATACTTTTTAATCATGTGTGTGTGTTTTTTAACCCTTTCAGACAATTGGATTAATAATGGATAGGTGTCATAATTGACGCCTCTCCATTATTAATCTGGCTTAATGTCACCTTACAATAGCAAGGTGACATTAACCCTTCATTACCCCATATCCCACCGCTACAGGGAGTGGGAAGAGAGTGGCCAAGTGCCAGAATAGGCGCATCTTCCAGATGTGCCTTTTCTGGGGTGGCTGGGGGCAGATGTTTGTAGCCACGGGGGGGCCAATAACCATGGACCCTCTCCTGGCTATTAATATCTGCCCTCAGTCACTGGCTTTACCATTCTGGCGGAGAAAATTGCGCGGGAGCCCATGCCATTTTTTTCCACGATTTAACCCTTTATTTTACACGCTACAGCGCCCAAATTTTGCACATACACACTACTAACATTAGTAGTGTGGAATATGCAAAAAAAAAAGGGGATATGAGATGGTTTACTGTATGTAATCATGTCTCATATCCTGTCGGGTTTGGGAAGGAGAAATGAAAAGCCGGCAATTGAATTACTGGCTTTTCACTAACACCGCTGCGTATTTCTCGCAATGCACACGCATGGTCCGTGTGTAATCCGATTTTTCTTGCCCCCATAGACTTTCATTGGCGAGTCTCGGCCGAGATACGCTGACAATCGCAGCCTGCTGCGAGTTCCCTCGGATCCGAAATACGGTGGAGAAAATATCGGATGATGGGAGCTGCACCATAGATTAACATTGGGCCGAGTGCTATGCGATTTTTTATCGCATAGCACTCGTCCGTATTACGGTCTAGTGTGACCCCGGCCTAACAAGTGGAATCTGTGGTGCTGCAGATTTGCTACGGGTTATACCTGCGTCTAAATCCAGATCAACCTCCCATAGAAGTCGTGGATTTGTGGCATTAAATGTAACAAGTGAATCCACCCTATCAGGCCCCGATAAGTTTTCTGCCCTTTATTTCTGCTCCATTGTGGCACAGTTATGATCAGGGACTCCAGCTCCACTGCATTGTCTGTTGGAGTCTGGAGTAGTCTGAAACTCATCACCTGACTGAGCTGCTTTGTCATCCATGCTTTACACTGCAGCTCTGTTTTTAGACGTCCGTATGTTCAAGTGGTCTCTGTCGTTTCTAAACATTTTGCATAAATCATTAGTACAAGTGAATATTTGAAACATTGTAACATGTTATGAAACAAATCTCCTTCTTTCTCCACTTATAAGCATTTTTTGTCTACTCCCCTACTGCTTTGTCTTGCTCAGACAGGCGGCAAGCTCACTGAGGGATCACATTACAGCCATCTATTGAAGTCTATGGAGTGGGGATTGGGAGTTAGGACTCATTCAGACATCCGTTATTTTTGACAAATGAGAAAAATGGTCGTACTTTCATCAGTGATTTAGTTCAGAATTTCATCAGTCATTTGAATTTCTTTTGAGTTTGTTCTGAGTTTCATCAATTTTTCTTGGATAAGACAAAAAAAAAAGTTTTTATACCTTCTCCTATCTTCAGAACAGCCTCACAGACTGTGCTAGGTACGAGTGCTATCCATAAAAAAAACCACGGATAGAACTCAGACACACAAAAAAGGCTGAATGAGCCCTTAATAGTAGAATGAAAAAGTCAGAGAGAAGGTGCTGCTGCTTTCTAGTAAGTGTTTATCCCAGCCCAGAGTTGTACTCACAGCTACACTGCTCAGTACTTCTGTATAATATCCTCTATGCTGCTGCTGTTTTTAATCATGTGCTATATAGTCAGTAGATGAGGAATTTCTGATGTCTGTGTGTGCTGTGTATGGGAGACATGTCAGCTAATCTACACTCACAAGCTCAGAGACAACTGAAAATAAGAGATGGAGCCTGCTGGGGGGGGGGGGGAATTAAGGAAAAATACAGCATACAAGCCACATAATATCCAACCATGTGGTTACTCAAGTACACACAACAACTTATTCTGAGCAGTCACCAGATACAACATGTGCTCTTTTGGCTGCAGACACTGCTGCACATTGACTGGGGGAAATGAACCCCAAAAAGGCAGTGATGGCTGAAAATATGAGCAGCTTTAGGGAGGTGGTGACACCTGCACATGGCCGCCTTCTGGTACCGCCATTATACAACCGCCCTATGCGCTGCTGAGACTGCGAATGCACCGGCCATAAAAGATGAGTCGACTGATGTGTAACTGGCCAAATATTAACTACAATGCATCCTATTACCCTGCGATTTATGAGCCTCTTATCAGTCATTTCAAACACTCAGTAACCTATGGACTCGAACATTTGCAAAAAGGGCGACAGTCTTGGGCATCTGAATTCTCGCGATCTGTACTGTCAAAAAATAGTGTTTGACAAAAACCTCACACGACGTCGTGATGTGCAATAATAAAACATGCAACTTTAAAAAGAAAAAAAAAAATTACATTTCAAATCCTCGCTATTTCCAAGATCTTCAGCTGCTGATAGTGAACGGGAACACTGAACAGACCTAATACTTCTCACTGCAGAGGGTTTGCTTTTATTGTATCTGGTCTACACAGTCCGAGAGCCGTGACTCTGATACATTGTATCAGTGCTGGGAAATTGTAACAAACCACATCAGGAGGGAAGAGAGATTTATGCTACAGGTGTATTTAGCTCACAGAGAGTTGTAGGGAGCTAGATAGAGCCGTATAAAGAAAGTATAAGATATGAAGGGTTAAAAAAAAAGTCCGTAGTCATAGTTCATTGACAGCAAGCAGTGATCTTGAAAATGGTGAGGAATGGAGATACAAACTGTATACTTCCCATGATGCAAAGCTCTCAGGACACATCCACAGTATCCAGAATCCATCATGTCCAGTCTCAGCTGTCCCAGGTCTAGCAGTATGGGGGGACATGTGTAGGTGGGGGCAAAGTAATATGGAGATATAGCGGAATGGGTGGATGTAGCAGTATGGGGGGACAAGCAGTATGTAGATATAGCGGAATGGGAGGATATAGAACATCAGTGTATGGATAGCACAGGAACCACACAAAATATGTACGTATATAATTGTAACGATAAACTTCTGTATATAATTCCATGCAACAAGGACTGTATATTTTAGAGTTCTTACTTTATGTAGGGTAGTCCTTGCTATATACTACAGTTCTTGTTATATAGTTATATACTATAGTCCTCACTGTATACTACAGTCCTCACTACATACTACAGTCCTCGCTGTATAGTAGAGTCCTTGTTATATACTGTAGTCCTCGCTGTATACTACAGTCCTCACTGTATACTATAGTCCCCATTATATACTATAGTCCTCGCTATATACTACAGCCCTGTTATATACTGTAGTCCTCGCTGTATATACAGTCCTCATTATATACTGTAGTCCTCGCTGTATACTATAGTCTTCGCTGTATACTACAGTGCTTGTTATATACCATAGTCCTCGCCAGGTACGGACTGGGGCTGAAATTCAGTCCTGGCATTTGAAATCACACAGGCCCATGCTGTCCCCGTCCCCATGAACCAGATGGGATATATTACTAATATTACCCTGGATGGAGGAAAGGAAGATTTACTATAAGACCAATATTTTTAATGATACCCTTGGCTGCTGGGGTAAGTGACTGAGTCAGCAACTCTTACCAGTATGGGTGTCTTGAGAACACAGTTTCTGTTAATAACGTAGCAGACAAGGCGGCCCACGACCAGACAGGCCCTTCTCACATTTGCCAGAATTGCCAGATGGCCATATACTACAGTCCTTGTTATATATCATAGTCCTCGCTGTATATAGTCCTTGCTATATACTATAGTCCTCACTACATACTAGAGTCCTTGTTATATATCATAGTCCTTACTGTATATACAGTCCTTGCTATATACTATAGTCCTCACTACATACTACTGCCCTTGTTATATACCATAGTCCTCGCTGTATACTACAGTCCTTGCTATATACTATAGTCCTCACTACATACTACTGCCCTTGTTATATACCATAGTCCTCGCTGTATACTACAGTCCTTGCTATATACCATAGTCCTCGCTGTAAACTACAGTCCTCGCTGTACACCATAGTCCTCACTACATACTACTGCCCTTGTTATATACCATAGTCCTCGCTGTATATACAGTCCTTGCTATATACTATAGTCCTCACTACATACTACTGCCCTTGTTATATACTGTAGTCCTCGCTGTATATACAGTCCTCGTTATATACTGTAGCCTTTGTTACATAGTGTGGTCGTTCTATACGGTAATTACGGGTGTAATATCGGGGTTGTCCTCACCTTTTGCTCCCCTTGGTCCTTCCCCATTGGTTTTGGTCTCGGTTGTGAGTTTCTCTGCTCTATCAGACAATGAGGATCCTCTGATCAGGACCTGCAGGGACCACATCACTTCTGCCCCAGCGAGCAGCACTTTTCATAGGCTCTAATGAGGGAAATTAGGACAATTAACAGGACCAGACACAAAGGTTCCTCAGAACACCAGATAATGAGCATCACCAGCCTTACCACATGGATCCTGGCCAGCTCTGCCATGTCCCAGCGGGTCAGTGGACCGTGCACCATTCTGCCTACTGTAAGAGCATTGCATCAGGGAGGGAAAGCTTTACTGTTAGGTCAAAATAACCTATTCCTTTCTTACTAACAGATGAACCTTTCTACTCGTGACCCAGGACAAGTGGCGTATGTCCACACAGGACAGCAAAGAAGCCAAGTGCTGAAGCCTCTTCCATCTCTGCAAATGTGATTTTGCCACTCAGGAGGTTGCAGTCCCGCCAGGCTCCTCTGCCACATAAGAGGACACCAGCATTAAGTTAGGGGGTCCTGATACAGGTTTTGCAGAGGGACCCACAAGCCTCAACCGATGCCCTTAGGCCTATGACCTAGTGACACGTAACTTTCTCCATGTTTAACTTTTCTAAAACATTTAAAGACTTTGCAATGGTAAAATATATTGTGACTCCAGTCCGTAGATTACAGTGGGAGAGTGAGCGGACTGCAGCTCAGTCAGTGAAAACAATTCTCTACTGTTTACTAATTTATCCCTGTTCTCAGACAGGGTGATATTGCGCCATCTAGTGGCGGCCTTTGGGTACTGCGTGAATATTGTAAGCAGCTTTCAGGGGTAATTTTTTCCCTAAGGACCAGGATTCTATTGGATATTTTGCACCAGGGCCCACAAACTTCAAGTTACAGCACTGCTGTGATTGTTGGGATTGTGACAAGATGATCTCCATGGCTGTTTTCCAATCGCTTATTCATTTAATGAAGAGTCACTCTGCAGCCAGCCATATTCTGAAACCAAGAACACCTTGGACGCAATTTGTTTTTCTTAGGCTGCTGTCACACTAGCAGGATTTGGTCAGTATTCTACATCAGTATTTGTAGCCAAAACCAGGAGTGGAACAATTAGAGGAAAAGTATGATAGAAACATCTGCACCACTTCTGCATTTATCACCCACTCCTGGTTTTGGCTACAAATACTGATGTAAAATACTGACCAAATACTGATAGTGTGACGGCAGCCTTAGGGTATGGCTCCACGGTCCGGAGGGGCGGCGGTATCGCCGCAGCGGCGAAGCCGCTCGGCGCTAAGCCCCGCCCCCTTTCTGGGACGCGATGGTGCCGGATGTGTACAGTACACATCCGGGATCATCGCACCCCTCGCCATAGGGCCCTGTGATATGCCTTGCGGGGACGCTGCGTCCCCGCAAGGTGTACGGACATGCTGCGTTCTGAAAAGACGCGCAGCATGTCCGGAGTCGTAGGGCCGCCGCGTGCGGGTTTCCACGCATAGTGGAGACGGGATTTCATAAAATCCCCTCCACTATGCTGGAACATCTGGATGCTGCTTTTTTGACGCTGCAGCGTCAAACAAGCAGCGTTTACTTACCGTGGAAACATACCCTTAGGATTCGATTTGTGTAGAAGATATAGTGAAATCCTCCTCCACTTTTACTGTAAAAAACCCATTCCTCCGGTTACATAAACCTTTATATTGACCCTTTAGGGTATGTATCCACGTTCAGGATTGTTTCAGGATTTGGTCAGGATTTTATGCAAGTAAAATCCTGACCAAATCTGCACCTGAGGTCACTGGCAGGTCACCTGCGTTGTCCTTGAGTTTTTTCTGCAATGTAAGGACATGCTGCGTTCTTAAGGGCTGTCCCACACGTCCAGATAATTCCGGTACCGGAATAAATCGGTACCGGAGTTATCCGTGTCCGTGTGCCTGGGAACTCACGGAGGCCATACGTGCGGCACACGTGTGCCGCCCGTATGGCGAGTGGGTACCACACGGAGCGTGTGGTACCCACTCTGCATGGTGCTGAATCTGCGATTCATATCCTCTCTGCAGTAGCGTTTGCTGCAGAGAAAATATGAAGAATAGTGTTAAAAATAAAGATTTAGGTGTCCGCCGCCCCCCCACCCCCTGTGCGCCCCCCCCGCTGGTCAGAAAATACTTACCCGCTCCCTCGCTGCTTCTTGGTCTGGCCGCGGCTTCTCCTGCATGCGGTCACGTGGGCCCGATCATTTACAGTCATGAATATGTGGCTCCACCTCCCATAGGGGCGGAGCCGACTATTCATGATTGTAAATGATCGGCCCCACGTGACCGCATACAGTAGGAGGCGCGGCCAGACCAGGAAGCAGCGAGGGAGCGGGTAAGTATTTTCTGACCAGCGGGGGGGCGCACAGGGGGTGGGGGGGCGGCGGACACATGGATCTTTATTTTTAACACTATTCTTCATATTTTCTCTATAGCAAACGCTGCTACAGGGAAGATATGAATACTGGCTTCAGCACCATGTGGGGGGGACAGCGCTTACTGTAGCGCTGTCTCCGGCACGCACACGGACCCCAGACGGAGAATGTCCGTGTGAGGTCCGTGTTTTACGCGGACCCATTGACTCTATTGGGTCCGTGTAAAACGTGCGCTCCCACGAACACTGACATGTCTCCGTGTTTGGCACACGGAGACACGGTCCGCAAAAAATCAATGACATCTGCACAGATGCATTGATTTTTATGGGTCTACGTGTGTCAGTGTCTCCGGTACGTGAGGAAACTGTCACCTCACGTACCGGAATCACTGACGTGTGAAACCGGCCTAAAAGACGCGCCGCATGTGAGTTTTCTCGGGTGTGCCGCATGCGTCTTTTACTGCATAGTGGAGACAGGATTTCATGAAATCCCCTCCACTATGCTGTAACATCTGGATGCTGCGTTTTTTATGCATGCTGCTCAACGCTGCGTCAAAAACGCAGCGTTTCCTGAACATGAACACATACCCTTATATAAACATTTTAATGAGTCACCCTAATTTCCTAAGATTTTTCTGCTGCAGAAACGCTGCAGAACTGCACTGTGATTTACAGTACAATGTAAATCAATGTGAAAAAAAAAAAAAGCTGTACACATGGTGCAGAAAAATCTTTTGTGCGTTTCTGCACCCCTCCATTAATAGAAATCTGCAGTGGTAAAATCTGCACAAAAACTGCACAAAAACCGCACAAAAAACGCACTAAAAACGCATAAAAAACACACCTGCGGATTCTGCCAGGAGATGCAGATTTAGTGCAGAAAATTCTGCACATTTCCTACGTGTGCACATAGCCTAACACAGCGTACAGTTGTGCCCGAAAGTTTGGAGACTGACGCAAATTTTGTTTTTTTACATAGTTTGCTGCTTCCATTTTTATAGAGACAGTCTCCATTAATTCTTGATGGTTATAAAGAATAATCAGATGAAAAAAAATTGTAAAGTCATTCCTTGCCATGAATATGAACTTAATCCAAAAACCCCCATTTAAACAGAATTTCATCCTTGCCACAATATGACCTGTTCACAAAATTTCAGTGATCTTCTCTTTAGTTCAGGTGGAAGTGTTAGTCAGGACAAGGCAGCTGATATCACTGGTGCCGATATTGTGAGGATACAAAAAGCTATTTTGATGCAAATTTAATTGCTTTGATTCAAAAGGGCTTTTCAGGTAAGGACATTGCTGCTTGTAAGATTGCAGCAAAATCAACCATTTCACAGATCATCAAGAAGTCTAAAAAAGAGATTTAATTGCTGTGAGGAAGGTTTCAGAGAAACAAAGAAAATCCAGCAAGTGCCAGGCCTGTTCCCAGTGCACACAATGCAGAGCTTGCTCAGGAATGGCAGCAGGTAGGCATCAATGCATCTGCACGCACAGTGAGCTGAAGGCTTTTCGATGATGGTCTGTGTCAAGGAGGACAAAAAATCCACTTCTCACCAAATAAGATATCAATGGCAGACTAGCATTCTGCAGATTGGGCTGCAGAGGATGAGTGGGAAATTTACATTCTGTCCTGTCTACCAGCCGTAAAGCCTCCTGAGACCATTCATGTGTGGGGGCTTCTCATCCATGGAGGGGGTTCACTGACTACTATACCCAAGATCATAGCCATAAAGAGCGGGATCTAAACCTCCTCCAAGAACAACTCCTCCCATCATCCAGAGCAATGTGGTGATGATGCTTTCTCCTTCATGATGGAGACAGTCTTAGGGCTCATTTCCACATGCGAGGCACACGTCCATATCTCGCATGTGGAAACCAAGCTCTGGCGCCGGCACTTTGGAGCAGAGCGTGCAGCTCCATGTGTTCCTATGTGGCCGCACGCTCCGCTCTGGAGTGCCGGCGCCAGAGCTTGGTTTCCACATGCGAGATACGGACGTGTGCCTCGCATGTGGAAATGAGCCCTAACAAGGAAAAACTGAGAACTAAGTGGCTTGAAGAACAAAACATTGACATTGTGGGTTCATGGTCGGGAAACTCCTCAGATCTCAAACACACTATTCCATTGAGTACTTGTAAGTTGTGACCAATCATCAAAAGGTTAAAAAAAAACACAGAAATTGTGATAAACTCCGAGCTGTCGAAGCAAAGTTCAGGAATGTGGAGAATAAGGGGCAAAAGTGCGGAGAATAAGGGGCAGAAGTCTGGAGAATAAGGAGCAGGAGTGCGGAGAATAAGGGGCAGGAGTGTGGAGAATAAGGGGCAGAAGTCTGGAGAATAAGGGGCAGGAGTGTGGAGAATAAGGGGCAGGAGTGTGGAGAATAAGGGGCAGAAGTCTGGAGAATATGGGGCAGAAGTCTGGAGAATAAGGGGCAGGAGTGTGGAGAATAAGGGGCAGAAGTCTGGAGAATAAGGGGCAGGAGTGTGGAGAATAAGGGGCAGGAGTGTGGAGAATAAGGGGCAGGAGTGTGGAGAATAAGGGGCAGGAGTCTGGAGAATAAGGGGCAGAAGTCTGGAGAATAAGGGGCAGGAGTGTGGAGAATAAGGGGCAGGAGTCTGGAGAATAAGGGGCAGAAGTCTGGAGAATATGGGGCAGAAGTCTGGAGAATAAGGGGCAGGAGTGTGGAGAATAAGGGGCAGAAGTCTGGAGAATAAGGGGCAGGAGTCTGGAGAATAAGGGGCAGGAGTGTGGAGAATAAGGGGCAGGAGTGTGGAGAATAAGGGGCAGGAGTCTGGAGAATAAGGGGCAGAAGTCTGGAGAATAAGGGGCAGGAGTGTGGAGAATAAGGGGCAGGAGTGTGGAGAATAAGGGGCAGGAGTGTGGAGAATAAGGGGCAGGAGTGTGGAGAATAAGGGGCAGGAGTCTGGAGAATAAGGGGCAGGAGTCTGGAGAATAAGCAGCAGTGCAGGGAATATTGAGGCTTTACAGGAACTTCATGGATTTGTCAATAAAATGTAGCGACTTATGGAATGTTTACAATTGTTGTCAGTAACCATAAACATCCGACTAAAAGAAACAATATTGATGACATTTCTTTAGGATAGGAGAGACTATTCCTTTTAAGTAATATAATTATGGTTTTACTCTTCTCTCTTTATATTTCTAAGACTTTCATTTACTTTTGCAGCTGCTGCCTGACATTGAGGATTGCTGCTTAGCCTCAACCCATTATTATAAGTCTGGAGACCAGAATCAGAGGGACCTCTGATCCCAACAATTTAACCCTTTGATCCCCACAGTCAGGGGAAGTGGTGCTGCTCTTATCTGCACTGCTACATTGTATCAAACCTTCTGTGACCTAAACATTGTATATCCTTTCAAACTGTGAAAGGTTTTACAGCCCCATCATGCATGAAATTAATGAGACACAGACACCAGGTTCAAGATTTCTCTTTAGTTTTTGTTGCTTTTTCATCATTTGAAAGATTATTTTACAGTTCTTGATTTAAAATCACACACACAAAAAAGAAGGCACTTGAAAAGATTCCGCTTTTCTCACCAAATTTGTTAAGAAGATTAGCTCCCGTGTTCTCTCTGAAATCAGATATACAATAAAAATATAGAATATCATAAAAAATAATAACCTTCAGGAATATCGGCGGCCCCTTTAAGGGTTAAACATCCCCCTGTGTGTTTTCCTGTAGACAACCCGTGCAGAGCATTGCACCCGGATATTGATTCACTACGCTAGCGAATCTGATAGGACAGATAGTATTGCAGCCAGATAAATTCATTTTGGAAAGTGCCTGCAGCACAGAGGATTTCAGGTCATGTTTGATCAGCCGTTCTGTCCATGATTAACTCTTGTCTTTTATTGCAATAAGGCACTAATAAACATTTTTTGGGGATCAGTTAGCAATTCTTATAGATTAATCAATGGGATTATAGGTCAGATTTGATACTATTTTGGAAGCCAATGAAATAAATGAAGGGGACAATCTAGGTAAAACTGATACAATGTGGCCTGAGGAATCAGGGTATTAGATTAGTCATGCTCCAGTCCTTTCAGGATCTGAATTCATCACAACCTGGACTAGTCCTTAAGGTACTGATAGGGGATGTTAAATGACAGAATTCTGCAATTCTGTATTCACCACGAGGGGGAGCTCACTGCATATAGTTTATTATGGAGAGCACTGTGTAAACAGAGTGCCGTGAGCTCCCTCTAGTGGTGGCTGCAGGAAGTTAGAAGCAGAGGATTTGTAGTTCTGCATGAAAATGAGCTATAACTAATGAAATTTTGGACCTATTGAGATAAATAAACCTAAATTATTAAATGTTCAGAGGTGGATTCATTTATACACGCCCTTTCCATGGCAACTGTCCATGGTCCTATGTAGGACATGCAAAGCTTTGGGTACTGGCAAGCAGCACAGTTTCTTCCCGACACCTGCCTTTCTAATTGAGAGTGTCTACAAGAAAACACAAACTGTAGGGACAGACCTAGCACCGATCCCGTCCATGTCACTATCGCTCTAAAATCATATATACAGATATACATATTTATAGAGTGATAAACTACTTTATTAAAGAAACATAAAAGTTTTTATTTAGCGCTTGGTTGCCCCCTGGTGGACACACCACGCACAGCAATCAACTTTTTTTTTTTACGTTGCCTGTGCTGCAGCGGTTCCATGAACATTCCTGCCGTCCGTGTGAGACGAGTGACAATAAAACACTGCGCGTTAATGTCCGTTTTCCTCGGATTACAATCAAAATTGTGTTTTGAAAAAAAAAGAAAACGTCACTGGTTAAAAATAGTAGTAGCCCTGCGGTAAAATGTGCAACTCCAATACAGCAAGAGGACCGAGCGATGGGCTACTACTCTGACGGGAGGGGTATAATGGTGATTATATATTCACGCCGAGCCCCCAACCCCCCAGATCAATAATATTAATAAGGCACTGTGATGGAAACAAAGATTTAAGGCAAAAGGGTTAAAAGTCCAATTTGTGAATATTAGGAGGAGGTGAGAAGGCACAAATTTTGTAATACAAGGTGCCGCACTTAGCTTAATATATGTGCTCAGTCATCCAATCACATAGCCCCAATCATACAAGCACATGTGGCCGGATGCCGGACTGGCGGATATTCTTCACTATTGGACGTCCAAACAATTAAAGATTCGGATAGTCCTGCATTCAATAATCCATCCCTTTTGCCTTGCATTTGGGTACATGTCAGATCAAAAGATTTGCCAGACTATTGGAATTTAGACCCCCCAAAAACGAGGAAAGTGCACTTTCAGACCTCCCAGACCTAAAGATTGGCACCCTGCTTGTATGTTGCCACCCTACGATGTCCGACGCTAGAAGGCACTTTGCACCTCCACAAATCAGAGCAGAGGGGACGAGACGCCCGGAGTCTTCAGATCCATATTTCACAGAGCAGCCCGGTGACCGTACAGACTGAGGGCGACCTGTCAATCTAAAAAGACCGGAAAACCTCCCCAAAACCCAAGCCTATGTCGAAGCAGAATAACGAATACTACGTCCCCCAGATTTTCTGACACTTCTGTGGTTCTATGGTCCCTAAAATGTCCTTACTTTACAACAATAAAAAAAGTTCCAAAAATGTCAAACAATCCTAAAATCAAAATTTGTAAAATTTGCTGAATTATTTTTCATGATTACGAGTAATTAAGACCAGCAGACGGCCCGGACTGTGCCCTCCCATTAATATATCCTAATAGTGTATTCAAGTTATCATATGGAGATAAAAATGTGAAATTAACTTTCCCAAAATGCACATTTCTCACGGAAAAAAGAAATGATAAAAAGAAAAGTAAAAAAAAAAAGAAAAAGAAGAGAGAAAAAGAAGAGAGAAAAAAAAGAGAGAAAAAAAGAGAGAAAAAAAAAGAGAGAAAAAAAGAGACAGCGCCCAGCTGGCACTAGCTCAATCCCAACTGTGTCCAGCACAAAGGGAGACAACCCAGTGTGTGATCTGCCCCCCGTGCCCCCCGTGTCCCCCTGTGCTACTACACCCTACGTTCCACAAGAAAACAACAACAAAAGTAAAAAAAAAAACAATTCCCAACGCCGGCGGCCGTCCTAATAATCACAACACACAAACTCGTGAATCATTAATACTTTTCCTTGCGCCCCCGTATTGGCAGCAGGTCCTCAGAGGAGCAGAGAAGCTCCCACCAAGTCCAAAAACTGGGGCGGATCTTACCCACCCATCCCCCGAAAGAAAAGTGAAATAAATCTAAGTAAAAATAAAATTAAATCTATGATTTGGGATTAAAGACAAAGACATTTTTAGACAAATGCTTGAAAAGTGTCGCGAATTGTTGTTTAAGAAAATAAAATAATATTTTCATTTTTCTAAAGTTGTGAGAAATTTTCTGTCCCTTTTTCGCTAATTTAAAAAAAAAAAAAAAAAAAAAAAAAAAAAAAAAATATTTGTCAGAAATACTTAAGGGTTTTGGTATCAAAGCGGCAAAATGGGAACCACCAATCCCGTGAGCACCGTGGTGTTATATATCAGGTGCTGACCCCTCCCCCAGCTGGCAGCGGTAGTAGAGGCCACGCCCACTCTCCTGTCCTTCCACAGTCCGGCGCCGTGGTGAGTGCGCGCTACGGTCAGAAGCTCCGCCCCGGGCAGTCATTAGCTGGCAGTCCTGAGCTGCTTTAGAGCGCTGTACACGTCGTCCGCTCGGCTCAGCTTCTCAAAGAAGGGGATGAGGTCCAGCAGCTCCGTGTCGCTCATGTCATCAAACCAGGACACAACGGGCACCTGCGGAGGACAAAACAGGCGGTCACTCCAAGTCCTAGAAAATGGAAGACTCCTACAAGTGTCGGTTCCCCATCTGGTCCTTGATCCACGACACATCCCCTCGTGAAAACGCGCTGCTGACAATAGAGAGGATTCTTAGGCCGCCAGCAGCCGCCAAAGGGCAAGGATTGGGCTCCTGGGAACGTTCATCTGGCCGATCATCAGCCCATAGAAAAGAGGCAACTCACGGCCTCACATGACTCCTGTGCCAGCGCGGTGCCCGGCGTCGTGTCCTGTGCTGTACCCGCCGCACCTGATGGCCCCGGCCAGTTCTCTCCCACTAATCTGGACGTCAGACGCTGCACAATCACACTCACTACAAACACTGCTACATGGCAAGACGCACTCTCAGCTCTGCTACATCTGAACACTCGGTCCTGTCGGCTTTAGGAATAGCACAAGGGAATTCAGTGTGTCAGAGGTAGCAGAGCCAAGTCTGGGTCAGGTCAGATGTTACAGTCCTGCCGCAGATCTGACAAACTGAACTCTGCTACAACTGATAGACAGTTGTTGCGATGTTGCAGCGTACAGTCTACATCACACACATCTAGCCCTGCTACGTGTGACAGACCCCATACTGTTCAGTCAGATGTAGCAGTGATGCAGCAGTGTTGAGTCTGTCAGGTGTCAAAGTGATGCAGCACACTCATAACTGCCACATGACATACTAAACTCTGCTACATCTGATGGGGTGCAGGAGTGTTGATCTATTGGATGTAGAAGAGATTAGTATGTCAGATGTAAAGATGTGATGCATCACTTCTAGATCTGATAGAACTTGGACAGTACAGACTCTGCTGCCGCAGCACTCCGACAGGATAGACTCTACCGCGGCAGCACTCCGACAGGATAGATTCTGCCGCCGCAGCACTCCGACAGGATAGACTCTGCAGCCGCAGCACTCCGACAAGATAAACTGTGCCGCAGCAGCACTCAGACAAGATAAACTGTGCCGCAGCAGCACTCAGACAGGATAAGCTCTGCTGCCGCAGCACTCCAACAAGATAAACTCTGCCACAGCACTCCAACAGGATACACTCTGCCACCGCAGCACTCTGACAGGATAGACTCTACCGCCGCAGCACTCCGACAGGATAGACTCTACTGCCGCAGCACTCCGACAAGATAAACTGTGATGCAGCAGCACACCGACAGGATACACTCTGCCGCCGCAGCACTCCGACAAGATAAACTGTGATGCAGCAGCACACCGACAGGATAAGCTCTGCTGCCGCAGCACTCCGACAGCATAAGCTCTGCTGCCGCAGCACTCCAACAGCATAAGCTCTGCTACCGCAGCACTCCGACAGCATAAGCTCTGCTGCCGCAGCACTCCGACAAGATAAACTCTGCCACAGCACCCCAACAGGATACACTCTGCCACCGCAGCACTCCGACAGGACAGACTCTACCGCCGCAGCACTCTGACAAGATAGACTCTCCCGCCGCAGCACTCCGACAAGATAAACTGTGCCGCAGCCCCACACCGACAGGATAAGCTCTGCTGCCGCAGCACTCCAACAAGATAAACTCTGCCGCAGCAGCACCCCAATAGGATACACCCCAATAGGATACAGTCTGCCGCCGCAGCACTCCCACATGATAAACTCTGCCACCGCAGCACTCCGACAAGATAAACTGTGCCGCAGCAGCACTCCGACAGGATAAGCTCTGCTTCTGCAGCACTCCAATTAGATAACCTCTGCTGCCGCAGCACTCCAACAGGATACACTCTGCCGCCGCAGCACACCCACAGGATAAACTCTGCCGCCACAGCACTCCAACAGGATAAACGCTGCTTAATCACTACTACGTCTGACAGGACAGAGGAGTCAGATGTAGCAGAGTGTAGTATGTCATGTGTAGTAGTGTTTCAGCACAGTCAGCACTACTACATATGACGCACATGGGAACAACCCCGAAGTATTGGAGTCCATCACCAGGAATCAGAGAGGACAATGGTTTGTATTAGGCAATTGCTCACAATGTAGCCCCATAAACACACGGCCAAATCTGAGTCCCCCCATAACGATGGCTGCAACTAGAGGCATGTTAACCCTTTAACGACAAATCTTCCCTGAGAAGCCCTGACAGTCTGGCTAAGTCCATAGCTTCTTAAAGTGACAGGAGCCCTGTAATAGGTCTTACCGCGTTTTCCGGATGGAAGATGTAGGAAGCTGGGGAGTTGTCAATAATAACCAATTTATTCAGGTCCCTGCCCAGTCGACTCAGGTCCTTTACATAGTTCCCCCTGTGGAAGGCACAAGATTCCCGGAAAAGGCGGGCACGAAAGGCTCCCCATTTATCCAGCAGATCTGCAACTGGGTCAGCGTACTGCAAGCAATGAAAGACGGAGAGTGAGAGCGAGTAGGGATCCAACAGAATCATCAGCGGTGAGCACACGGGCTCAGACCACAAGCTCCAATGTACTGGGACTATGGCCTGCTGTAGGGACCATCAGGAGTAGGATATTGAGGTACATGGATCCCACCAATGTTTTGTGTGGCCTTCCCCTTTAAGGCTCACCTTTGCCAGGCTTGCGGTGAATAGAACGCACTCAAACATCTCCCCCATTCGTCTCAGGAACTCGTCTACGTGAGGCCTCTTTAACACGTAAACCTACAAGGGGGATGGGAGAGAGTTAGGAGAACAAGGAGGAAAGAGCGCTGGGGTATAATACAGGATGTAACTCAGGATCAGTAATGTAATGTATGTACACAGTGACTGCACCAGCAGAATAGTGAGTGCAGCTCTGGGGTATAATACAGGATGTAACTCAGGATCAGTAATGTAATGTATGTACACAGTGACTGCACCAGCAGAATAGTGAGTGCAGCTCTGGGGTATAATACAGGATGTAACTCAGGATCAGTAATGTAATGTATGTACACAGTGACTGCACCAGCAGAATAGTGAGTGCAGCTCTGGGGTATAATACAGGATGTAACTCAGGATCAGTAATGTAATGTATGTACACAGTGACTGCACCAGCAGAATAGTGAGTGCAGCTCTGGAGTATAATACAGGATGTAACTCAGGATCAGTAATGTAATGTATGTACACAGTGACTGCACCAGCAGAATAGTGAGTGCAGCTCTGGAGTATAATACAGGATGTAACTCAGGATCAGTAATGTAATGTGTGTACACAGTGACTGCACCAGCAGAATAGTAAGTGCAGCTCTGGGGTATAATACAGGATGTAACTCAGGATCAGTAATGTAATGTATGTACACAGTGACTGCACCAGCGAAATAGTGAGTGCAGCTCTGGGGTATAATACAGGATGTAACTCAGGATCAGTAATGTAATGTATGTACACAGTGACTGCAGCAGCAGAATAGTGAGTGCAGCTCTGGGGTATAATACAGGAGTAACTCAGGATCAGTAATGTAATGTATGTACACAGTGACTGCACCAGCAGAATAGTGAGTGCAGCTCTGGAGTATAATACAGGATGTAACTCAGGATCAGTAATGTAATGTGTGTCCACAGTGACTGCACCAGCAGAATAGTGAGTGCAGCTCTGGGGTATAATACAGGAGGTAACTCAGGATTAGTAATGTAATGTATGTACACAGTGACTGCACCAGCAGAATAGTGAGTGCAGCTCTGGGGTATAATACAGGAGGTAACTCAGGATCAGTAATGTAATGTATGTACACAGTGACTGCACCAGCAGAATAGTGAGTGCAGCTCTGGAGTATAATACAGGAGGTAACTCAGGATCAGTAATGTAATGTATGTACACAGTGACTGCACCAGCAGAATAGTGAGTGCAGCTCTGGAGTATAATACAGGATGTAACTCAGGATCAGTAATGTAATGTATGTACACAGTGACTGCACCAGCAGAATAGTGAGTGCAGCTCTGGAGTATAATACAGGAAGTAGTGCAGGACCAACATGCCAAAATATGTTTCCCGAATTTTGTTGTTTGTGGCCGGCGCTGACCACAAGTAATCAAGAATAGGCTGAAAGACAACACACAGCCTATCCTGGATTACTTGAAGCTAGCAGCGGTCCAATAAGGCGAGACAGACATTTGGACAATCTTCAGACTGTGGTCAGGTCGATTACAATTCCACCCTCAAATTTGGACGGTCACATGATAAATAAAAAAAGAGGGGCGATGATTTACCTGGTGAACCGTTCCATCAATCTCAACAGGAATGATAAAGTCGGCGTTATTGACCGGCTGAAAAATAAAATACAAATAAACCAACACAGTTGTACATGTTCAGGAAAACATTGATGTTTTCTTATTTCCAAAAACAGTGCCCCTTCTGTCCATAGGTTGTGTCTGGTACTGCAATTCAATGAACTGATCTGCAATACCAGACACAACCCATGGAGCGGGTGGCGCTGTGCTTCACATATTGATATACATGCTCGCTGGCACTAAATGGAAACATTACTGGTTACACCTGAAATCTGAAAACCTGTCCGGATCTTGTGCTGACAGCATGATAGAAGCGACACTTTGTATCAGTGACAAGCCACAGCCTTTGGTTTACATTCACTGACAGCAAACAAAGAATTTAGTTATAAGAAAGAGGCAGAACTTTCCGCTCGGCTTTATTCACACTGGATCAGACTTATCAGGATGATTCCTACTCGAAGATCCCGGTACAATAGTTTACCTTGAATGAACTGTGAACTAACGTCTCATCCAGATCAATGACCACACAGATCTTGCCGGCATCCTGCGGCTTCACCTCTGGCAGAAGATACTTAGTCACCTAAAAAGTAAAAAACAAAAACCTTAGAAACTTTCCATTGTGTCTCAATGACATAGAAGGTGAACAGCAGCAATAGCAAGAATTCCAGGACAGTTCCTGCCTTCTCCACTAGATGGTGCTGTATAAATATCAACCTGGCGAAACCTTAGTAATTACAAGGTGCAATATTCCCTTGTGATCTAGAAAGTTAATTAGTGCTGAGACGAGGATGTGATTAGATTCCCCAATTTACAGATCTTCTCTGTAGGCTTCATTCACACATCCCTGTAACACGTCCCGGGGCTTCTGTTTTTTTCTCGGACAACACACTGAGCACTAGAGTTTCACAAAGTCACAGGCACATCAGCTTTAAAAACAGGTCCGTGACCCTCAGAGCAGGTCCTGATCTCATCACATCTTGTGGGTCAGACTCGACCATTAGAGTCTATGGGGATGTGTGAAAGACGTACGAAACAAAGGAGACTGAACTTCAGAGAAACATTCTAGTTTCATCTGTTGTCAACTGATACATTGTTAAGAGTCAATGCATAAAAAAAGAGTTCAGACCATTTATACCAGCTTCAGAGGGAAAGAATCAACTGAGATAACACCTGATGGAAAAGACAAGTCTGTTTCTCTTTGATTGTTAAACTCACATGAATGTATCATTGTAGCTTAATTCTGCAAGTTGCTTATTTAAGAGCTGACATCTCACTACAACAGGCCATAGGATAGTCCTATTAGAGAAAATAATTTGTGACAAAGACCAAAGACAGTCATTCAGGGTTACTCATCAGCCAATCTGAAATGTGTGAGCCTTGTTATTTAAAAGGAAAGCTTACATCAAATCCAGAGCTGCGCTCACTATTCTGCTGGTGCAGTCACTGTGTACATACATTACATTACTGATCCTGAGTTACATCCTGTATTATACCCCAGAGCTGCACTCACTATTCTGCTGGTGCAGTCACTGTGTACATACATTACATTACTGATCCTGAGTTACATCCTGTATTATACCCCAGAGCTGCACTCACTATTCTGCTGGTGCAGTCACTGTGTACATACATTACATTACTGATCCTGAGTTACCTCCTGTATTATACCCCAGAGCTGCACTCACTATTCTGCTGGTGCAGTTACTGTATACATACAGTACATTACTGATCCTGAGTTACCTCCTGTATTATACCCCAGAGCTGCACTCGCTATTCTGCTGGTGCAGTCACTGTGTACATACATTACATTACTGATCCTGAGTTACATCCTGTATTATACTCCAGAGCTGCACTCACTATTCTGCTGGTGCAGTCACTGTGTACATACATTACATTACTGATCCTGAGTTACATCTTGTATTATACTCCAGAGCTGCACTCGCTATTCTGCTGGTGCAGTCACTGTGTACATACATTACATTACTGATCCTGAGTTACATCCTGTATTATACTCCAGAGCTGCACTCACTATTCTGCTGGTGCAGTTACTGTGTACAGAGTCATTACTGATCCTGAGTTACCCCGCAGCACATACAAGGAGCAGCGCTCACCTTGGGGACCGATCCATTCTCTTCTGTGAGGAGGGGGGCATTGTTATTAACAGGAAGGGGCTCGGCATCCTCATGACACAGACAGCAGAAGAGCGAGTGGAAGATGCTGCGACTCCGAGGCTTCTTGGAGGAGGAAGAGCCGTGGACACCTGAGGATAAAGAAAAGTAGGATATGAACCAGGGGTGATGGGGAAAGAGACCCCAATATCCTCACCACGGCAACGTAGTTAACCCCACACTCTCTTGTCAAGTGATTAGATCAATGGAACAGACAGCGGCCGGAACAGGAGGGATTACTGCGCCCTTAAGAGATGAGCGCAGATCATCGCACCGTAATCTGACTGCAGTTAACAAGATGTAATTCAATAGGAAAGATGGAGGTGGCAACAGCAGACAGCAATCCGGATCCACAGCGGTGTATCTAATCCTCTCCTGTGTGATACTGTCTGCTGAGCCGTGTATCTAATCCTATTCTGTGTGATACTGTCTGCTGAGCCATGTATCTAATCCTATCCTGTGTGATACTGTCTGCTGAGCCGTGTATCTAATCCTATCCTGTGTGATACTGACTGCAGAGCTGTGTATCTAATCCTATCCTGTGTGATACTGTCTGCTGAGCTGTGTATCTAATCCTATCCTGTGTGATACTGTCTGCTGAGCCGTGTATCTAATCCTCTCCTGTCTGATACTGTCTGCTGAGCCGTGTATCTAATCCTCTCCTGTGTGATACTGACTGCTGAGCTGTGTATCTAATCCTATCCTGTGTGATACTGACTGCTGAGCTGTGTATCTAATCCTATCCTGTGTGATACTGACTGCTGAGCTGTGTATCTAATCCTATCCTGTGTGATACTGTCTGCTGAGCTGTGTATCTAATCCTATCCTGTGTGATACTGTCTGCTGAGCTGTGTATCTAATCCTCTCCTGTGTGATACTGTCTGCTGAGCCGTGTATCTAATCCTCTCCTGTGTGATACTATACATCTCAAAAATCCAACCATGTAATTATAACCTCCAAATACTCATTACTAATTATCCACCATGTGTATCACAGAGGAAAAAAGAGGCAAAAACAAATCAACGTACTAGTAAAATTAAATAATTTTTTTCACATTTACACTTATTAAAATAAAACAAGGGAATTTCACATAATAACTGAGGGTAGAGCAAAGACAAGGGACTGTGAGAACTGGGACATATACAATTAATGCCGCACTTCACCTCATACATTTTGGTAATCAACAAACAATACTTTACAAAAGTGCCCAGTGCAATAAATTATTGTTATAATAACCACTTTGTAATATTATCATAATATACTATTAGATGTAAAGTGCCCAGTGCAAAGAGGTGCATTACCATCTGCTAATGCCCACGTCTCAACATCATCCTTTACTTACATGAGTATTTGTCCCGGTGTCAGGACCCTCAGATACCCCAGACAGCGCCATGTCACCGTACTGGCCTCCTCCACAGGAAGCCTGTGTGATACCACATATCGCTTTCTCTGTGTATCTAGTCCTATCTTGTGTGATACTGTCTGCTGAGCCGTGTATCTAATCCTATCTTGTGTGATACTGTCTGCTGAGCCGTGTATCTAATCCTATCCTGTGTGATACTGTCTGCTGAGCTTGTATCTAATCCTATCCTGTGTGATACGTCTGCTGAGCTGTGTATCTAATCCCTTCCTGTGTAATACTGTCTGCTGAGCCGTGTATCTAATCCTATCCTGTGTGATACTGTCTGCTGAGCCGTGTATCTAAGCCTCTCCTGTGTGATACTGTCTGCTGAGCCGTGTATCTAATCCTCTCCTGTGTGATACTGTCTGCTGAGCTGTGTATCTAATCCTCTCCTGTGTGATACTGTCTGCTGAGCCGTGTATCTAATCCTCTCCTGTGTGATACTGTCTGCTGAGCTGTGTATCTAATCCTATCCTGTGTGATACTGTCTGCTGAGCCGTGTATCTAATCCTATCCTGAGTGATACTGTCTGCTGAGCCGTGTATCTAATCCTATCCTGTGTGATACTGTCTGCTGAGCCTGTATCTAATCCTATCCTGTGTGATACGTCTGCTGAGCTGTGTATCTAATCCCTTCCTGTGTAATACTGTCTGCTGAGCTGTGTATCTAATCCTATCCTGTGTGATACTGACTGCTGAGCTGTGTATCTAATCCTGTCCTGTGTGATACTGTCTGCTGAGCCGTGTATCTAATCCTATCCTGTGTGATACTGTCTGCTGAGCTGTGTATCTAAGCCTCTCCTGTGTGATACTGTCTGCTGAGCCGTGTATCTAATCCTCTCCTGTGTGATACTGTCTGCTGAGCTGTGTATCTAATCCTCTCCTGTGTGATACTGTCTGCTAAGCCGTGTATCTAATCCTCTCCTGTGTGATACAGTCTGCTGAGCTGTGTATCTAATCCTATCCTGTGTGATACTGTCTGCTGAGCCGTGTATCTAATCCTATCCTGTGTGATACTGTCTGCTGAGCCGTGTATCTAATCCTATCCTGTGTGATACTGTCTGCTGAGCTGTGTATCTAATCCTCTCCTGTGTGATACTGTCTGCTGAGCCGTGTATCTAATCCTATCCTGTGTGATACTGTCTGCTGAGCTGTGTATCTAATCCTCTCCTGTGTGATACTGTCTGCTGAGCCGTGTATCTAATCCTATCCTGTGTGATACTGTCTGCTGAGCTGTGTATCTAATCCTATCCTGTGTGATACTGTCTGCTGAGCCGTGTATCTAATCCTATCCTGTATGATACTGTCTGCTGAGCCGTGTATCTAATCCTATCCTGTGTGATACTGTCTGCTGAGCTGTGTATCTAATCCTCTCCTGTGTGATACGTCTGCTGAGCCGTGTATCTAATCCTATCCTGTGTTATACTGCCTGCTGAGCCGTGTATCTAATCCCTTCCTGTGTGATACCACATATCGCTTTCTCTGTGTATCGGCTGATCCACCATTGGGTTATTATGTTGCTGAAGTCACAGAGTTCAGCTCTGGCCTCCCAGGAATGTGACTTCACCACTAGTTAATGCCCAACATGCTGGATTAACCCCTTCCATCACCTCAATATATGGCCCAAGAGGCGGCACCTCCAAATAAAAGTCACAGGCCAAAAGAGGGCAGGAGCGGCCGTGCAGAGCCCGGAGTGTCATCAGGGCACAGGGAAGCGGTGGCAGTGAAGGGGTTACTCACCGCTCCGGGTAATCAATAACCAAAGCTACAATCTTGGATTTGGTAACTGGCGTGTGACAACATGACCCTGTGGGCATCTGAACGTGCTCTGTGCAGTCAGGGTAAATGGCGGAGCAAGCAATGGGTAAAGTGACAAATGGGAGGGGAATCAGGAAATGAAGGCAGGAAGTAAATCAGGTGTCGATCGGTAGCGATCACCATTGATCTTTTGACAAAAGTGATGCAAAAATGCGGAAATGTTACATCCACAGACTCTGGAAAAATCGCATGGTGCACTGAATGTCGTCAGCCGAGACCCTCGCCACATTTTTGTTTCCCCTTTTTGAAGGCGACAAGAAAAAACTGTACGTTAACCAACCCGGCCAATATTGAGGGGCCTTCCACCCCGGACACAGGTCCTGGCGAGATGGAGAGACAACATAAGGCCGCGTTCACACAGTCAGTATTTGGTCAGTATTTTACATCAGTATTTGTAACCAAAACCAGGAGAGGAACATTCAGAGGAAAAGTCTAATAGAAACTCGTCACCAATTCTGGATTTATCACCCACTCCTGGTTTTGGCTACAAATACTGATGTAAAATCCTGACCAGATACTGGACGTGTGAACGTGGCCTAACAGCGAGATTCGAGGCTGAATCTGAGGCACCGGTCTATAAAGTCGGCCATATTGGGTTTTTTTTTAAATAAAGATCTAATATCAGTGAATAGTGGTCACATATAGAGAACGCCAGAGGTGGAAAGTAGCGGGGGTCACTGCCTGTTAGGCCTGTTTATTAGGCAATCCCTGCATGTGTTGTGGTTGTCTAAAAACTGGGAAACACGCAGCGGCGGGGACTCGGACATATTACAGGAGCTGCACGCCTAAAATGCTCGGATAACACGATATCTGAGCACGCTCCCTCATCATTAGCCACACGTCTTACTCTATGAATTCTTCATCTACCCCAGTGTATAACCTCCGGCCCCCCGCCATACAAATGTGACAGGTCAGCCGGTGGTGCAGAGCTCACTGATACCAGCAATAGTATGACTGCGCCCAGTGCACAAGCTCCATACAGACATGGAGGGAGAATATGAGCGGCCGCACAGATCCCGCGCTCAGCCCCATCTATCACCGCGGGGATGCTCTAGTGGAGATGGCTGTGCAGTATCAGCTGCTTATGTTACTGACCCTATAATGGATGTTTGCAGCGTTTATATATCAGCGAAATTCTTCTAATTCATTAGGGAAATTATTTTTGGATGGAAAAACATAGAAATGGCGGAGCCTCGTGTGAAACCCAGAAGACATAATACGAGGCGGCTCGTGTTCGCACTGGTGACCCCCTCCCTTTCCATCTCCAAACTTTCATTCATCTGCTGACTATAAAGTCTCTTCGGACGCCCCCGGCCCCCTCCAGTTTCCATGACACCCCAATGTTTTTTTTTCTATCCATCTTCCTCTATCTCCCACGATGCTCTGCTGCTGAGAACAGCCATTACTGCCCCCCTTGTCCGGCAGCCGTATCCGGCCTTTGCAGCCCTGCCAGAATACACAGACAGAGGAAGACCTTGGAGCCGAGAATATTAAACAGCTATCCGCACTCATATTCCTGGCGGCCATTTTGGGAAAGACGGGATTAAAGCCATAGTTCAGACAGTCTGTACAGTGCACTGCAGAGCATGGCATCAGAGGGACCACTACTACGACTGCACCCATGGAGGAGGATGACACTGCAGCTTTGGAAGTGACTGGAGTAGAACATGTAAATAAAGCGAGCTAGGCCTCATTTATCAAAACTGTGTTGCCCCTAGAAACCAATCACAGAACAGCTTACATTTCACCAGAGCTGTTTAAATCATGAAAGCTGCGATGTGATAGGTTGCTATGGGCATTAAAGACTGAAGACCTTAGTTGTGCCCCTAGCAACCAATCATAGAGCAGCTTTCATTTTATTGGAGCAGTTTGAATAATAAAAACTGCGCAGTGATTGGCTGCTTTGTTCGCCTGTTTTGATAACTGAGGGTTCTTGTCTGGTGAAGTTAAAGCTGCGCTGTGATTGGTTGTTAATATAGACAGCGTTTTTCCACCATGCTTTACACTGCAGCTCAATTTATTAACTGTATCTAAGCACAAGGTGAGCAGGTAGTCGCTGCATGGAGAGATTACAATCATACTGCAATAAAAATGGACAACGAGTTAACAAATAAAAAAGGGTTATAAAACAGAGGGTGTTGGTGTCAGAGGGGAGGGGCCTCGACAAAGGGGAGGGGTCTGGAGAAGAAAAATGAGCCCAGATTTCAGTCACACCTTATGGGAGAATTTCATGGAGAACAATAAAGCAGACGTCACATGAGGAAGTGAAGGCCAATAACCCCGGGTCACATATCAAACCTTCTGTGAACGTGCAGGACACAAACAGCGACCAACAGACCCCGTATAACTGCATGTCGCCAGCGCTCCCAGAATATGTCTGCACATCAGTACACGTCATTCTGGAGTGTACGGGCGGCATTACTGGTGCCATACTGGTGGTCACCCAGAGACAACTCATAGGATTTATAGGGAGAAATTACCAGAACCAGAGATCCTGTGACCACAGAAATCACGTGCCTAATTTACAGCACCATCACTGGCCCGTACCCCGAGTGTCGGCATCCTTACCCCGTACCCCGAGTGTCAGCATCCTTACCCCATACCCCGAGTGTCAGCATCCTTACCCCATACTCCGAGTGTCAGCATCCTTACCCCATACCCCGAGTGTCGGCATCCTTACCCCGTACCCCGAGTGTCGGCATCCTTCCCCCATACCCCGAGTGTCGGCATCCTTACCCCGTACCCCGAGTGTCGGAATCCTTACCCCGTACCCCGAGTGTCGGCATCCTTACCCCGTACCCCGAGTGTCGGAATCCTTCCACCGTACCCCGAGTGTCGGCATCCTTATCCCGTACCCCGAGTGTCGGCATCCTTCCACCGTACCCCGAGTGTCGGCATCCTTCCCCCGTACCCCGAGTGTCGGCATCCTTACCCCGTACCCCGAGTGTTGGCATCCTTCCCCCGTACCCCGAGTGTCGGCATCCTTCCCCCATACCCCGAGTGTCGGCATCCTTACCCCGTACCCCGAGTGTCGGAATCCTTACCCCGTACCCCGAGTGTCGGCATCCTTACCCCGTACCCCGAGTGTCGGAATCCTTCCACCGTACCCCGAGTGTCGGCATCCTTATCCCGTACCCCGAGTGTCGGCATCCTTCCACCGTACCCCGAGTGTCGGCATCCTTCCCCCGTACCCCGAGTGTCGGCATCCTTACCCCGTACCCCGAGTGTTGGCATCCTTCCCCCGTACCCCGAGTGTCGGCATCCTTCCCCCATACCCCGAGTGTTGGCATCCTTCCCCCGTACCCCGAGTGTCGGCATCCTTCCCCCGTACCCCGAGTGTCGGCATCCTTCCCCCGTACCCCGAGTGTCGGCATCCTTCCCCCGTACCCCGAGTGTCGGAATCCTTCCACCGTACCCCGAGTGTCGGCATCCTTCCCCCGTACCCCGAGTGTCGGCATCCTTCCCCCGTACCCCGAGTGTCGGCATCCTTCCCCCGTACCCCGAGTGTCGGCATCCTTACCCCGTACCCCGAGTGTCGGCATCCTTACCCCGTACCCAGAGTATCGGCATCCTTCCCCCGTACCCCAACTGTCGGCATCCTTCCCCGAGTGTTGGCATCCTTCCCCCGTACCCCGAGTGGTGGCATCCTTCCCCCGTACCCCGAGTGTCGGCATCCTTACCCCGTACCCCGAGTGTCGGCATCCTTACCCCGTACCCCGAGTGTCAGCATTCTTATCCCGTACCCCGAGTGTTGGAAATCCTTGCCCCGTACCCCGAGTGCCGTCATCCTTCCCCCGTACCCCGAGTGCCGGCATCCTTATCCCGTACCCCGATTGTCGGCATCCTTCCCCCGTACCCCAACTGTCGTCATCCTTCCCCCGTACCCCGAGTGTCGGCATCCTTACCCCGTACCCCGAGTGTCGGCATCCTTACCCCGTACCCTGAGTGTCGGCATCCTTGCCCCATACCCCGAGTGTAGGCATCCTTACCCCGTACCCCGAGTATCATTATCCTGTACCTCAAATATCAGCGTCATTATAGACCGTACCAGAGTGTCAGAGTCATCATCTCGTACCCAAGAGTCTGTGTATCTTATCTTGTACCCCATTTGTCACTTTATCATTATCCTGTACACCCCATGTGTCAGGGTCTCATTATTCCGTACTTCACGTGTCAGTGCATCATTATCCTGTACCCCCTGTGTCAGTGCATTATTATATTGTACCCCCAGTGTCGGGGTCATTATCCTGTACCCCCAGTGTCATTATCCTGTACCCCAAGTGTCAGCGTCATTATCCTGTACCCCGAGTGTCAGCGTCATTATCCTGTACCCCGAGTGTCAGTGTCATTATCCTGTACCCCGAGTGTCAGTGTCATTATCCTGTACCCCCAGTGTCAGTGTCATTATCCTGTACCCCGAGTATCAGCATCATTATCCTGTACCCCAAGTGTCAGTGTCATTATCCTGTACCCCGAGTATCAGTGTCATTATCCTGTACCCCGAGTATCAGCATCATTATCCTGTACCCCAAGTGTCAGTGTCATTATCCTGTACCCCGAGTATCAGCGTCATTATCCTGTACCCCGAGTATCAGCGTCATTATCCTGTACCCCGAGTATCAGCATCATTATCCTGTACCCCAAGTGTCAGTGTCATTATCCTGTACCCCGAGTATCAGCGTCATTATCCTGTACCCCAGTGTCAGTGTCATTATCCTGTACCCCGAGTATCAGCGTCATTATCCTGTACCCCAGTGTCAGTGTCATTATCCTGTACCTCGAGTATCAGCGTCATCATCCTGTACCCCAGTGTCAGTGTCATTATCCTGTACCCCGAGTGTCAGTGTCATTATCCTGTACCCCGAGTATCAGCATCATTATCCTGTACCCCAAGTGTCAGTGTCATTATCCTGTACCCCGAGTATCAGCGTCATTATCCTGTACCCCCAGTGTCAGTGTCATTATCCTGTACCCCGAGTATCAGCGTCATTATCCTGTACCCCAGTGTCAGTGTCATTATCCTGTACCTCGAGTATCAGCGTCATCATCCTGTACCCCAGTGTCAGTATCCTGTACCCCGAGTGTCAGTGTCATTATCCTGTACCCCGAGTATCAGCGTCATTATCCTGTACCCCAGTGTCAGTGTCATTATCCTGTACCCCAAGTGTCAGTGTCATTATCCTGTACCCCGAGTATCAGCGTCATTATCCTGTACCCCAGTGTCAGTGTCATTATCCTGTACCCCAAGTGTCAGTGTCATTATCCTGTACCCCCAGTGTCAGTGTCATTATCCTGTACCCCAAGAGTCATTATCGTGTACCCCAACTGTCAGTGTCATTATCTTGTACCCAAATGTTAGTGTCATTATCCTGTACCCCAAGAGTCATTATCCTGCACCCTAAGTATCAGTGTCATTATCCTGTACCCCAAGAGTCATTATCCTGTACCCTGAGTGTCAGTGTCATTATCCTGTACCCCCAGTGTCAGTGTCATTATCCTGTACCCCCAGTGTCAGTGTCTTTATCCTGTACCCCCAGTGTCAGTGTAATTATCCTGTACCCCCAGTGTCAGTGTCATTCTCCTGTACCCCCAGTGTCAGTGTCATTATCCTGTACCCCGAGTGTCGGTGTCATTATCCTGTACCCCCAGTGTCAGTGTCTTTATCCTGTACCCCCAGTGTCAGTGTAATTATCCTGTACCCCCAGTGTCAGTGTCATTCTCCTGTACCCCCAGTGTCAGTGTCTTTATCCTGTACCCCCAGTGTCAGTGTCTTTATCCTGTACCCCCAGTGTCAGTGTAATTATCCTGTACCCCCAGTGTCAGCGTCATTCTCCTGTACCCCCAGTGTCAGTGTCATTATCCTGTACCCCAGTGTCAGTGTCATTATCCTGTACCCCAGTGTCAGTGTCATTATCCTGTACCCCAGTGTCAGTGTCATTATCCTGTACCCCCAGTGTCAGTGTCATTATCCTGTACCCCCAGTGTCAGTGTCATTATCCTGTACCCCGAGTGTCAGTGTCATTATCCTGTACCCCAGTGTCAGTGTCATTATCCTGTACCCCCAGTGTCAGCGTCATTATGCTGTACCCCAAGCGTCAATGTGATTCAGTGTCCTGAACGGAAAATGTCACAGACCGTGTCCTATCCTTACAGTATGGGAGGACGTTGGGGATGTTATTTTCCCTATTTAGGAGGCCACTCCTGCATTAAAGACGTCTCCCCACAATAACGCAGCCACACAGGCTCTTAGATGTGGAGTGCGCCCCCTGCAGTGTGGACGGGGAAGCTGACAATACTTCCTGGGTGATAAATGACAGGAGATATTGAAGGTTATATCAACATTTATCTCTGGTCTTGACATCCGCATCGATCAGACCAAGCAGGTGAACGAGTTCTCATATAACGCGACCCTCACTCATCACCGTGTAGCCATGGAGACCTGCCTCTTCTGCTGCCTGGAAAGCTGGGTGACAACCCCTGCCCATCCTAGTGGCGGCACAGCAGACCCTGGATGTGCGATGCTGCTGCCCATCTGTGCAGAGTTACCACTGAGGGGTTTAGGATGCTGGACCACTGGCCACGTTGGTTGTCACCCAGCTTTCCCAGAAGCACTTAGAGGACAATTCCTTACATTGTGCTCACACTCTGCTTCATTTCTGAAGAGTCAGGATAAACTTTTCCTGAATCCTCTGGATATTTTTCAGATCTGCAGATCATCTTCTGTTCCCTGTTGGAGCTCCATTTCATGGATGCAGAAGGAAAGGCTCGGATCAGCGACACCACGAACTTCTCAGTGCTCGCAGAAGCAGGGGAAAGGCGCCTCTTGTGCACGTCGCTCACCTCCCTGCGTGGGCAGCAAGTGGCAGCCACACCCGAACACCCTGCCAGGACACAGGCAGCTAGTACAGACCGCGGCGGGCTCCCCAGGTTCCCAGTATGAGAGCGTGCACTGGAGACATATAGGGTTAGATCCTTTTCTGGGAAAGCTGGGTAACAAAGAAGGTCAATGCAGAATCCAATACCGCAAACTGCCCATGAAAATTCAGCTCCACAAGCATTACATAAGGAGAGTGAGAGGAGCGCTGAGCCCCATACCCCTCTACTATGCAACCACAAAAACAGACAGGACACAACTATTTATGTTACTGTCCCTCTAAGAAAAGCCTGAGGAAATGTCAAAAGGGCGATTTACTCATCAACCTCGTGTTACTGTTTATGAACACAGCCATTTCCCAGATAAAGGGAATGCACAAAATGGGAAAATTGGGGCAGAATTGCCAATTGTACAGCACCAGACACCTCGCTCAATATATGTACTAAGCAGCTAACGCCGAGTCGTAGACGGCGCAAAATGTATTAATGGGGTAAAGCAATATTCTCGGTGTAAGATACTGGTATAAAGTGAGCCAACCAAGAAGTGATGACAGAAAGAAAAAGCATTGAGGGTCTGTTACTATTTTATCCAATCAACACAAACCTCTGATAACAGAAGCAGGTTGTTACATTTTACTTGCACTAATACATTGTATCAACTTGGAGTCCAGACTGTTTAAAGGGGTATTCCATCTAATGATGGCATATAGCCAGGAAAACCATAACTTTATGACTTCTGGGGGTCAGACTTTTGAACCCCTGATCCTGGAAGTGAAGGAGAAGCAACATTGTGGCCTCTACGGATATGTGAACACCAGGGCCCCCAACACAACATCCAGACGGCAGTGTGGCCATATTCACCTAAATGAAGGTGTGCTGCTCCTCTGCACTGTGGCCAAAAACAACAGGTGTGAACGACCCCCAACAATAAATCAGCGCCAAGACACTTTGATCAGTGGCAGTCCCAGAGGTCAGATCACAACCAATCAGAAAAGGATGGCGTATCTGAGTGACGCTATTAAATTACATGATTAGTTACACTTTTAAATATTGTAAATACTAAAAAAAGATTATGTGGACCTGCAAGGACATGAGAGTTTAGGTTTAGCATGAATTTTCTGGGACCAGATTTATATGGACGGAGTCGTAGTTATATTCTTGTATATAGGGGCAGTATTATAGTAGTTATATTCTTGTACATAGGGGCAGTATTATAGTAGTTATATTCTTGTACATAGGGGCAGTATTATAGTAGTTATATTCTTGTACATAAGGGGCTGTATTATAGTAGTTATATTCTTGTACATAAGGGGCTGTATTATAGTAGTTATATTCTTGTACATAAGGGGCTGTATTATAGTAGTTATATTCTTGTACATAGGGGGCAGTATTATAGTAGTTATATTCTTGTAGATAGGGGCAGTATTATAGTAGTTATATTCTTGTACATAGGGGCAGTATTATAGTAGTTATATTCTTGTACATAGGAGCAGTATTATAGTAGTTATATTCTTGTACATAGGGGCAGTATTATAGTAGTTATATTCTTGTACATAGGAGCAGTATTATAGTAGTTATATTCTTGTACATAAGGGGCTGTATTATAGTAGTTATATTCTTGTAGATAGGGGCAGTATTATAGTAGTTATATTCTTGTACATAGGGGCAGTATTATAGTAGTTATATTCTTGTACATAGGAGCAGTATTATAGTAGTTATATTCTTGTACATAAGGGGCTGTATTATAGTAGTTATATTCTTGTACATAGGAGCAGTATTATAGTAGTTATATTCTTGTACATAGGTGCAGTATTATAGTAGTTATATTCTTGTACATAGGGGGC